>NC_000078.6:66676299-67000986 GCF_000001635.26 Mus musculus
ATACATACATACATACATACATACATACTTTGGGCCCATCCCTCAAATGTTACTTTTTGATAAAATAATAGCTCAAGGGCTGTCAAGTATTTCTGCCTTCTACATAATAAAGATTAAATGCAGGCAAGAAAATATTATATATATATATATATATATATATATATATATATATATATATATATATATATATAAAATATGGTAATAAATCTTAGTGACAAGGACAGGCAAAATATCCCTTTTAATGTAGTTTTCCTATCTAAAATGCATTTATTAAAAATTTGTAACAATTCCAATAATAAGTAATTTTAGGCCATATTGACAAAAGATAAATTGTCAAATGTTCTATGTTATTTGGGTCAATTATTGTTTTCGCCTGATTTCTATTTGCAATTCACCTAGATTTCAATCAAACACTGTGAGGGAATGAAAAAAAGATGAAGGTTTTTGGGGTTTTTAATTCCATTAAACTGACAGTATCAATTATATAATGAAAGTCTCAGCAGGGCAGCATCTTTGTCCTTCCAGATAGGGAACGAAAAAGTAATTCTAAACCAAACCTTGAATATCTTAGACAAGAGCAGCAAAAATAAACCCAAATTGTTTTCATGTTTAAAGTTAATATTTTCTGTTTAAAAAGATGTTTGTCCCCCAGTGTTGGAGAACAGAGACCATTTAAATTCTGTACACAAGAGATTTGGAAGAGTTTAACTTCAACAAGAAAATGTTAATATTTTGATGGTTAATTTAAAAATGCATTTTATGAAGGAAAGCTTGATATGCTCATTCATTCATCTTTATATTATTTATTATTTATTTTGCCCAAGGCTTACTGAGTTTTGCTACAATTTGTTCTAATTTACATAGAACTTTGTCCCTACTGTGTAACTTTAATAGTGTTAGAAGGTACTGTTATTGGATTTCACAGTAATCCTCAACTGTAGGGAGCAAATGAGGCTCTGAGTCAGTCTATATTGTCTATATGAGTTAGCTACGACAAGGGCCAAACAATAGGATCCATATAAAACTGGAGCCTTTCTCAGTCCAAGCACAAGTGCTTGAAAATGATTAACTACAGTGTATAAACAAAGTAGCAACTTCAGCTTCCTCCTCTTGGATGTTTGCCTATGAGACTGGTACCCTATAGAAACCTCTTACTGCATCTATCTAACTCCTCCTCATGTGTTGTAAAGAATAACAAGATGAGGTTCTGGGTTGATGAAGTTATAGGTGTGAGTCTATCAGAGCATGTATAGACCATCTGACCCCAACTTTTATATTTACTTCTAGCATTTATTTAGTGCCACTGTCCTTTCTTCATTTTCTCACTGGCCCCAGTTAGAGTGTCAGAGCCAGGTTGGATTTGGCAAGCAATCTCATCCATATGTGAATCCTGAGAACTACGATAATGACAGATCTGACAAGCTATTCTCATTGTTGAAACAGAAGCATGAATGTTATGGGGGCAAACCAATCAATTTCTGATTGGATTTATTTCTGTGCCATCTTCCAGGAGGATTTCAGAATTTAAGAACTAGAAGTGGAGTATGATTTCCAGCAAACTGCTTTCCAGATATAACAGGAAAGTTTATGTATACACTCATATTGATTGTGACAGGAAGTGCAAGACTTTTGCAACTTAGAAAAAGACAAATCTTTAACACACAGGGAGGAAGTTGAACACACAATCCTACCCCTAGCTTCCCCGAGCTAGGAGGGATTGGCATTTGGTAGCTGCTGGGAGGGGGAGAATGAGCTTCTAATTTCCTTTACTAACGTGACCCTAGGAAGGTGGAACATACTACAGAGAGCGACCCACACATCATTAGTTGGGCAATAAAATTGGACTTGATGGATTAATAATAATAACATTAATAATAATACAGTTTAAAAAACAAGAAAACTTGAAGTTGTGTGTATAGGAAAATGGACCTAGAAGTTTTGGGAAGGGGAGGTGAATATCCTTAAATAATAGAATATTAATTTTATTCTACTTTTCATTGTTTGATTAAATCAAGTTTTTACCAGTTCCCTAGTCTCTACTATCTTAAAAGAAATCTTTCCTACATTCCTACATATTACTTAAATTTTTTCTTATATCAGTTTTCTCAAAAGTTCAGTGTTTCTTAGGTTACTGTCAGTCACACAATCTGCTGAAGTTTGCCTTCAGATTCACCTCTCTCTCAGAGGAACATTTTGGCCTTACCTTCTGGATTTGGAAATTTATTCATCTAAACTCTTTCCGGCATGTTACATTGTTCACCATGTCTTCATCTTGAAAAGTGTTTTAAAAGTTCTCTGAAACAAGGTTAGTTTTTGGTTCTCTTTTAAGGCTCACAAAAACTTTCTCCATTATAAATGGTTTTATCCTTCAAATTTATATGCAGACCTCATTTTTGTTTTTTTTTTAATACCATATGGCCTTAGTTGGTGCATGATTCAATACAGGCTTAGGACAACTTTTGAAACCAAAGTCATAAAAATGAAAGTGTTCTATTCAAGTAACATTTCAAATACTGTCACAGAAAAACTGTTACAAAATAGTATTGTTTTTCACATTCATGTAATATTCAAACTAATCCTTTATTTATATCTTCATGCTAGTGTAAAAAAACTAGGAGGAGAATTTGGACATGATGTGCTTTAAAAAATATAAATTAATAATAAAGAACCCGAAAAATCGTGAGATAGTTTAGTTAGAAATGGAGTATATACTGACTTTATTTTTGGAAATGACAAGTCTCTTAAATGAAATGATTGAATTATATATAAAATTATACAACATATTAGCTAGTAACTATGCATAGCTCCTAAATTATCACTGAGGTAATACATATTAATTATCATACTTGTTTCAGTGCATACAATACCTCAAATTAAGACATGCTGAATTATAGGAGGAATATAAATTTATTACTAAATTTAAATTTTCATTGTTTGATGATTGTGTCATTTGCCAATTATTGTTTATGTATTGTTGATTACTAATTATATCATAAAATTTTGCTACTGTTTGCACCTTTAAAATGAAAATGCACTGTGTACTTAATATTTTCATATTCTGTCACATCATTGATGCTGAAAAATTATTCTGCTCCATTATCCCAGTATTAAGCTACTAACTAATGTCCTATACTTATATAAAGATATATTGATGAATATATCTTTATATGATCATTATAGAAGTTCCTTTTGGAATAGATAGAAGTTAACACAGAGTCACATAGCTAGTCACTGGACAGAGAATGAGTAATTGCATTATGCTCAGTCCTAAATGGGACATGTATATTACACTCCTCCCTCCCAAGTCTCAGACATCGTTGTGGAAGAGAGGACAAAAAATAAGAGCGAGAGTGAGAGAGAGAGAGAGAAAGAGAGAGAGAGAGAGAGAGAGAGAGAGAGAGAGAGAATGAATACAAAGAAACAGTGTTTTCCAGACACAGCAGAGCATTCAGTCTCAAGCCAGATAGAATGCCAGTGTGCAGTAGGGAGGTAGGCATGGAGTCCCACTTCTAGCTGACAGATTCCTGGTGACTGGGACCTGCTGGGAGTGGGATAGTCAGCTTTCATGAATTGTGCAGACCGTGGTAGGTTAACTATGATCTTGAAGATGGCCATATTCCCCAGGAGAATAATGAAGCACAAACTGTAACCAATGGGTTTAAAGTGAACAAGAACAAAAATGAGAGAAAAGATAGTCCAGTAAGTAGGGGAGCGGGATGTAGATCTGGGAGGAGTTGAATGGTGAATATGGCCATCGTACATTTTTGAGATTCTCAAAGGATTAATAATGAAAAATTGTTTTTACCATGACAATTTAGTGTGACAGACTTACGGGAGAATAAAAATGAAGCAACCCATGGTATTCACTTTGTTTCTTTTCTTGGCTTATAATTGTATATGAATTTTAATATTATTTAAAAATATTCAATGAAGTTTCTCTATTTTTGAAGATCTTTGCTACTTTTAGCTGAAAACAGTTTTCTTTATATTTCTTAAAAGTCACTCTGGAAGCTCACTTATTGCAGACACTTTACTTACAAGTTGTTTTCTTGTTTCAATAATTCAGTTAGAGCCTTGGGTGCCAAGCAAAGCCTTTAGAAAATAATCCAGAACAAAGAGGAAACGCTGAAGAATGATGCCCTGGGTGAAAGAGCAATGGGTATCAAGAGCTATCACTGTAAGCTTGATACTGCAGACATCCGTGCTGGATACAAAAGCAGGGAGAGCTTTGTGATCCTGGCCCAGCTTGGTCTACATGGCTACATAGACAGCTACAAGTCAGCTGAGACTACAGAGTAAAACTTTTGAGATAGAGAATGAAGAGAATAAAAGGAGGGGAAGAAAGGAATGGACAAGGAATTAGGAAGACAAAAAAGGAGACTATGAATGATAATGAATGAATTGTCAAACCACCCTGGATTATTAATCTCAAGTAGACAGAGAGAATAAAAATATACTAGCTGCTTAGCATACATAAAATAAAAAATAAAGAATGATTTTTGAAGGAAAAACCATAATATTCCTCCCTCTCCCCTCTATTTTCCCATCCAGGCCCCTCCCTCCCCACTTGTGATTGCTTTCTTCTCTCTCCCAAGTGAGACTGAGGGATCCTCACTTGGACACTTCATCTTGTTGAACTTTTTGAGTTCTGTAGACTGTATCTTGTGTATTCTGTACTTTTGTGTGTGTGGCTAATATCTACTTACTAGTGAATACATACCATGCATGTCCTTTTGGATCTGAGTTACCTCACTCAGAGGGGAACCTGATCTGGTATTGGGTGAAGGAAAAGGACTGAAGCCCTATGGATCAGCAGAAAGAATGGAAAGAGGCAACCTCAGGAAATAGGAGGTTGGAGGATGCTCCAGAGTGCACCAGAGACCTGGGAGGAAAGAGACTCAGGACTCAAAGGGAGGGACCTTAGGTGAAATGCCCAACAGTAATGAGAGGGAACTTATAGAGCCCACTTCCAGCAGGAAGACAGGATATCAATTGAGGGATGAGGTTGCCATCCCACAGTCACATCTCTGATCCATAATTGTTCCTGTCTGAAAGAATTACAGGGATGGAAATGGAGAGAAGCCTGAGGAAAAGAATGTCCAGCCACAGGCCCAAAGTGGGATCCAGCTCAAGGGGAAGTCCCAAGGCCTGACACTTTAACTGAGACTATGGAGCTCTCACAAAAAGAGACCTAACATGACTGAACTCTGGAAGACCCAACAAGCAGATGAAAGTGTCAGATGCAGATATTTGCACCTAACCAGTAGACAGAAGCTGCTGATTCTTGTTGTTTAATTAGGGAAGGCTGAAAGAAGCTGAGGAGAAGGGTGATCCCGCAGGATGACCAGCAGTCTCAATTAATCTGGATCCCCAAGATCTCTTAAACACTGGAACACCAAACAGACGGTATATACCAGATGATATGAGGCCCCCAACTCATATACAGTAGAGGACTTCTGGGTCTGTGTTCATTCAAAGATCATGAACCTAACTCTCAAGAGACTAGAGCCCTTAGGGAGTTTAGAGGCTAGGTGGGGTGGGGGTGGGGGCATCCATGTAGAGATGGAAGGTTGGTGAGGAGGTATGGGATGCAGAACAGTCAGAGGGTGGATGTGGGGGGAATAAATTATGGAGTGTAAAAAATAAGTTGATTTAAGAAATAAAAATTAAAATAATTAAAAAAACAATCTTAAAAATATTCTATATTGAATAAATGACAGTCCATTAAAAATAATATTCTTGTTTTCATGTGTTCATGTGTGCATGAAAGTGGCATGTGTGTGTGTTTGTGTGTGTGTGTGTGTGAGAGAGAGAGAAAGAGAGAGAGAGAGCGAGAGAGAGAGAGAGGAAAGGAGGGAGGGAAAGAAGAAGGGAGGAAGAGGGAGGGAGGGAGGGAGAAAGGGAGGGGGAGAAGGAGAGGAAGATGAAGAGGTAGAGAGAGTGTTTGTATGTGTATTGGTACTTGTGGCAGTCAGAGAATAACTTGCCAATATTTGATTTTCTTGAAGCATTTAGAATGATCACTACTTTTGGGAATAGATATAACAAAAAGGGTAAGATATAAACACATAACATGCTTAGCAAATTTTTAATTAATTGAGTCCTTTAAAAGTCCTTGTGACATTCAGAATTTCAGAAGAATAAACGTGAGTGATTCTTTACATTCACAGGAGTAAATGTATTAATTGCAAGGATGCTGAAAAGATTCTAGCATGAAAGGTGAACTTTAAATGTTGAATTTGTCTTTACAGGCCTGCAGGTCTGGAGGCAGTTTTTAATACTTCATAAAAAGAAAATGGAGTTACTTTAAAAGCTAATTGATTTTACCCCTCAGCCACAAATGAAATACTTCCTGAATTTTCAAGAACTCTTTTTTGCCATAGCACAGCTTGAGTGCCCCTTCTGCTAAGGAAGTTCCCCATCCTGTCCTAAACAGAAAAGAACTCTAGTTTAAACTTAAGTTTTCTTAAATATATATATATATATATATATATATATATATGTATGTACCCTCATGCTTTTGCAAGAGTAAGTCTCTAATAAGCAAAACAGAATAAGGAAGTCCAGAAACAGTGCAAAAATAAGAGTGATCCAAGAGGTGGGTGACAGCTATGCAGAGTTGCAGTGATGTGTATTAGAGTTTGTACAGGACAATCGCCTAGCTCTATAGAAAACTAAGCAAAGGATTATTATTTAATCAGGATGTACAAGCTAATTTAAGAAAAGGCATATGGAATAATACAGGTATCTTACCTTCCTGCTCATTGTCTCTTTAATTCACACAAACTAAGTTTGCTGAGTCTCTCGGTTTTGGGAAAATGAACCTTCCAAATAAAAGGATAATGATGCTAAATTATGTTTTCAAAGAATCCATTGTTTCAAAATCATTTTACAGTTTTAGGGCTTCCAAAGACTGTGGTGCTTTAAAAAATTAAGAATAAAAGAAATGAAAAAAAAAACTACAGTGGGCATAAAATCTGATCAATTCTTTATGGAAATTTCCAGCTAATAAGGGCTAACTTTTTAATCAAGAGCTTGAATAGACAGCCCTTTCAGAATTACTGAACAATTGATAAATTATAGTTCATTTCACTTTGTGCTTATATTCAATGTTTTAATTTTACAAATAGTTTTGTATCTTTCTCTAACAATCCCATTGATTCAATTACAAGAAATTAAAAAAAAATTTTTTTTACAATAAGTTGAAAGATAGCCAGCAAATATCATTGTACCTCTGCATGTCCTTCAAATTGTATTCTTGTTCAGAGAGTAATAAACTGTGCATCATGTTAGCATTGGAAATTCAATAAGCATATGTGTGTGATCACTGAAGAAAGAACACGAACAACCACAATGAATACCCAGAACAAACAGCAACAAAACAAACAAAAGGAAAAACCAAAGCTTGTTCCAATTTAAAAAAGCTATATATGCCAAATGAGATATTGTGGGAATATTCCTGTAGAAAGCTGTTTCAGCAAGTATAAAGGAACGATGCCTCCAACCAGAACTTGTTGCTATTTTGCTTCTAAGGGTTACTTTTTCTGAAGATAGGGAGTCAGGAAAAGACCTTGAGGTGCCAGGGGTGTAACTAAATGGAAGAGGGGAGAGAGAGAGGAAGAGGGAGAAGGAGAGGGAGAGGGGGAACAGGAGCATAGTAGCTCAATTTTTTTCAGTTCAAACATTTTAGAAAAAGTAAGCTATTGGTAGAATTCTGGCTAAATTTTGAAAGATACCTTTGTTATGACAGAATTTTTACAGCCTGATTTCTGAGTCTTGACTTTATTGCTGAAATGAAGCTTGATTTGAGAAATTGCTTAATATATCTCTCCTAAATTTTATTTCCTTAAAATAGTCATACTTCCACATTATACATTTTTCTCAAAGAGAGTTGTGTATGTGTGTGTCTAGTGTGCGTGTGTGTGTGTGTGTGTGTGTGTGTGTGTGTGTGTGTGTGTGTGAGAGAGAGAGAGAGAGAGAGAGAGAGATACACATGCACGCATGGATGTCTGTGGAGGCCAGAACAAGATACCAGATCCTTTGGAGCTGGGTTTACAGTTGGTTTTGAAGCACTCCATCTATATGGTAGAACTTGAACTCAAGTCCTTTGGAAGAACACTAAGAATCACATTGACAGCTCTTATGACATACATTAAAATGTTAATGCCTTTAGTGTGTATATGGCATCTGGTGCATAGCAGGTACTTAACTGATACTAGTGGCTGTTATTACTTAGGACTGATAAATTCTAAATTGCTAGTAGGTTAAGTCACGGAAGTTTACAATGACAAATATTCCCCTTCTGCTGCCCCCATCCCTAGTACATATAAAAAGGAACATTTTGAAATGTTTGCTATGCCAATGCATCTTAATAATTTCATAATAAATGCTTAAAATTAAAATAAAGTATTTGAAGCATAGCTCTTCATATATATAAACTACAATTAGGTATATTAGTACTTTTTCGAACAGAGTTTCTTATATTCTGTGAGATTACACTATATTTCTGTGCATCTAGGAAAGTATAAATTCAGGCCCCACTGAATACATATTGACGTTTCTTCAGAAAAGTTGAATTGTAACTCAATATTGTAATTATTTAATCTGTCAGCATAATAAATCATGACCAAAAAATATGTTATAACAATTTTGAAACTGAAGCGAAAAATGCTTACATAACCATTTGAGAGAGGTCTTGGAAAAGGATTTGATAAAAGATGAAAACAACGGAGACAATGTAGAAACATAAATGGAGTTAAGGCATCCAGGGAGCCTGATGCTTTGAAGCATATAATTTACAGAGTACCATGAACACAATAGTGACAGTAAGGCATGTCTGCAATTTATTTGACACATTGTCCATCAAAGGGCATCTGCAGCATTTGCTACCTTCTTAGTCTTGATTTATATTGGCAATTTCCTCTGAATGTCATGTCCTTTATAGATGCTTAGCTGCTTTGACAAAGTGACTAGATTATGAAGACTCTGAACCTCTCAATGATTTAACCCATTGATGGGATCGTATTTTCATGAGCTATTAGAATGAGATGGAAAACTAGATGAGAAGTTGCTAACAGAACTGGGTCCTTGGGATTATGTCCTTAAAGGCTTTGATTTATTTCCAGTTCTATTATTTTACTACCTGTGCTCCCTCCAACATGAAGTATGCTAACATACCTCCATACATGTCCCCTGCCGTGATGCCCTGTCTAACCAGAGGCCCACATGAAGCAGAGCCAAGTCTCCATAGACCCTCTTAAACAGACTGTTAGAACCAATCCTTTTCACCTTTAAACTCTCATTACTCAGGCATTGTATCACAGCTATGAAGTTGATTTACATGTTCCCTTTATAAGAACAACCTGATGAGTACTATCAAAGGGTTTATCTAAGAATAATGTCATGAGAATGAAAAACTATCTAAGGACATCCTAACGTGCCCCATTCTAAAAGGTTTCACCAACACCCAAAAGTACAAAGCCAGTAACTGATCCTTAAATCACAATGAACCTTTTGAGAATTAAAAAATGCACTTAAAGTCATAGTCCTAAGTTATTCTCTTTCTTTTTTGCCTTAAATAACAGATATGGATAAGCATATGCTACCTTAACAGATTTTTTGGGAAAGTGTATATAAGAAGAACTAGAATTAAAGAAATATCATTGTCAAGACTAACTTAACCAACCAAGGACAATGGCAGCTTCATCCTATGTGGAAGAATAGGGTCAAATAATCTTTGGAAAGTAGAGGCAGGGGTAGACTTTATAGGTAATTCAAGAACATAAGATCATTTTTAATTTCCTAATCATTTATTATTTTCATAAATCTTAATAATAGAATGCTCCTGATTCACTTTAACCAAAAATAGAATATAGAAAATTCCATGAAAAGTGCTTTATTCATTTACCAAAAAAAGTGGAAGTCACCTCATTCTTTAGTTCTTAGATTGAATATATGATTAAAAGCAGAAGATCAAAGAATAGATTTAATTACAGGTATAACAATGGGGAGTACTGAGATGCAGGCTTTTGCAAAACTCAAAATGGCTAAAAGACATGTATGTAACTTACCTCAGTCCTGTGGAGGATCTCTCTATTCTCTATGAGACCATGCAAAGCTTTGAAATAATGGTTCTTTGCTTAACATATTGGATCCTTTATAACTATGTTTTAGAGAGGTCTGCTGATACACCATGGTTGTTTAAAGAAACAACATTAGAAGAAATCTCATTTGCATAATACTCAAAGGATAGTGTTATCCCATTGAGACTTGCATGTTAGTAATACAAGTTTCCGGCCCCAAATGATCCTGAATTGGAAGGGTCAAAGGAAACACATCTAGAGTTTTATGCTATTTTCGATCACATATACATTTGTGATTTGAAGTCATTGCAGCACATTAAATATTCCTTCAATATGCTGAGCATTTCTTGGCCATGATGTTATCCATGCTTCCTCAATAGCGGCTTGTGACAGAAGTCTGAGCATTTCTAAACCTAGTGAAACACAATAGAAAACTTCACATGGAAACAACACATTATCTAGTAGGATTGTGGAAGCACTGAGCCATTCAGGAAGAGATTAGGAACCAACATAACTTTTTCCACATGTATCAGGGGACTAGTTCTTTCTTGACTTAGGAACATGTGTCTCAATCACTGTAAACTGTTTAAGAATCACATGAGAAGTCGTTTTTCTGTCTTAGATGTAACTTTTCTACTGAGATTGTAAACCATGAAATTCTTATTCATTTTGAGCTTGCTGTATTTAAGAAATGAAATATTGCATACAGAAAACAGTATATATATACACACACATATATATGTATATATATATATATATATATATATATATATATCACACTTGCACTTTACTTTAAAAATTTGTATTTTTAAGAAAAAGTCATGTTCCTAATTTTGTGTGAAATGCTAGGGCAATCGTGGCACAAATGTTCTAGGAGCAGTGAAGCACTTACTGAGTGGATTTCACATCCACTCCATGAGATGGGACCTATATCTGACATCAACACTGCTACAGTGGCCAAGAACCTGAGACTAGACAGATTATGACTGTAGGGGAAAACCTAATACTATATTCCGCTGAAGGAACATAGCAATGAAAATGACTCCTAAGGAAATATTGTTATACCTATGGTTTGTTCAATCCTCCCCATAGAAGCTTCTTCCTGTAGGAAAAAGGAATTAACATAGAGACCTGCACTGGACAAAGTGTAGACAGTGAAAGGTGTTGACACACTCAATTCTGTATCTGATGTCGTCATCAAAGCATTTTGCTCAAGACTCGGCGATCGATGTGGAAAAGGAAGCAGAAGGTGTAGGGCCAAGGAAATGGCATCATGAAGATACAGCAGGGGTACTTTTTATAAGAATTCTCGGAGACTGTGGCAGCATTCATAGGGACTGCACAGGTTTAAGCCAGATGAGGTCCCACCCAATACTGAGAAGGGCACATGGGCATATGCCATTAACCATATGCACAGATGGGTACATTGCTGTGCATTGCCTTCTTTCAGGAGCATGCCTGAGAAACACAGATATTCTTGCCTGTCCTTAGAGTCAGTGTTACAAATGGCTCTGCTCTGCAAATTATATTGAACTTACTGCTTTTTCTCAAGTGAGCTTGTTTCTTTGGTGAAATAAAATAAAAAGGTGTTCACTGTATAGGGAGATTTTACAGACTATTTCTCATATCCTTGATAACATAAGCACGTTGGCAGGGTTAATGCTCAAAGCATGTTCCTAGCCTTTTTAATCCCATGAAGGAACATTATGGTAGTTTAATTAGTACTACTTTATTGTATCATGATGCAAAAAGAGATGGTTTTAATACATCTCACAGTTATTGACTACACCAACGGCCAACAATTCTGTAGCTAAGGGTATGGGCCATAGCATTTGGTTTACATTATAGTAATCTATGTTGCTTTTAAATAATATAATCTTGTCAAGGAGTATATTTCTAATGGATTGTTCAATGTCAGAGAGCTGGGCTCACTAAAATCACTACAATAATACACAAAATGACCAACATAATGTCAGTGAACTCAATTACGCATTGCTTACATGTATATGTGCACAGGGTCTTCTTGGTCCTGTGGGTGCTTCTGTTTACCTGAAAATCAGCACCATCTAGGCCCATCCCTATCCAGTACCCTATTAGGTTTCTATGACACAGAGCATAAGTATTTGACTTCTTTCTTAAATCTTATTTTCTTTTCCCAACAGGGCTACATACCATATCAACGCACTAGCTGATAGCCAATCCTCTGCATCCCTGTCACTGCTAATTTAGGGGCTTATATTTTATTCCAGACCCTAAAATGGACTTTGCCTTTCTTTTTCTGATTTTTCCAAGTATTTCCATCAATGAGTCCTCCTGAAAGCTTACTCCATTGAATATGAAGTCTTCTGGGTATGAATTATATATTCCCCAATGACCTCAGTGAAAAAGCACTTGAGAATATTTCGAAATTTTTATATTCATCTTTTATGCCTTTCAAATGACATTATGTAATCATCAAAATATTTTATATTTAATGTATGTATAAGTAGAATCTTTTAAGTAAGAGGACATATAAATAAATATGTAGTCTTCTTATAAATGGGGTTCTATAAATATTGACAAATCATAAATGATAAATTTATTAGCTCTAAGCTAACATATGTTCTCAGTATATTTTGTTTTATGTAACACTTTAGTAATTATATTTTACTGATAACATATTTTAAGAGCAAGTCAATAATACATTATTGTAAGTATTCTATAAAATTTCCTTCATCCGATAAAATATCAGGACTTAAGACTTTTAGATTCTAGTTCTGATTAGTTATTATGATTATTCATAAATATTTTTCAATATTTGACATATAAGTCAATATTTGAGGAAATATTTTTAAATTAAAAGTGACAGTATTTACTTTCTTTGCAGACAAACTCACCTCTCACAATGATGTTGGTGGACTTTTTTGCAGGGTTTCCCACATTATTATTGGCAATGCAGCTGTAAGTACCAGCGTCATCAGAGGTGATGGCAGGTATGGTCAATGTCCCTCCATTCAAAACAATCTTTTCAGGCAGAGTCCCGAAGGACCTGACCCAGGTAAGAGAGGGTGTAGGCTCTCCTCCAGTTGTAACACATACTAACGTTATGGCCTCTCCAGGATTTACAACTATAGGATCATCCACCAAGAGCTTAATTGACGGAGAAGCTAAAAGACACAAAGAGAAGACATGCATTTATTGAGATATGTTGAACAGGTAATCAATAGCAGGTTTTATATTATTCATTCAAGTAGTTAAATGGAAATGTTCTTTTTCTCAAAATCAGAGTATCCTACTCAAATTTTAGCCAGATGTAATACTTCTGTACTTCAATTAAGCAGCATAAATTTATAGAACATTATTGAGTCTTTTCAACCAGATGTAGTATTTTGAGGTTATATTCAGAATCATTTCTATGGGCCAGTGTCAGTGCTATTTTTTATGGCACCCTAGGAAAAGTCACACAAGACAATGCAAATATTATTCTATATTACTTGTGAATTTATTGTTCTGACACAAGAATCACCAAAGTGACAAATGTTGTCAACTACAGCAGCCATTTCTTCTTAGTGATATGATACTTTTTCTCTCATTCCTAGTTGTTTAGTCTTTGTGATTTTATGGAGTAAAATTCCCACAGAAAAAAAAATAAATCTTTTTAAATTCTCAAGTTAAAAAATAGACATATAAACATTCACTCAATTAAAAACACTTACCTTTACAACAAATACTTAAAAATTGAAGCTATATAGAGAATATAAAATATTACACTCATAAAGGCACAATTTACTTGTAACAGAGTGTAAGCATATATGACATTTTCATAAATAGAAGTAGTGGACAGGTATTTTATTGATGTTAAAGTTAACATGTTCAGGAATATTTGATGACAAAGTGAAAGCAGTATTGTATGCAATATATATATATATTACATATATATATATATACATATACATATATTACATATGTATTACATATATACTCTACATAGTATATATTTAGAGCATATATATTATATACATAGTATATGTTATTATATTTGACTTCAATTTTTCATTTCTTTTAAATATCACATGTTAATATACATGAATGTATTATGTACATATGTATTATATATGTATAGTATATATAGAGAGATTAATGTTTTCAAATTCATGTAACTGCATTAATTTAAAAATTATTAAGCTCAGCTTAGAGCTGCAGCTTAGAATTCAAACTTATTAAATTGTGTGTTTTAATAAAATCCATCTATCTTTAAAAATGAAAACAAGGGAAGATAGGGCAACAGCTCTGTGATGAGGATTCATGGGGGGAGGGAGTCTCTTTGACATTTTCAAACATCCGTGTTGCTTGCTGACTCTTATAACATCATTAAAATAGCATGGAAATTTTCAAAATGTCACAACATCAGCTCCTCTGATGTTCTAGCATTAAATTATAAAGATTTATTATTAAAAAGATTTTGGGAAACACACATATTAAAGGTGATATGTGAAAGTCACCACAGTTGGGGAGAAAACAAAGTGTATCAAGGAATTATTAAATATTAAACTAATGACTAGAAGATGCTACCAATTAAATCTTATAAAATATGTATTGACCTTACTGATTAATATACCACCATCAAGATGCAAATGAAATCCTCGTATAAAGAGCATAAACCTCGAATTTTCTTGGACTAGTATTTTAGAAATCCCAATGCTTATCAAGCCGTGTTTAATGTGTTTTACACCACATTTAAATTGTATGAAAAGAAACCAAGTCAAAGTTTAAGGATGTATATTAGGACTATAGAAACAACAAGTTTCCATTACATAGAAGAGTATTCTTTTATACAAAAGGCTTATTGGAGGAGGGTGAGTTTTCTGTACGAAACTATGCAAAATGAAAAACAAGAGAATTCCAAGTTTAAAAGTCGTTTACTATATAACAAGAAATTTATTGTTCTGACTCCTTCGATATACAGAAGAACGTTTGCAATGTTATCAATTGATATTCTCCTTCATGAATCTGGGATAAAACAGTTCTGAGCATGTTAGATTTATTAGGGTTACCTTTCATTTTCTCAGATTGTTCTTGAAATTGAAAAAGTAGCCAATCAGACAATTGATGACATGACTAACAAATCTGAAGCCTTAATAATATTCAAATGTATTTGCTATACTAAATATTCTAACTTTAAAGCTTAAGAAATTTACAAGGTTAAACGTTTGACACCCATGCATTAGCATGTAACATTTAGTGAACTTTTTGTAATATATGGCTTTGTTTAAGATTTAAAGGTGATTCTTAGAGGGTACATGGAATCATGACCGAGAGAGGGTAACTAAAGTATACAAAAACATTTAATTTATAAGTATCGTTTTTAAAAAGACTTTCCCATCAAATGACTTTTATGTTAATTTGAGGTTGTATACAAACACTCTGAGTGAGATTCTGCTTTGAAAATTTTATTTTAGGATCTGACTAATGCAGAAATTTTCTATCTCACTGAATAGACAAGTGGGCATTGACTTTAGCACCTTCCTTTCTTATCCTCCTGAGGTCTGGGTTTACAGGCATGCATTACTATATTTGACATCAGTTCTTCACTTCTTTGTAAAAGTCACATGTTAACATGTATGCATGCATTTGTGTATGTATATTGCACATGTCAGTGTATGTGTGCCTGTGCAATGGAACCAATAAGAAGCCCAGAGGAACCAATAAGAAGAGAACTAACTTGAGGGAGTTAGTTCTCTCCTTTTACCATGTGGTTGCTGAGGCTTGAAATCCAATGTCAGGTTGTCAGGTTGGTTTGGTGACAAGTGACTTTCCTTGCAGAACCATGCCTCCAGCCCTAGTTGCTCATTTCTTCATCCTTTTGATGTCACTCTTGGGGTGTGGCCTGTATAGCTTTAAGGAATGATCCAAATGTGGCAACAACACATGTGTAAAGAAACAACAGACAAAGGTCTAGAAGAACTGAATTGGATGAGCTGTCTTCTGTAATGGAGCTACACTGATGGCAACCCAGAATCTCAGTGTGTTTTTTATATACAGAACGAAAGCAGAGAAGACAAGGTAATCAATCATCCAGTAGGAAAAAGTTGTGATAGTTTCTGCATACAATGGTTTTAGTTAAAGGTCAAAGTTCTTAATCATCACCCATTCTTAGATGAGGGAAAGGCTTTGCGAATCTCTGAGCCATTCCTGGGAAGGACTGGGTTTGACACTGGGGTAGTTGACAAGGCTGTGTCCATCTCAACAATACACATTCACTCAAAACGTCATTAGCTCCCTACACCTTGCATAATATTTCCTCAGTTACCACATTCACAAAGGAACTCACACAATATGCACTCACTGATAAGTGGATATTAGCCCAAAACCTAAGATACCCAAGATATAAGATACAATTTCCTAAACACATGAAACTCAAGAAAAATGAAGACTGAAGTGTGAACACTATGCCCCTCCTTAGAAGTGGGAACAAAACACCCTTGGAAGGAGTTACAGAGACAAAGTTTGGAGCTGAGATAAAAGGATGGACCATGTAGACACTAGCATATCCGGGGATCCATCCCATAATCTGCTTCCAAATGCTGACACCATTGCATACACTAGCAAGATTATGCTGAAAGGACCCTGATATAGCTGTCTCTTGTCAGAGTATGCCTGGGCCTAGCAAACATAGAAGTGGATGCTCACAGTCGGCTATTGGATGGATCACATGGCCCCCAATGAAGGAGCTAGAGAAAGTACCAAAGAAGCTAAAGGGATCTGCAACCCTATAGGTGGAACAACATTATGAACTAACCAGTACCCCGGAGCTCTTGACTCTAGCTGCATATGCATCAAAAGATGGCCTAGTCGGCCATCACTGGAAAGAGAGGCCCATTGGACACGCAAACTTTATATGCCCCAGTACAGGGGAACGCCAGGGCCATAAAAGGGGAGTGGGTGGGTAGGGGAGAGGGGTTGGGCAGCTATGGGGGACTTTTGGTATAGCATTGCAAATGTAAATGAGCGAAATACCTAATAAAAAATGGAAAAAAAATATTTCCTCAGTTACCAATGATGTGCTTCAGACATAATTAAGTCATATAGAAACCTGACTGTGATTCTACACAAGTTCTTTCACTTCTGGGTACCTCTCATTGGCATTGTTAACACGGAGGACACAAGTATTTTTGGGTGGATAATATAAACATAAAGACATTATTTTAGGACTTACAACAAGAGATTCACTAAGCAATGTTTTCGGTTGTCATTCACTCTATTTCTTCCCTTCTAGGCTTAGTGTAGCTTGACAAGCAGTGTGGTTGCTACAAGACAAAAGGTCTATAAAATTTGATACCTTTGATGGCATGTGGCAGGCATATTTTAAGATCATTTTGAATTTTTGAAGGTCCTGTATCTCATCATATTTAAAGTCATTCATTTTGAAGGAACAAGAACCCATATTAATATCCCTTTATAATATTGTTAGTAGTGAGTTAAACTCACTGTATTTCAATACTTTTTCTCTTAGGACTGGCATATGCTGCTCCTCAGCACTGTTCTGTAACTGTTCTAGTGCCTTGAGGTCACACATGATGAGCACCCTTTCCTCTGTGTAGTGGGTATCCAGGAAATGAAGACAGATAAAGCCCACTGTACTAAATTATAAACCTAGCTAGTTATTAGGTCTTTATTACCAAATATATTGACTGAGTCACCCCCTAAAACATATCCATCACTAGACATGGAGACAGAGGCTTGTAATTCAAGCAATTCAACTGAGAAAGTAGGAGAACCAGGACCCCAGGGGCAAATTAATCTACAAAGAGAGTTGGAAGCTAAATTTAGGTATAAAAAATTCTATCTTGAAAAAATAAACTAAGAAGCAAAATAAAATAAGCCCTTATTTGTAAATTAGAGGGCATGTATTTTTCATTTCATTTTTAAACATGGGATACATATGATTTTGGCACATTTTAAACACACACACACAAAAAAAAAACAAACACAAAGGATGAAATAGCACAAGAAAAATACTGAACAGGACAATACAGAATTGACATTTGAGATGCTGATCAAAGTGGAAAGTTACAGTTACTGAAAAGCATGAGGTTTGTTCTCACTGAAGTAGACATGAAGAATTGACTTAATAGAACAAAAAGTCAACCAGTGATCATTAGAGGCTAGAAAAAGTGAGGCTGATGGAAAAGTACTTTCTACATTCTAGCGTCCTGCGAGACTGGGATGACAGCACCTCTACCAAAGCCACAGCACTTTATTATACATTTATAAAGGACCAAGAGATAGAGACCCAAAGCTTCCCAGCACAAAAATATAATAAATGTTTAAGAAGAGAAATGATAATTAATTGCAATTTAATCATCATATATTATAAAATATATGAAATTAAATCTACACTTAACAATTATGTATTATTATGGTTCAAATAAAAATCATATGAACATGAATTATATAAACAAAGGCAATCCTTCAAATAAAGTTAAACGTTTACACAAAGACTGCCGATATAGCCTTGTCTATAAAAGACAGGCCTTCTGAGTCTAAGGGCACACTGACCCTTGGCACACTAAAGAAAGCGGAAATGGCAGGTGCAATAGACTTTCTACCTCACGTATCAGGAACATGCTATTTCTTACATTAGAGTGGCTCATTTTGTTCCCAAAATATTATTTTTTCCTCATTTCCTTGATTTCTCTGGTGATCCTCCCACTACTTACAAACATGGTTAAATGATTTTATAGTATCTTTCCATGTAGTTCCTGCTAGGCACTCTGGATCCTTAGAACTTCTTGGGTATTCTTTGGGTCCCTAACCCCCTATGCTGACAATTCACAATTCACATTGTAGACACTTTTTTTTTTCAGATTGAGGTTCACTGTCTGCATCATCAAAAAAATTTTAAAAATGTTTTCTAAATTGCCAAAAGAGTGCTGTGAGCACATGAAAATAATTGCAGTTGTACCATCGGGTATAGATAGCCTTTCTGTTCTCAGTGCTTATGTCTGACTATGAGGCCAGTTAGGATGTCAGGCTGAGAGTATGCCAACACTTAATTATGGAAGTTAGTTGTCACAGTTATCAAGACTTGAATACTCCCTAAGGATGAGTACAACAGAATTGTATCATGTGTTATATGTTCTATATGGGGATAGCATGGATAATACACAGTTGATAGATAGAGGTAGATAGATAGATAGATAGATAGATAGATAGATAGATAGATAGATAGATGATATATAGATGATAAATAGATGATAGAAAAATGATACATAAACAGATGTATAGATAGATGTATAAATAGGTATATAGGTGATGGATAGATTATAGGTGATAAATGTTACTAAGATTGATAATATAAATGATATAGAGGACCAACAGATGAACAAAAGGTAGTAGGTAGGAGATAATAGATTATAGATAGATGAAATATGATAAATACATCATAGGTAAATGATGGCTAGGAGAAAGAGAAAAAGACAAGGAATGGTAAGAATAAGTGCATGAGGGAAGGGGAAAGATCAGAAAAAGAGGATAAGAAAGAAGGAACAGAATGGGAAAGATAAAAATGGAAGCAAAGAGGGAAATGGTAATATGGTTTATATGAATTTTTTTCAGAGTTGTGTGTGGCAAGCCTTGGGCTTCAGCTCATGCAGCTGTATGTAGAGAAATTTCAGGAGATGGGGTCAAGCTGAAGGAATCAGGTGACAGGAGTAAGTTGGCACTGGGGTGAGAGCTATCTTGGGGTTTATGTCTGATCTCATTTTGTCATAGATCACTCCCCCCCTCCCCCTCCCCTTTCTCTTCCTGATGTGGGATATGGGATGTGCTGCTCTGCTAGGCACCTCTTACCATGATGGATTGAAACCTTGGAAACTGTGAGTTAAGATAAATCAAATGTCCCTTAGGTTGTCTGCTTCAGGTGTTTGTTAAAATGATGAGAGCCTGACTGGGGAAGTCTGACAGATAATAGACAGCAGGCACATGGGGATAGATAATCGATATTGCAACCCTGGGAGAGACAGGAGTAGACCAGACTGTCAAGAAAGAAAGAGGGGTAAAGAGAGAGGAGTTAAAGAGAAGGGATGAGAACAGAGATGAGCCCAGAAAAGCTGAGTTTCTGTTTCCCCAAATTGTACACTGTGTTGTTCTTTTCTGATAACAGTGTCTTACACACCTCAAGCCTGGCTCTAACTCATTGACTTGTTGTGTTGCTCCAGACTTGTTTTAATCCCTTGACCCTCCTGCTTCCATCACCCAAGTACTAGCAGTCCAGGTGTGAACCTCCGTGCCCAGCCAACATTTTAATCAATAAGCATATCTGAGGAAAGATATTCTTCTCATATATACCACTCAGCACCTTTTTTCCTAGTAAAGAAAAGTGATTGTTTTTCCTCTTGAGCTGAACAGGAGATACTTGAATTGTCCACAAAGAAAAAAAAAAAATGGCCTGTTGACTATCATATGCATATCTCCTAAGAACAGGTATTACACAGAAAGTGGGACTTCGTGTCCTTTCTTTTGTTTGACAGTACTGAGTATGGCTGACAAGAAGTCAGGGACACAATATTCTTATGGCCTTGAGAAAGATCACAAAGCTGTAAAATGACAAAGTGAAAATATGAGAGCAACAAGGTAGAACTGAAGTTTCCAAGATAGTCGAAATACATCTATCAGAATTTTCTGACAGGGATGCAAATGTAGCCTAGTGGAAATGGGCTTGCCTAGCATTCTTGAAGACTTGAGTTCATCTCCAATAAAGCAGAAAGGCAAACAATAAAGTATTTTTAGAGTATTCTAGTACTACTGGTTATGGTAAACAGAATGAGTCAAACTTCAAAAATCATGGCAACACACATAGTTGAATTAAAAAAAATAAGACTGAATTGAAAAAATAAAAGAAGATAATTATTTCAAATCTGAATTCATAACGGGATTCATGCCCACTCAAAACTCTAGCAACTCTGCTGTTAGTAATACTGTCTCTGGAGATTTTTTTTTTGAGTAAAATCTTAACAATTTAGTTCTGGTTGAATTAAAACAGGTTCTTTGAGGAAGAGAAATACTTACTCAGGCATATTCTTTGTATTACTACCTATTAGGGGAAGAAAACATAGATAATCATTCCTTTAAAACCTGAAACACAGTGTTTGTGTATTATCATAGATTTTGGTCTTCCATGGACCTGGCATGAAATTTCTAAAAATAGTGCCTAGATTGTCACTTGGACTATAATTTGAAAAGCACAAGTTCTTACTTATACTTACCTATCAAATGTTTCAAGTAAGAGACAGAAGTAATTCAAGAATTAAAAAGTGAATTCAGGTGGAAAATGACAAGGGAGGAAAAACAAATAGGATTTCCTTGATAGAGAAGCTCTTCCTGGTAGGATCTGCCTTATTTAAATCCTTCACAATGGCTCTAGACTGTTATTCAGAGGGGAACATTGAGGGGGAACATCAAGAAAGATAAGGAGAAGGCTACAAATAGAGAAAGACTAGGAAAAGTGCTATGATAGCCAGGCTTTGGAGTGGAAAACCTGCCTCTGATCTGTGTAACCCAAACAGTATAGACCTCAGGACTCTCTGGAGGATCAGGGATATTGGAAGAGATTACCAGCATGCACAGCTCACTGGAACTTAGTTTCCCAGGCTCATGCCATCCCTGCATCCAGAAAGATTTTCTACATGGGGATTTTTATTTCAGTTCCATTTCTGCTGTTATGATAACAACTCTGACCACTGCACCAACCTCCCCAAATCGGGCAAGAAAATTGATTATTGGTCTTCCAGGTCCCAGTGGATTACTGTGGAGTAGTTAAGGCAGCTATGTGAATCATGGCATCCGTGCCCAAAGGCAAGGGGAGAATGTAGGCATGAGTCTACATTAGCTTTCCTTTGTCTCTTTTATATTGTTCAGGACCTCCTACCTCAAGAGTGATGAGACTCAGAGTAGGCTGTTCCACCAATCAGCAATCGAGGTTATCCCCCACAGACACTCTTACAGGCCACCCTGATGTTAATGACTCCTCCTTGATGCCCCTCTCTAAGTGACTCTAGGCTGTGTCAAGTTGCCAGTAAAAGCTTACCAGAATATTAATATATAAAAGATATGGGTGGATGCGATCATAATCCAGAATGTACACATTAGAAATTAATGTTATAATTTTAAAAATTGATCAAAATTAAAAAATAAAGCCATAAATCTGTCCACAGAATGTACATCAATTGCCAGGAGAGTCTAAGAACAGAAGACAGCACAATTGGTGTCTGTGGGTCACTGTTTCCAAGTACATTCAAAGTCAATTACTAGCTACAGGAAGCTGCTGTGTAAAAGGAAAAGAAAGAACACAGAGGGGGTCTGCTATTAGTCAAAAAATAGATGCCAGATGAAGTGAATGAGAGTAAAGTATGCAGTAGTAAACAGTAATGAAACTAGGAAATGTACTTCCTCTTTCTGTTCTGTAACAAAACATTTGCAAACTGGCAAAAGATATGTAAAATGCTAACACCTGAGGTGAAATTGTATGTGGGGAGACATGTATAGAAACTATGCTTTGCTTGAAATAGCCTCCATTTCACTAAGATGATAACATGCCTGTGTTGGCTGATACTTCATTGTGATTCCATTCTCCATGTGTATTTCATGCCAAATGTGGATAATTGGACTTTTCATAAAATAAAGAGGGGAGTATGTATTTGGAGTTAATTTGAAAACTGAATGGTCTACCCACATAGGTGACTTTATTATTTCAATATTATCAGTCACTTATTGCTGCAGCTCAGGAAGACCAAGGATGATATCATCCCGAGAAAGTGTATTTGAAATAATGTTCAAGAATATTGAAGTATTTTTTTAAATCATTTTTTTAGATTTATTTATTTATTATATGTAAGTACACTGTAGCTGCCTTCAGACACACCAGAAGAGGGCGTCAGATCTCATTTCGGGTGTTTGTGAGCCACCATGTGGTTGCTGGGATTTGAACTCTGGACCTTTGGAAGAGCAGTCGGGTGCTCTTACCCACTGAGCCATTCCTATCTCCTTGTACTAAGGTCAAATCTAAGTGGATTAAGGAACTCCACATAAAACCAGAGACACTGAAACATATAGAGGAGAAAGTAGGGAAAAGCCTCGAAGATATGGGTATAGGGGAAAAATTCCTGAATAGAACAACAATGGCTTGAGCTGTAAGATCGAGAATCAATAAATGGGACCTCATAAAATTGCAAAACTTCTGCAAGGCAAAAGACACCGTCAATAAGACAAAAAGACCACCAACAAACAGATTGGGAAAGGATCTTTACCTATCCCAAATTGGATAGGGGACTAATATCCAATATATATATAAAGAACTCAAGAAGGTGGGCTCCAGAAAATCGAATAACCCCATTAAAAAATGGGGCTCAGAGCTAAACAAAGAATTCTCACCTGAGGAATATCGAATGGCAGAGAAGCACCTGAAAAAATGTTCAACATCCTTAATCATCAGGGAAATGCAAATCAAAACAACCCTGAGATTCCACCTCACACCAGTCAGAATGGCTAAGATCAAAAATTCAGGTGATAGCAGATGCTGGCGAGGATGTGGAGAAAGAGGAACACTCTTCCATTGCTGGTGGGATTGCAAGCTTGTACAACCACTCTGGAAATCAGTCTGGTGGTTCCTCAGAAAATTGGACATAGTGCTACCGGAGGATCCCGCAATACCTCTTCTGGGCATATATCCAGAAGATGTCCCAACCGGTAAGGAGGACACATGCTCCACTATGTTCATAGCAGCCTTATTTATAATAGCCAGAAGCTGGAAAGAACCCAGATGCCCCTCAACAGAGGAATGGATACAGAAAATGTGGTACATTTACACAATGGAGTACTACTCAGCTATCAAAAAGAATGAATTTATGAAATTCCTAGGCAAATGGATGGACCTGGAGGGCATCATCCTGAGTGAGGTAACCCAATCACAAAGGAACTCGCACAATATGTACTCACTGATAAGTGGATATTAGCCCAGAAACTTAGGATACACAAGATATAAGATACAATTTGCTAAACGCATGAAATTCAAGAAGGAAGACCAAAGTGTGGACACTTTGCCCCTTCCTAGAAATGGGAACAAAACACCCATGGAAGGAGATACAGAGACAAAATTTGGAGCTGTGACGAAAGGATGGACCATCTAGTGATTGCCATATCCAGGGATCCATCCCATAATCAGCTTCCAAACGCTGACACCATTGCATACACAGCAAGATTTTCCTGTAAGGACCCAGATATAGCTGTCTCTTGTGAGACTACGCCAGGGCCTAGCAAATACAGAAGTGGATGCTCACTGTCATCTATTGGATGGATCACAGGGCCCCCAATGGAGGAGCTAGAGAAAGTACCCAAGGAGCTAAAGGGAACTGCAACCCTATAGGTGGAACAACAATATGAACTAACCAGTACCCCCGGAGCTCTTGACTCTAGCTGCATATGTATCAAAAGATGGCCTAGTCGGCCATCACTGGAAAGAGAGGCCCATTGGACTTGCAAACTTTATATGCCCCAATACAGGGGAACGACAGGGCCAAAAAGGGGGAGTGGGTGGGTAGGGGATTGGTGGGTGGGTATGGGGGACTTTTGGGATAGCATTGGAAATGTAAACGAGGGAAATACCTAATTAAAAAAAAAAGAATATTGAAGTATTTAAATAGTATCTATAAATAGTACTTACTCCAGGAGTGAAGCTTTACTAGAATACGGAAACCAACGTGCATTTTTTTATTATTGTAATATTCATAAGACAGATTTCTGGAAATGATCAAGAAAACAGATCCATTTCTTCATGGAAAATAGCATTAAAGATTAAGAAAATGATCGATTTCATAGTATAGTATATCTCAAGTAAGAGAGTCTATAGAAATTTTTTTGAGGGTGGCTTCACGGTCTCTTGTATTGTTATTACTGTTTTATTACTGAATGTCTTCTTCCCAGGGAAACAATCTACCTAGATATTTATTGAGTAGGTATTTATAGGGTATGTATCAGATAATGAATAACACAATGTGTAAGTGAATAAAACAACCAAAGCTTGCCAACATTTAGAAGTATACTCTAACAAAAATAACAAAACTTCTGGATACAACTAATTTGTCTCATGTGACTTTACACTTTTATATCATCTTCAAATTACCTGAATTTATGTGTGCTTTTGACTCTTGACCAGGTTGTTGATGTCATCATAGTATAGAATTTGTAAAAAAGTTACATAACTTATATAGGGATTATAAAATTGGTATATAAATTATATAAGAATATATGTAAGAAGGAACAAAATACCCATGAAAGGAGTTAGAGAGACAAACTGTGGAGCAGAGGACTGAAGAAAGGACCATCCAGAGACTTCCCCACCTGGGGATCCATCCCATATATAATCACCAAATGCAGATACTTTTGTGGATGCCAACACATGCTTACTGACAGAAAGCCTGTTATAGTTGTCTCTAGAGAGGTTCCACCAGTGCCTGAAAAATAAAGAGTTTTAAATCTTTGCAGATATTGATATTATTTATATAGCTAATCATAATGAGATGCCAAGATTCAGGTCAATATCAGCAAAGATTTAAAACTCTTCTAAATGTAAAATAAAATCAGGATACCTTGGTCCTTCATAGAAGGGGGAACAAAATGCCCATGGAAGGAGTTACAGAGACAAAGTGTGAAGCAGAGACTGAAGGAATGTCCCTTCAGAGACTCACTCACCTGGGGATCCATTCCATAGACAACTACCAAAACCAGACACTATAGCATATGCCAACAAGAGCTTGCTTACAGGAGCCTGATATACCTGTCTCCTGAGAGGCTCTGCCAGTGCCTGACAAATATAGAAGTGGATGCTTACAATCATCCATTGGACTGAGCACAAGGTCCCCAATGAAGGAGCTAGAGAAAGGACCCAGGGCGCTGAATGGGTTTGCAGCCCCCTAGGAGGAAAAAGAATATGAACTAATCAGTAACCTCAGAGCTCAGGGACTAAATCACCAACCAAAGAGTGCACATGATGGGTGAGACTCATGGATCCAGCACCATATGTAGCAGAGGATGGCCTAGTTGGTCATCAATGGAAGGAGAGGTCCTGTGAAGGTTCTATGCCCAAGATTAGGGGACTGCCAGGGCCAGGAAGTGGGAGTGGGTGGGTTGGTGAGCTGGGGGAAGGGGAAAAGGATGGGGGGGGGTTGGAGGGGAAACTAGGAAAGGGGATAACATTTGAAATGTAAATAAAGAAAATATCTAATAAAAAATAAAATAAAATCAGTACGAGGATAGAACAAATGAAGACTGCTATTGGTCATATAGCTAGCTATTTTATTTCTTAAATTGGGTGTTATATTAGAAAGTATTCTCAAATTGCTTAAAATATGTTTGATAAAGATATTTTAGCTTTCATTCTCTATCCTCGGACAAAATTATTTCAGAGTTATAGTTTGAATTCTGTATAATTGCCTAACTCCAATTCATAGAATGTTGATTGTGGGTTTTTTTTTTTTTTTCATAATTCTCTGGAGTCCAGGGTTTTTCTCTAATCAAGGAGGAAATGAGTCAGTTTCCAAAGAGGACTGCCTGAGGCAAATTCTGCTATGCTAAGGAAAACCCTGGGGCGTAAAGCCAAAGCTTTGGGTGTAGTTATACCTAAAGTATTCAAGCTGTATCAAGTATCAAAAGTCACATTAGAAGCCTATGCATCCTTGTTAGTGATAGTAGTAGAATATATGAACTGCAATGTACAAAGTGTACAGGCTGTATTAGTGTTGACGAGTGGGACAAGGTAAAAGGTTTGCTTATGAGACACCCCTCTATGCATAAAGTGTACTTTGATAAAGTTCTAATTTTCCTTTGCTAGTAATATTCCTTCAGCATATTCTAGCCATTAATTCCCTTTTGGGAATTTCATGAAGGTTTTTCACCGTTTTACAAGCTCTCTCTTCACTTGTTTATTTCTTTCTTTCACTGTTTGGGAGCCTTTAAATTTTGATGCTGTCGTCTATAAACTATTTTATGAAAGAAATGCCAATTTGAAATAGATCCACTGGGCATTAACTGTGTGGTAAGATTTGTCTCAGACTTTGAAAAGTGTCAAAACAAATCAATTTTAAATACTGTCCTTCTGAAATGTGCCACTAGATAAAGCCGATTAGAGATGTTAGTATATCTAAGGCAATGCCCACAAAGTTTTACTAATACAAAGATATTACTTTTATAAAGAGGCAGGAAATTATAAACAGTGATTTTTTATCAAACTGAACTGTTTCTTGATAGCAAATAGATAACCACCAGAAGGAAAACACAATTCACAGAAAGGAAGAAAATAATTGTACTTCACACAAATTGGCAGTTAATCTCTAAAATATATAGCAATCTCATATTATTTATGCATTTACCCTAATAAGTCAGTTTTTAAAATGGCTCACAACTTGAATAGACTTCTTTCAGGACATACTGAAGGCTAATAGGAATAGGCAAACTATTTTAATTGTTATCAATAACTACGGAATGAAAAATAAAAACCACCCAATATAACGTTACCTATACATTTCAGGATACTAAATTAGTTTTTAATACAAAGTAGTATGGTGATATTTTGGAAAAATGAGAAGATTTCACATTGTGAATGGAGCAAAACAGTGTTGCAAGAATCAGCATGGAGAATCAAAATCAATAAAAAATATAATTAACTTTCAGATTACCTTGAATGAAATGCTTTTTAGGATCCTGAATAGTATCAAAAAATTAAATAAATCAAGACTCAGAGATATAAGGACTCATATTCATTACACCATGATAGCCAAAATCAGGGGAAAAGTAAATTACATAGTAATTAATATATGGATATAATAACTGTATCATCTGCATAAGACATAACAAATTGTGTCATTCAAAATGAAAATTCCTGTAATATGTGAAAACATGGATGAACTTTGAGGACATTTTTTAAAGAAAAATAAGCAGTTAACACACTCTATACGATATTCCTCATAAAGAGTATCTAACACATTCAATCAAATTCAGTATGGATTAATGTTTGCCAGGTTTTGAGGGAGAATGAAGTCGACCATTACTAATCATGTGCATTAAAGTATTAACCAAGCAAAATTAATAATTTCTGAAGATATGCAGTGCACCAGTGTACCTATACTCATCAATAGCACACACACACACCACACACACACACACACACATATATATATATATATATATATATACACATATGTGTGTGTGTATGTGTGTATATATACACACATGCAGAAAATGTTAGAGTACATTTCGTCTCCCAATTAAGTTAAACAGATTTAAAAGTGGAAATTAAAAAACAAACAAACAAACAAACAAAAAACAGGGCTGGAGAGATGGCTCAGAGGTTAAGAGCACTGACTGCTCTTCCGGAGGTTCTGAGTTCAACTCCCAGAAACTACATGGTGGCTCACAACCATCTGTAATGGGATCCAATGCACTCTTCTGGTGTGTCTGAAGAAGCTACAGTGTACTCATATAAATAAAAATAAATCTTAAAACAGAAAAAAAAAAGAACTGAAGAGATGGCTATAATTCCAAGTGCTGTATGTAGGTGGAGTTGTTCCAGTGGATTGGATTACAAAGGCACAAAGTTGTGCTTTTCCCTGAAGAAGGTGGGAGCTTGAAACTATGGACCCTGTACTCCCTGTCACTAAAGCATCATGTTGACTTCCTGTGAATACTAATTTCTGCCTAAATATGGTATTATAGATCTAGTTCAAATGAGACTGTTCCAACACTTAAGGAGCTCTATTCCTTATCTTGGGGCTTCAGACAGAGTATTTATATATATTGTTCTTTGTTTTAGGACAGTGCTGCTATGTGATAAGGAAGGTGCTTAATTTTCAAATACAAAATATAGAAAAAAAATTAAGACACACAAAATGGAATGTCTGTTAAGGTAATAGTGAAGAGCAGTAAAACTATCTTGATACTATTTTCTAATGAAAGATAAAACAGTAAATCACTTTTTAATTTACTTCCTCTCTACACAGAAATGCATGTACATAATATTCTGTCAGTAGTAATTCATTCCCAAAGTTACTAGAAATAAAGCTTTCACATTCTAGTTCCAGCAAACTAGAAAAACTACATTTTTTCTTATTAGATTAATGAGCTACTGGAATATATTTGCAGAGAACATGTTTACTATTGTTTTAATACATAAAATGTTAAGGTTTAATATATACATTTATACATACATATATGCATACACATATATACAGACATTCATATATACATACATACACATACATACCTATTAAACCAAAGCTGATTTCTAATGTATTGATGTGATAATTTGAATTTAATTCAAAAGTAATTTGGTGACCCTTTTTCTCCTGAATTATATTATAAATCTCTTCAATCAGATAGCAATAGTCTCAAATTCTGTAAGCTTTTACTTTCAATGCAAAGTTCTTAAGGCTTATAGGACACTGGGAAGTTCTGCACCTATTTCTTGACACATTTCTTCTAAATTTTGTTGTTGCTATTATAACTGTGATAAATAGAAGTAAAATATTTGGTGAATGTTCACTGTTCATCATTTTTTCCCACCAACCTCACTATCAATATGGTTTAGCAAAAAACAAATCCACAGAGTTGAAGGAGTTGATAAAAATCACCACCTTATAGGGAATGGACCGAATCCACAAAAGCTCTTGCAAATACATGCTTTCTCACTTAGAGTTGATGAAGCCTTTATATGAGCCAGCATTGACAATGGGTGGTGTGTACAACTTCAATCCCAGCACTCAAGAGGCAGAAGTAGGGGGACTGTGACGAATGTGTGTGGCTATTCGGAATATCTACATAGTGAATTGCAGGTTTCATACTAGTCAGGACTACACACTGAGACAAAATCTCAACCACAAAAACAAAGGCAAAGACAAAGACAAATGAAAACAAAAAGTAACACCAAAAGAAAGAAAGAAAACAACAAAACACAGGAAGCATCCACACAGAGATATCTGGGTGGTAGATTACATCACTGGCAGACTACACAGTTCTGCCTTGCTCTGAACGCAGAGGCTTTAAAACACCTGGGACTTGCAGAGTCCAAGAGAACAGGCAATAGGACCAGCTATATGCAACAACCTGGGTTGTTTATCAGTCATTAATTTACAAAATTCCAAACTCCTCAGGAAACTAGAAGTTGCCAGACAAGTTTTAAATCAGATGCTTGTTTAAAAATAGATAATCCAGCATTTCAGAAAATTTCTAATTTTGCCAAAAGCATTCAGGTTTCCAACAGTCAAAAAAAAATCATACAAACAAAAAGAAAGAAAGAAAAAAAACTCATGTAATTTGAGACAAGGAAATAGATTAATTAAACTGGGACTTTCTTTCTACTGAAAAAACAAACTGTGACAACCTCTGGTTTTCTGACCGTCCTTAGTAAGAGCAATCTGACAGTACAAGGGGTCACTGGGACTGTATCTGTGAACTTCGTATGAGATGAAAAAAAAAAATCATTGCTGCTTCAGCAGTGTTGACCTGTGTGTTAACATGCAAATTATCATTCTTGTATACTGTAACTGATTATATGAGCTGGAGTAGGTGTCAAAGAACTTGACAAGAGCTGTTCCTTCGCTTTGTTGAGTCTTGAAAAATAAAAACAAAAATCAAGGGTACAGGTGTACACAAACTTCAATATATTTTTGTCTTTGTTTGTATTTTATAACTTTTTAACAAATGAGTTTAAAATATTTACTTTCCTTAAAGAAATACCTCCATTTGGGAGGAAAAAAACCTGGTGCAAGGAAGAACATAAATGCACTGTTTTTATTTTTATTTTACATAATTTCAGTTGATGGTTCCCACTAGTTTTTAAATCAAAACTATTAAGCTGAATAAAACCACAGGTTGATAACTTTGCTATATTACAAGCCCCAAATAAATGTTTACTTACAAATGGCTTAAAGATTTGCATGTACAGTGTGGATTTTTTTTTTTTTTCACAGAGCCTATGGTATTAAGGGTTTGGGTGCACACATATGAACCAGCAGTGCGTTTTTAGAAAAATAATTGCACAATTTGATAGCAAGCATAGCATAGTCCTTTCCTATTCTCCCCTAGTTCCTTTTTCCCCTCTCCATTTCCCCATCCGTGGAAAACACTCTGTGGACTGAAACAGCCCAGCTGAAAAGCCTGATCTTACTTGGCTGACCTGGGGACTGGAAGAGGTTAGTCACTGTGTCTCAGAAGCAGCAGCCTCACATGCCATGTGGGTTTTAGTCACCACAGGCAGGTGACAGGATGCTTAAGAGGTTTGTTAGAAACTGGAAACTTGCTAAGAGCCATACCATGCTCGGAAATTTCAGTTTTAAAGTACAAAATTTATATTCTTGGCATTAAGAAAATGAAAACCTAGTACTTAATTTACCTTTGCCAACTCAGTGACACAATCACTAAACCCAGTGGTATTAAGTTCCCTTAAGGCTTTCTTATGGTAATACTTTCTTGGCTGCCTGACTGGCTGGAGAGCATTTAAAAGGAACTTGCTTCCAAGCCTTGCAAACAGAGTTCTGTCCCTGCTTCCCAAGCTGTAGAAGAAGAAATCCAACTCTTGAAAGTTATCCTCTGGTCCCTACGTGTGCACTGAGAAACTCTTGCAAGTTGCTGCAGCTCCCACTCCCTCCCCAAACCCCTCCATAAGCAAATAATGTTTTATTATAATTAAATTCAGGTAGCATATTAAATTAAAAATAGTGACCTTGAAAACATATAAGTGATCATTTTAGAAATCTTTAGCAAAACAGACTATTTGATGATATTTCAAAATATTCATATGATTTTGAAAGAACATTCTGATCGATTGTTTCCATCTCTGTACACATTGTCTTACGGCCTTTCATTGACCAACTTGCCGTCATATTTTTTGCCATTTATTATTATTATTTTAATTATTGTATCTTCTAGGAAAGTTACTAGTCGATAAGGAATGTTTTATATAAGAATCTACAGTCTCAAAATAAATGTGAATACCAGGGATGTAAAAAATTTATTGGGAGAACAATAAAATACACAGGTAGACGGAGAACCCGGCAACTTGCAAACTTTCTGTTACTATGGCAATAGAATTTTGGAAAATCTGGGTCATCTTGTTGCTGTGGAAACTCTCAGGAAGAGTAAAGTTGAAACCTCGTAATGACCATTACATTTTCTCCCCAATTGACGGCGAAGTCATCGTCTATGTTTTCCGATATCTGAAGCTGCATTAGTGAGACTGGGGTACATTCAGGTTTGATTACCTTAGGAAACGAGAGAGCACTTAGATAGAGGATTTGGTGTGCGTTGACAACCTCCTGTGATTCTTTTATTTGCTTGATGAACTCTTTTTTTTTTGTCTTTTATTAAAAATAGATCTTTTTCTCATGTAATATATCCCGACTACAGTTTCCCCTCCTGCTGCTACTCCTAGTCCGTTCCCACTTCCTCTCCCACTTTTTGTTTCTCATTAGAACACTAACAGGCTTCCACAGGATAATAATAGAATAAAATATATAAGGCAAAACAACACCTAACACATCAGCTGAAGACAAAAACTAACAGTAGAAAAAAGGGACAAGAAAAAGCACAAGATCCAGTGGAGGGTCGATGATGACCCAGGATAGGGGAATGCTAGGCACTGATGCAGTAGTGGGCAGGCAGACAGGGGAGCACCCTCATAGAGGCAAGGGGAGGGGAGAGAGGGGAGAGAGGATTTGTGGAGGGGAAACTGGGAAGGGGAATAACATTTGAAATGTAAATAAATAAAATAACTAATAGAAAAGATTAAAAACAAGAAAGAAAAAAGAAAAGGCACATTAAGGAATCACATAAAATCACTGAACTTGAAGCCATAATATATATGTAAAGACCTGTAGAGTAAAAGAGAAAGAAAGCTCATAATAACAATGATAATAATGATGATAATAGTAAGTATGATAAACAATTTAAAAGGCCTGATACAAAATTATGAGACAAAGAACTTATAAAGATCGCTTTGAGTTTGTTTTCTGTTGGATACAAATGTAACTATTTTTAATATTAAAAAAACAGTCAAGAACAGGTCACAAAATTTACATGCATTGTAAGTGTTAATTTCTGTAGATTTCTATGGGTAATGGTGTTCGCATAAAAGAGAGAAGTTTATTGATAATGACCATAAAGCTTGATCATAAACTTTTTTCAGACTACCATTAGTCAATGAAAGAATAATCCTGGCAAATTTTGAGATTTTCTTTACCATTTTAGCTTGATTGATGATTGCAAGCATATTTTCTTCTACTATTTATATTATAAATCTTATTGTAAATATTATCCACTGAGTATTTTCTATGAATCAAATACTTTTATGTTTTATATATCTAGAATTTATTAGCTATAAGAGCATACTGTGAATATTTTTGCTTTTGTTATCCCTAATTTTAAGAAGTTTAAAAACAGTAGCAAAACCAGCACCTGACTAAGACAGATGCAGATACTTACAGCCAGAACTAGAATTTGCATCCTAAATTTCTGAACATAAACACTTACAAAAAAGCTCTCTGAACAATAACCCACCCCATGTGGACCCCGTTGAGAGAGACAGGGATTTATATTTTAGCCATTAATGACTTAGTACTCATTACACAATTCAGATTGGATTCAAACTCTTCATAAACCTCCTGCCTCAGCATCTCAAACACCGAGATTGCAGATGTAATACATGATGCCTGATCAGGAAAAAAAATTATTGTCAACACCACTCTAACTACAGGTAACATTAAATATTGGCATCTGTATTGGTAAACCCTGTTGTTCCAGGTAACATCAATTGCTCCTTTCTGATATCATAAAGGTTCTAAGATTTAAAGGTGAAAAATCAAAAGTCAAAAGTTTCCCTAGTATTTCATATACTAAATATAAAAACGTATACTGAATATAAAAATATATGTGCTAAATATAAAATATATATTCTAAATAAAAAAATTATAACCAAAACAAGTGTACAGACTTCACTGTCATATAATGGCACTATTAGCATCATGACCCTGACTTTAAAAAATAGTGATCCTGAGAGTATAAAATCGTGGCTGTCTTTCTTAGGATTCAGCCTTCTTCTAGTACCTTAGAGTTACTTTCTATTTTCCCAAAACAAAGTTTATATGGCTATAAAAAGTCACAATAGATTTCTATTTTGAAACGAACTAATAGAAATAAAACAAAATGTAGTTAATGTTTAATAAGTGTGGCACTGACCTAAGAATGAATATCTTTTTCCTTTATTTACATTTCAAATGTTATCCCTTTTCGTGTTTTCGCCCTCTGAAACTTCCTATGCAATCCCCCCTCCCCCTGCTTCTAAGAGGATGCACACCCACCCACCCACCCACTACTGCCTCCCCACCCTCGCATTCCCCTACACTGGAGCATTGAGCCTTCACAGAAGCAAGGTTCTTTCCTCCCATTGATACCCAACAAGGCCATCCTCTGCTACATATGCGGCTGAAGCTACGGGTCCTTCCATGTGTGCGCCTTGGTTGGTGGTTTAATCCCTGGGAGCTCTGGGGGGTCTGGTTGGTTGATATTATTGTTCTTTACATGAATAAGAAGATGTATAGGTCTTTCATTCCATGCCCCTCAGAGGAAAGCCATGTGACCACCTAACGATGGCAACTCAGGAAGACAGCTCTTTCTAGGAGCCAACTGTCCAGAAAGAATGATCCTGCAATTTGTAGCTTCTAAAATCATAAGAATATATATATTTTTGTTGCTTGTGCCTCCCAGAGTGTGACATCATGCTAATGCAGCCCACCCAGGCTGGTATAGGACACCCTCCTTTCTGTTCTAGATATATCTCATAAAACCAGCCCTTCTAATACAAATGATGGTTGATAAGATAACATACCTAGATTCTAGTCAGCAATAATTGTCACTTGGATTCTGTGATAGCCAGTTGAATTCAGTAACTTAGAAAAGAAAATAAGAAATAAATAACCTTGGCTAAGGAAAGTGGCTAAGGTTAGTGTTTATGTACAAGAATAAAATTTCCAATACTTCTTTCTCTTGAACTTAAATTGGCATCTCTGATAATGTGGATATTATAAAAAGAAGTGTTCTTATCTATTTTATTTCATAACTTTGGCTATAAAATTGCACCAACTAAAATAATATTTTATTTCTTATAAAACATAGGCTTCATACCTCTAAACATAGGAGACCACCATGGAAAGAGCAGAGCATACAATGTTTTATATTCCATTTCACAGCTGATTGTGAAAGATCTCTGAGTTACATTACATAAAAGAGTGGCAGATCCCAAGCACAAGAGATGTTTTTCTTTAAACCTTAGCTTCTGGGACAATTGATGGACAGACTGAAAAATGAAAGAGAGAGAGAGAGACAGAGAGAGACACAGAGAGAGAGAGACAAAGAGAGAGAGACAGAGAGAGACAGAAAGAGAAACAGAGAGAGAGACAGAGAGAGAGAGACAAAGAGAGAGACACAGAGAGAGAGACAGAGAGAGAGAGACAAAGAGAGAGACAGAGAGAGAGACAGAGACAGAGAGAGACAGAAACAGAGACAGAGACAGAGACAGGTATGGTAAGGAAGAGCAAGGAAGGAGTTGAGGGAGGAGGAGAAGGCGGAAGGAGAAACAGATGAGAAAGAGATAGAGGAGGTGTGAGAGTTCTGTTCATGTTGACACAGTACCACTTTTGTAGTGCATTACTCTCTGGATGTAATCCTCACCTAAGGAAGGCATCTTAATTAGGGAATTTTTATAAATGTGAAGGCTGTGTAGACTAAATCAAGGGATCTATATAATTAAGTAAAATTAGCCCCACCTGCCTTGTTTCTTTATAGCCTTCATCATCACCCTTCAAAACATGTTTTTCATCCTAATATAGGTAGCAACTTAATTCTTATTTGCCATTGAAATCATGAGGCATCCACATATAAGTGCTTGAAATACATTTAAATAAATGAAAAATTTATCATAATTTCTATGTACCCTTAGGTTGTAGATACATATTTTAAATAATTTGTACTTTGCTCCCATAATTATGATCATTTCAAATATACACATATTTATTGAGATTATAAATTTACAAATCTAAGTGGACTTATTTTAATCAGCTGTGATAAATAAAACTACATCAGTAGTTTAACAGAAAAGGACTAATGTAATTTTTCTTCAAGACGAGACAATAACCATAAAAGTCTGGAATAGATCACAAGTCACTTAGTCATTGTGAGTGACAGGAAATAAATAAATATGTTGCTTTATCATTTTTTTTTATAAAATGTTAAGAACAAATATAATAGGGTTAACACAACCTGGCTAAGTTAATGTAGTGCAATGTGATGTAATATACAGTGATACTACTGTGACAGGACACATTTTAATAGTGTCCTCATTAAGGATCCAAAATTTTGAACACTTTCCTTAGCTTGATGTAGAATTGAACTGCAAATGCTAATTCATTCTAGGAAAACCAAGACAACACACTGTTTCTTAGTCTGTAGATGACCATGCCATTCCAGAGGATTCATAGATGCTGCAACAGCAACTCCATGTCTTTAACAAAAGCTCATATATCAGAATGGAGTGAGTTCATTCAAACATTCTAAATTCAAAGATATGATCTTGTTATCCAAAGCAATCATTTAAACTTTTTCCAATGTCTGTATTCCTAGGTCTCACATTAGAATCCTGCTTCAGTAGGTATAAACCAGAACCAGCAATATAGTCAAGGGGAAATGGCTTTGTTTTAAGAACTTTGAAGAACTGTTGCCATTGATGGTATTTCTATGTTAGCTTGCTGTGTGTCTTGGGCATTTTGTAAACAGGTCTTCAGTCAGATTGATGCTACTTAAATAACTACAGAGGTTTTCTTTTTTTTTTTTTCTTTCTTTTTTTTTTTTTTTTTAGTTTGTTTGCATTGGTTTTTTTTTTTCCATTTTTTATTAGGTATTTAGCTCATTTACATTTCCAATGCTATACCAAAAGTCCCCCATACCCACCCACCCCCACTCCCTTACCCACCCACTCCCCCTTTTTGGTCCTGGCGTTCCCCTGTACTGGGGTATATAAAGTTGCGTGTTTTCATTGCAAGTTTATTCAAAGTAAATTATACTTATCTATTTTTGTCCTCTACCAGAGTTATAATTTCCAAAATTCAATTTTTACGGACATATTTGTTACAAAGAACATTAACCAAACTTATTGTAACATTCACAATATAATTTTTATCTTTCTATAGTGTACAACACAGTGTAAGACACAGGATTAATATTTTGTGTGTACCACAATAGTCTCTAGCAGAACGACTGATAACACATTGGTCATGTCCCTAAGATTGCACTTCTCTTTCATGTCAGAAGAACAATAAACTTGGCTTAGAGACCACTATTGTTTTATATCTCTGCTTGCATAAAGTGGGCAGCCACTGAATTTGCTCCTGATGCACTTTGGGAGCTACTATGCTTTCATCTATGTGAAACGCACAAACCCTTCCAACACTGAGCAAAAACCACATAGAAAAGACAGCAGAGCACACCTGGTATGACTGCATCAAAGGTTAGGCAAATGAGGTATCTGACTGAAGTTGTTGGAAGACTGAAAGAAGGACCATAATCTCAATTATCTTCCACAGTTTCAATACTAATTTTTAAAAATAAATATCAATAAAAGATTCTTTACCAATGCATGATTTATAAAGAAGGAAAACATTTGTTTTCTGTTCAATCATTTACATTAATGTGGGGACCAATAGAATAGAACACAATGTTGAAATTTTCAACAGAACGTTTGTGAGAATGCACAACTATGCCCTCTGTAAAAATAGTAGCTATGACTCTTCTCATTAAAAGTCATCCTAGCAACAAAAGAAGCCAGCTTCTTTAATAGGCTTTAGGAAATCTGCCAGTTTTTATTCTAATATTGCTAATGAAATAAGATGCCTTTATTTATATCTAATAAAACACTCTGCTTTTGGCTAGAATTTCCTTTCATTAGCTCCAAAACAAAACTAAAGTGCTGGAAACTCGACAGTTTAAAATAACTCTTCAGGTTTGACAGTCAATCAGTCTTTCCTAACACATGCAACATGCAACAGTAAAAACTATAGATCCCCAAAATATAAAATGCTATTTTTTTTAAGTTTTGGTTTTTAAATGGTTTTTGTTTTCATTGATTTGCTTCAGTCTCAGATTAAGCTAAAGGAATATATTTTAATCTATATGAGCCAATATATACTACATGTCAAACCATATAAAAAGACACAATAAAACCCAAAACATAGAAATGAAGCCACAATTGGCTTCTGCCTTAATAGTTATAGAGATAAAATAGCAGAGAACACCTTAAGAATTTTAAAGGCTGGGCAGTGGTGGCACACGCCTTTAATCCCAGCACTCAGGAGGCAGAGGCAGGTGGATTTCTGAGTTCAAGGCCAGCCTGGTCTACAGAGTTAGTTCCAGGACAGCCAGGGCTATACAGAGAAACCCTGTCTCAGAAAATCAAAAAAAAAAGAAAACAAAACAAAACAAAAAACCAAACAACAACAACAACAAATTAATAAAGAGCTGGTCAAATGTAAGAAATGTAAGGCCAACTGTAAGTGATATACTTAGTACCTGGTTCTTTTTCACTCAACTGTACTATCTTTACCCATCTACTAGGAAGTAGATCCATTTTATTTTGTTTTGTTTTTTTTCCTTCATGGATCACTTGACTTCTCTAACACACACACACACACACACACACACACACACACACACACACACTCACAATACATTATTGATGGAGGATATGGTTTATCCTCACTTACCACCCATGCCACCAGCACTATTATGATGAGACAGAATACAGATACAGAGAATTGGCCAGAAAGCAATATTTGTAGTGCAACAGCCAAAACAAGAGACTGTCCTAAAACAAGGCAGAAGAAGAGAAAAGACACCAGCAAAGCAAAGCTGTCCTCTGGTGTTTATATATGCAATGCACACATGCACTCACACTCACACAATCTCTCGCCTACACAGACATGAATAAATAAATACCATTTAAAAATATAGAAATTTGGTTAAGGAGAAGGAGAATCACTAAAATTTACATTGTTCAAAGTACCATAATAATAGCAATCCCTTGTATGCTACTTTTAGAAATTAAAAATTAAATTTAAGTAAAATATATACAAAGTTATAATAATTTACAGTATATTTCATGACAAGAACAATATGTTACAGTTAGTAATATATTATCATATTCTTTTATAACAGGCTGTTGAATAACTTTTGCTATTTATTTGCTCATTTATTCATTCATTTATTCTGCAATAATTTCTTGAGCTCCTACTTGAGTCAGAATTTATATGTGTAGGTATATAGGCCAATGGCCTTATAGTAGAAAGTACTGCATTAAGCACCTGGTGAAAGTCTATAGAAGCAAATAAAAAAATAACATGTAAGGAAAAAGACAGCTTTATTAATGAGGATGTGAAACACTTCATGGAATATATGCTTCAGGAAAGAGAAATATTAAATCCTAATGGTCGTAAAACATATAAGTTAATCACTTCATTTAAAGTTTTAGCAACTTATTGGAACAAATACAAAAGTAGAAATGTACTTTGGAAAATATTTTTATAAAATCTTAACTCTAATATTTTTACTAAATACTCTGGTTAGAATTTGCTGAGTAGTTCTTTGCTAGGGAAGAAATAATATATGTTCTAAATGTTTTAGACATATCAACACATTAATTCTTTCTTGTACAAAAGTACCATCTTGGTAAAAACTATTTGAATTTACCAATTATAGTTTTTATTTGAAAAATAGCACTGTAAAGGAGTCTTACTTTGCTTTGCAACCATAAGGCATTTTCAGCAAATTAGATGATAAATTTCTATATAAAGAATCCAATAGTCCTCTGAATCTCTTTAAATGATACATAGGGTAATTTGTGAAAATTTATGACTACAGTATTTTTAAGACACTAGAATTCTCTAAATTTCACACATAATAACATACAGTCTCTTTCAGTTATTTTTCCCCTTATTGCTTTGTAACAAGCTTTAGAAATATGCCAAACATTTCTTGGATAAAAGATGACTTCCTTCTGTATCTGTAGCTATCAACTGGCCTATAAGAAGGCTAAAAAGTTTTCTATAAACTAGTTGTGGAAAACATACATATAAAATATAGTGATAGATACATACCAGTTTTATTGGAAAGTCTAAACGACACCATCTTGTCTGGAATATTACACACGTTCCTTACTGAAGCAATGCAGCTGTAGTTAGCATAATCTTGAGGGCGAAGATTCTTTAGCTTTAAGATCTTCGTTTCCCCCTGAAATTGGAGAATAGGTCACTAGTGTAGGTCACTGATAACCAGAAGGAATGAACTGACATACACCATTGTAAAGCATTAAATCATATTATTATTAGAAGAATGTGTCCTAAATGTGAAAAAGAAACACTGTACTTACGCATAATACTGGAATATGCTTAGAGGTAAAAACTAACAGACAACAATGAAAATTCATAATGTTTTCTTTGCAAACTTGCTTCCTAGGGGAGGAAAGCCTACTTCTAGCAGTAGTTATGCAAATTATTATGCAAAGCTCTGAATAGTACACTTAATAATAGAGGTTATTTAACGATCAACACAGTCTAATGTAGGCTTCAACAGGAAACACTATTGTAAAACCAGGCTTCTGAAGACGACCCAACACATGAAACACTGGTTTTACAGCAAATTAGAGACGATCTAATGATAGACCATTATAGTGATATACATAAATATTTGGTGTAGAGGAACAATGGCTGATAACAGACTGAACACTGACAGGGGGAAGTTTCGAGATGTTTCTTGATTGTTATTGCCCTTGTTGGTTTAACACAAAAGCTCAGAGTTAGCTCTTCCATGTAAATGTGGAGCAACGCAGACTTTTCTAATTCAGAAGTGGTCATTATTCGCTATACATTCCTGCTGAGCAGGACTGAGTGTAGACGCATTGGATGAAACTGCTGCAAGTGTGAAGACAACCAACAACCAAGGTCCAGAGTGAAAAATATCCTCCTGCTCAAGCCAGGCTAGAACCCTTGGAATTCCTTTGACTCTTGCAAAACCTTCCCTGACCCTCCTCAAAATAGTTCCTCTGTTAAGGAGCAGAAAGAGTCTAGCTATATAGCTCAAGCTTGCCTGAAGCAGTCCTCATGATCAAAGCTTAACTAGTTATGTGCCATCATGCTTGTGGATTCCCTGCTTTGAAATATGAAATATATTGTTTTATCTCCATGCTAAATCATATGGATAATTTAAGGTTGCTTTAATAAGTAAACACATATTGACTCTTTCATCTCATTGTTTTATACCCTAAAAAACATCCACTGACCCCTCTCTGTGCCTTATACCTTCGAGTTATCAGTGGTAAGCCTTCTATATGCTTGGTCTGTGAATCACTTGATCAGGTTTTTCCTTGTGCAACATTGCTTCATTGTCTCCCTGCTGACACTGTCCCATGATGTGATGCCTTTTTGGTGACTTTACCCACCCAACTCCATTTAAAAACTATATCAGATGCTGTACTTCTTAATAAACTTGCTTGTACATGACCTCTTGACCCCCAAATTGTCTATCTTCGGATCAAGCGATTCTTCCTTTTGGGACCCTGTCACAGTAGCCCAAGCTAGTGTTCGGGTTGAAGTGCTAGTTTAATTCTTGCTACTCTGAAATAATTGTGACTCTATCATGAAGGATGGCCCAGTTATTACGATGGTGGGAAGATCTATATCTCAGTTTTATCAGAACATAGGAGCACAATGGGCACATTACAAATCAGAGAACTGATTCCTTATCTGATTTCTCTATGTTTAACTGCCCAGTGATTGGCAGGCTGATCTAGAATAGCTTAGAAGATGATTACTTTCTATAGCTGCAAATCAAGATCCCAAAGAGAGTGAAACTAGAGTCCACAGAAAAATAATTACTTAAGGTAATATGCAAGGATAACCTCTACACTTGTGAAGAGTAGAGGTGCTGGTAAACCATGTTATTTTTTTGGGTGAAAAAAGTAATTACAGGCTGAACTCTGAATCTTTGTACCTCATGCATTTAATTGACTGCATTCATTAATGGATTAAAAACTATTTTATGGTTTATAAAGTAAATGTATTTGCCTGTGTGTGCGTGATTGTATGTGTGTGAGAGAGAGTGTGCAGATAAGCATGAGTGTGCACCTGTTCTTCATGTGTGCAGGGTTTCCAATGTCATCTATATAGATATAATATTCTATGATATTAAGGTTATTATGGCATGTGAAATTCTACAATTTAAAAAAAAGAATTTTGATTTGGCTATTACTAATTACATACTTAGTTTAGCTAGCTTTATTGTAACTAATTACATAATTGATGTAAATATGTTCAGTTTGAAAATTAGTTGATGTAATTGAAATACACAAGATGATGTCATGAACAATTTTGCGAACACTATAGAAAATGGCAATTAAAGGTTAAATTCACACTTATTGCCAATCACACAGAAATTTAGCTTTAAAAGTATCTTTTAATTGTCAATAAATACAATCCATTTGAAACTTTTATGAAATAGAAGAGAAGATTATTATATATTAGCCTGTGACTTTTCCAATGTTGACATTTTCTAATGAAAATATCTATAACTGTCAATGGTATATTCAGTTATTTTCAAAATAGGCTAGACCTTTAAAATATTTATTTCCAATATATTTTATTATCCTGAGCTACTGGGAAAAGTATACAGTCTCCAATTTATATTAATTCATGTCCCAATTTACAATTGTAAGTATGTAGCATGCATGCCTTTCCCTTTCAGCATTAAGTGAATAAAGATGTGAAAGGAAAATTATTCTTCTTAAACTTACTATGTAGCGGAAGTTTCATTTCAGCCTCAAAAACATATGCTAATTTCATTATGGATATAAGTGCAAGAAACTATAAATAATATTTTGTTGCTCATGAGGATTGTGAAATAAATATTTAGTTCAAACTGATGTTGTTATTAGCCTGTGTGCACAGGCACAAAAGATAAGGCCTTCTCATCATTTCTGAAATTAATTTTTATTAAAAATAAGATCATTTAATAGCATTAGTAGAGAAAATCTAATATTTTCCCAGGACTTTAGTTTCCTAACATGAAAAGGGTAAGAGATATCTGTCCTTTCTTCTGAATCCATAGCCAGCATTGTCCCAGTCTGCCCAGCCATTTCCACACTGAATCTTCCCCACATCCTCAAATCAGCCTAGTGTATCTCAGGCATGGAAACTCATGGGGAAATCACTTTGCTTGATTATTAATTTTGATGCCACTGTCTGTCTTCTGCATGTTTCCATAACATTTTGTTAGCCTTTATTTTAACTTTTATTTTCACTCCACAGTCCTCTTTCCCTTAACCACTTCCTTATACATCAATAATGTTAGGAAGACTGGAGCCTTGCAGCAATCTTTACATTTTTTTTTCTTTTTGGCAAAGCTTTTTCCATAGCCTGTACATGGCAGATCAAAGTTAACTTTTTGAAGTTTAAACCACAGGAATCCTAAACTATAGAACTAAAGAACACCACAGTGGTTTGTCTGCATGCTTCACCATAGATGTTCATTGGGTTTAATAGTCACTGTTACAGTACTAGAAAATGGGACCTTCATAGACCTTTACCACAATGTCTTTGTCCTCATAAATAAATCAATCTCTTTATTTTAGGAGTAGGTATATCAATTATAGGATTGACCTTGTTTTAAAAGTGTGCTTTCTTTGTGTTTCTTCACTGTGTTAAAATGGACCTAGAATGAGCTTTCTAATATCAAGGATTGAAAGTATTTTTAAAATAAAGTACTCAGATGGTCATTACAGTAGCAGAACACAGATTAAGACACGTTCTAATATAAGTATTGTCAATATTGACAGATTGTTATTCATAAAGTATTCTTGGCACACAATGGAAACTGTGTGAAAAAACTAATGCAAGATATACATATATATGCATACATATGCACATATATCTTGATATATATATATATATATATATAAAATGATCGCTAAAAGAGCAATAGAATATGAAAGAACAAAGTTATCACACAAAGGAAATATGGTCTTACATGATATTTTAAGACTATAACATAATTAATTTTAAATCTAATGCAACATTTATAGGTGAAAGAATAATTGGTGTTCTTAGCTTCTCACAAAGACTTGTATAATTAGTTTAGAGTATGTGATATTTTTAACCTTATAGTGCAGAGAAAAAAAGTCAATCAATTTGTGAATTACAACGTGACAAACGTTCTCATATTCAAATAAACAGCCTTAATCAATTCCGTTGCTTTCTATTGCACAATGACTGCAAAGTCACAATACTTTCAACCACTCTTGGCAATTACCAGCTGGAAATGAGGCCATTGGTGGCTATTAAGTAGTCTTGTAGGTAAAATGTTCTCCTTATCACTTTTTTTCTGTATTATTAACATGTACTTGAAGGTTAGAATTAGACTCCAATGTCTCAATCTATTGTAATTTTCATCAGTTAGCACAATTTTGAAGAAACAGAATAGTCTGAAACTCTTCATTTGTAAAATTATATAAAACATTATGGGCTACAGGATCAATCCTACATATGCTCTAGATTCAAGCAGAGTTTCAAAATCGTTGCCCACAGTGCAAATAGAGACACAGAGTAGGTATGCACATTCCATCTCTGCAGGACTTATCAATTCTTAATTCATTCTCCAAGTTAGAATCACATATTCTTTTGCCCCATTACTTTCAGCAGTCATTTACATTTGAGATGCCTGTGATAAAGCAGAATAAGTGTGATCCAGCCAATAAAGAAACCATGGGTTCCCATTAGAATACATGACTTCAGTTCAACTCATGATGTAACATTTCTTTATAGGAATGTTTTTTAGAACATACAATGACCAAATTTTATGTACATACATGTATATGTGTACACATACGTATATAATCCAAATGAAGTTGTGATATTTAGAGGTGATATTATTCTCCCTCTCTAAGACCTATAGACTAACAAAAATCTCAGCACTAAACAAAAGAAACCTCTTATGTAGCTTTTGTTCAGAGGATACCAAGAGATACTCCAAACAATGTAGATATTTCTGTTGTCCATGCTTTCCTCCCAGAAATTCAATATTCGCCCCTACTAGTAAAGACACAATGTAGTTTGGACACAGGGATACAAGGAATCCAGCTGGATCTAATTGTAAAGCTTCCACCTTCAGGACTGGCATTCATAGTATATGAAAATGCTACACAATCTGCCAAGGGAGAAAGGCAACCTCTATTCCTATACAGTTGTGATGCTTATAAACCAGAACAATGGCCAGCAAAGCAAGATATACACAAAGGTATGATAGTGGCATTCATAACTTGGAGGTTAACAACAGCTCTCTAATTAGACTTTAGGATTCTTGCTAGTAGGAATCCCATGCCTGGTACCTGAATCATAGCCAACTACTGTGAGATCATTGATCTTACAGAACTTACAAATGTCACTTAATTAAACATTATAATTACTAACTTCATTCTAAATATATATATATATATGTGTGTGTGTGTGTGTGTAGAAATAAGTGTACTTCAAAGGAGATTAACTTCACAACAGATAGAAATCATCATAGAAATCAACTAGTCAAAATAAACATTGAACACGGATCTCCAGGCCTAGTTGAGATCTATAGCTCAATCCTTATAGCTAAGGCTCAGGGTACATTATGGAAGAGGGATGGGGAGAGCCATTAAATAAAGAAGTCAGCTATGAAATGTGTCTTCCAGAAATAAAAGGGAAACCACTCGCAGGATTTAACAACATGGGTGGCTAAACAAAACCCAAAGACAACAGCAACAGACATGCTAATGTAGAAGTAGAAAACTCTCATTGGCCCTAACCTTAAACCAGATCTATTTCTGACTACTGGAATAGGGGGAATTAAAATTCCACAGTGGTGAAGTCCCTAACTAGTGATCCAATATCAAGTGCTCAACCCTAAAAATATAAGTGTACAAGCAACACTAAATGGACATACCAGATTACATTTATGGACACATATTTTTGTCTGTCTATCTATCTATCTATCTATCTATATATCTATCTATCTAATTATTGTGATTATAAGAAAAGGCATAATGAATAAATATGACATTGCAAGTTGGAATATTACAATTATTTTTAAAATGTTTTTTTAATCAAGCCTGTCATTGAAGTGTGAAGTCATGCTTTTTCAAAGGAGGGTAAATGTATAAATAAAGAAATATGTCAGGGTACATTGACGTTAATATTATTTCAGGAATCAGTATTTCAAATTTATCACATATAAACAAGTTGTCCTTTATATCTAAGTGTGCTGGCTTTTCAATCAAACATATATTGTTTTATAAAAGAGTACATTTGGAGAAAATGTCTTTTCAAATGGCTATAGTATTGAATGTTGCCAGAGTCAAGAAATTATCACAATCCGCTGGGTTAGGAATACCGTTCACAATCTCTTACCTGGGTAAAAAAGGGCTCATAAATCTCCACTCCCTTGTCAGATCCTTGTAGTAATACCTCCTGACCACGTCTCCAGCTATAGCGCACAGGGGGGTTGGAATTGGCCACACATCGGAGAAACACTGTTCTCTCATAGTAAAATTGTTCTTTAGCTTCACCTATACTTTGATGAACAGTTACTACTGGATCATCCAAGTCTAGAAGAAATCAGAAACAGGCAAGTGAAAACATTACAATATGTACAACTTCTAAAGTGTGGCACACTTATGTAACACCTGGTTAATGGTGCATGCTTCTAACGATAGTACTGTCTGAAAGTACTTAAGTAAGCTTACTAAACTCATTAACAAAAAAATTTCCAACTTATAAAAATCAATAGTTTTGTCTTTAGATTTGTTGGGACAGTACAGAAGATTTTACATTTTTCAACCTCCTTGTCAGCCAATAATAAAAGACTCATGAAAGTGAACAAAATCCAAATGGTCAGCTCTGACAACACACATACAACTAACATTTTATGTACTCAGTAGGTTATTTTTAGGAACATACACATACACATACACGTGTGTGTGTGTGTATATATGTATGTAAATACATGCATGCATTCAATAACAATTGATAAGAAAGGAAGTCATGAATATGAAGGAGAGTAGTGAAGTTATATGGGAAAGTTTGAAGGGAAGAAATAACAGGGAGAAATGCAATTAAATTACAATCTCAATTTTTTAAAAAGTTAAAAATAAATTCAAAGCAATGAAACTAAAGTCAACTACAGAATTCAGTATCACAGAGCCCAAATGACTCTTTTCATTTAGTGATATCTGATAACAAATTTATATAAAAGAAGTATTTCGAAATTATTATAATCTTCATAGTAACAAATGATGACATTCAATTGTGTGAAAATTTCTCTTTATCTTAGATTTTATATCATAGTATATTTGCAAATTTGAAATGTACTAACAGAAGGCATCATTGAAAGGCATTAAGATCTCTTCTACTGACCATTGGCTTATGTGTAGCATTATAAATATATATTCAAAGGGACAGGCTTCAGAGAAAGGCCAACTCATTTAGAGCTTGGAGTTTTCATTTCTTTGTCTACTCAGAAGCCAAGGCACCAGGTAAATGAAGATGGATGGAGTCACTGAGTTGCAGAAACACTATAACAAACATAGTTACTCCTATCAGATTTGGCTGAGGGATCATAGTCTGCTCACACTTCATGTAGTATAGCCTTGTTGATTTTCCTTACAAAAAGAAAAAATATATATTACAAACTCACCTACCTTTTAGCATGACAAGCTGGAAGCCCCATCCTCAAACATAAACCTAACATAAAGTCTCAGGAATGATGTAAACCCTTGATGTTAATTACTATCAAAACCCACTAAATGTTCTTTGAGCTACATAGCTCAAAAAATGATTTAATTTTAAATGATCTTCCTTATCAGTAAAATGGTTCTGTATTATCCAGGTTGTTGTTAGACTAATTAATGAGATATCTTATAAAGCCATGGGTACAGAGTAAGTAGTAAACACAGTTTAGCCTTTAGTATTAATATATAATTGTCACTATTAGGATCTCTTCATAATAAATCCCACTGAGTCCCTGATTTTTCTTGTCTTTATCACATGACCCTATATGCACTCAGCTCTCATTATAAGTGTGCGCCAATGGGGCACTTGGCCATTTGTTCAGGCTATCAAAGCCTCCAGATGACAAGTGACTTTAAATCAAAGACTGGAGAAAAGCTACAGTGTGCACATATACATAACAAAGAAGAATGTGAGCATAAGGCGGTGGAACACAGCATGTTTAAAAAGTCACATTTCCAGCAGGGGGAGTAGGCAAGGGATTGGGAATTTTCAGAGGGGAAACCAGAAAAGGGGATAACATTTGAAATGTAAATAAAGAAAATATCTAAGAAAAAATCAAGCTAAAAAAAAGTCACATTTCCTGAGAAATGATTCTTTTGATGTATAAAATAATAAAAATCCAACACAACTAGTGAAGTTATTGCTAGTGATAGATACAAAAAAAAAAAAAAAAAAAAGACAGGAGCAAAATTCCTCCATTCTCTTGACAGTTCTTCAAAAATGTGAATTACACGACAACAGTCCTACTTTGATTTCTTGTTTTGCAACATTATAAGATTTTTTTTTTATTTCTTCCAACATTAGCATCTTTTCGCAGCTATCTCACAAGCCTCTAATTTTAGTAGTGCAAATTTACAGAACAACTGCTGCTTTCTGCTACAGATTAAGGACTGTCAGTTCAAATTCACTCTACTGGCCGTGTAGAGACATGTGCTGTCTGATCTTAATAAGCTGGGATATTTGGGGATTTTCAAACCTATAAAATATTCACATAATGATTAGCTCTTCACATAAACCTAATCCAACATCAGACTGATGAAGTGAATTCAGTTCAGTCACTTGAATTAGAAACTAACTGGATTGTGATTGTGAACATTTTATTTTCTTTCTTGTTAAAATTTCCATCACTATTAGCCAGTCACAAGTGGTTGGTGACATAACAGTGGTGGATCCTTAGTTTCTGAATAGTTAATAGCTATATTACCTTCTTTTTTATTGTTGTCATGAAATATACTGATAAAAAAAACCATAAGAATGAGGATTCATATGATCTCAAATATGATACTGTCCATCACAGCAACAGGAAGGTACAACCATCCTGGCAGGCAGAAGGCAAATAGATGTCATTTCATCCCCTCATAGTAAGCAGAGAGAGACTAGGAAGGGAGGTGAATCCTGAATAAGATTCATATAAGCATATCAAATATTATAGGTAGATTAAAAATAACCATGCATATGAATATATAGATATATACATATATATACATATATATGTATATGTACATATATATATATACACACACGTTCTAAATATATTTTGTGTGTATATATGGTTTAAGTAATACCCATTTATCCCTTAAATATTTCTTAATATATACTGTATATTCATATACTCCTAATTTTATATTTTACATATTCCTAAATAATGAATAAAAGTATTTTAAACAGGTGAAATATATGGATAAGAAAGGAAGAAATGTTCTGATAGAGCAAGTATACGGGGTAAGACCTTCTAACCCGACATTGTGGTTTAATTAATTCTGTTTCCCACCAGGATGCAGGACCTTTGGAAATACAAGCACTGTTCGGACTGCAATAATTTCTAGAGAGGGAATTGCTGATGGTCACCAGCTGCAATCCTCTCAGCAGTATGAGGAATGTAGACTGTGGTCCTAAGCGGGGAATCTGGCTTTCAACTAGAATAATTACTGAAATCCACTTATAACATGTGATGCTTCTAGCTGAGAAAGGTTGAGCCAGAAACCTGAGGAGTCTTCTTTTCTGGAAGAAATGTCTGCAAGAATCTGTGGTGGGATCACATCCCTGTTCTCCTTGTACTCCTCCTATTGCTTGAGAAGCTCCACATCATGGCTCAGTGTATGATGTGGCATGGGCAGTTCTCCTGGTGTGGCCACTGTAACTTTTTGCAGAAAGTAGAGATCTAGGTCCCTATACCTTTCATGCTTGATGGCTGACTTATTTACCACCAAATGTGAAAAAGAAAATACAAATAAACAAATACATGTCCCCTCACTGGGGTAAGTGGGCATGCAATACATTCTGCTGTCTTGCTACATTTCGTTTTTGTGGGATGTATATGCTGTGAGTTCTTTTCAGGATTGTGCCTCTTCTATGTGATGTTTCTTGACACAGGATACTAGAGTAACTAATGGCCATGGCTTAGAGATTAAAGGGGATCTTCTTGGGTCATTTAATAAAAGTTTGTCCTCTTCTGGGAACTGGGCCCTCAAAAATGGCAAATAGGACAGAAAAGCATTGGTTTCAGTAGCTGAGTGGACATGACAGTAGTAAATGAGGTCACTCGTTGTTTCTTGGACCCATGAATTCTTCTTAAAAAGTAAACCATCATTTAAATCTGATCAGTGGTTTAGATTTTCACTGAACCTGGAAGAAGCACCTACTCCTCACTGGATGTTAGCTTTAAAGATTATATAGACATTTCAAAGGGCCATTCTGTCATTCTACTAGGCTAGCATTTCTATGTGATATGGGAAATGCTGTGACAAGATAATACTATGACAACATGCCCACTGCAGAATCTGTGCATCAGAGTCAACACAGATCCTGCAAGTGATATCTCTAAAAGATATATTAAGGATTTCCTTTCTCCAGAATATTGTATTGCAAGTGAATGTATATATGTTCTTAGAAAGAATTTGTTGATTGAATCACCATAGAACATACTCAGAGTGATGCTACAAATTCCTTCAATTACCTATTTAGTCACTCTAAACACATTCTGAAATTAGCCCAGAAACCATGTATTTTTTCTAATTGTCCATATTTACTCTTTTAATTATACACATTTTATTTATTTTAACTGCATATAACTTACATACTAGCTACTTATTTTTAGTGACTAGCTACTTTTTTTTCTCCCAGGTATAATATGACCTAAGGGTCTCTATATATTTTGGGAGCCTAGAGTGCTGGGTGAATCCAAATTAGCTGATAATGCAGATAAGAATACTAACTCTGCATTTGAAAGTTAATCACTGTCATCTAATATCTATTACCTTGATAAATTGTCATGCCCACTCCTCATGCAAAGCTCAATTCTATAAGAGCATCTCCTGTCCATCAACATTGTCTAGAAATGGCTGTGGGCAGTGAGATTCTCAGTGAACTCTATGCTTTAGTTAGTAGTGTATTCTTAATATCTTAGTGCAGGCAACTCAAAACATTCATAAAGAGTAGGGTCAAGTGCTGTTATTTCTGGACTTTTTGTTATATTCACCATAGCAAGCCTATAAATCCTTTTATAAAATATAAGGTTTAACAGTCTGTTCTCCAATGGTGGTAGTTACAACTCAGTGGGAACCCTGTCTTCCCCGCTGCATCAAAAGGTGTTAAGGGCTTGTCATGTGAGAATGCTCATATGTCAATAAGCCTTTACTTTTCATCCTCACTTGGTTTCCTCTATCCACAAACTCATTCAATTTCATTCTTCAACACATTTAATTCCATAGTCTTAGGCTCTCACTCTGAACACACTGTGATAACCCCTGATAAGACATAATAGTTTCAATGAAAAGTAATATTATTGTTTGTACTTTTGTTTCTTTTATTGTTTGAGACAGGCTTCTCCTATATTATATAGCCTCAGCTGATCTGCAACTTTCAACTTACACCAGACTGGCTTGTGATATGCAGAAATCCCTACCTTTGTTTCTGAGTATAGGATCACAGATGTTCCTTTATATATATGGAGTGTAATATCATATCCAGAATGTAATGGCAGAGAATGCTTTCATGTAGTTATCTATTCAATGTGATTAAAAGAGATGAGGAAGAAGTACAGATGGTCAGGAATTTGAAAGTAGGTGTGTAGCAGTGGGGGAGAGGGAACTGAGGGTTGCCACTAGAAAGTTCCAGATGCCAGGGACCCAAGAGGTTTCTAGAACCCAACAGGGAGGACAAAAACCAAATATGTAACAAAGGGGAGATAGAACCAGTAGAGACCATATTCAATGGATAGTCAGGGTCCCCAGGTGACAGATGGGGCCACACACCCACCTCAAAAATAATAATCCAGAATTCCTCCTGTCAAAAAAAAATGCAGAGACAAAGAGTGAAGGAGAAACTGAAGGAAAGGCCATCCAGAGACTGCCCCATCTAGGGATCCATTCCATCTGCTGACTCCAAACTCAGACACTATTGCTGATGCCAAGAAGTGCTTACTGACAGGAGCCCAGTATAACTGCCCCTGGAGAGGCTCTGGCAGAGCTGGACCAATACAGATGTGGTACACAGCCAAAACACTATACTGAGCATGGGTACCCCAATGGGGAAGTTAGGGCAAAAACTGTAGGAGCTGAAGGTGTTTGCAACCTCATAGGAAGAACAGTACTGTCAACCAACCAGACCCCTCAAGGCTCCCAGGGACTAAAACCTCCAACCAAAAAGTAAATAGGGTGTACCCAGGGCTCCAGCTGGATATGTATGGGCTTATCTGGCATCACTGGGAGGGTAGTCCCTTGGTCCTGTGAAGGCTTAATGACACAAGAATAGAATGCCATGCCTCTAAGGCAAGGAGTGGGTGGGTGGGTGGGTGGGGAGCACCCTCATAGAAGCCAGGGGGGGAGGGGAATGGGGAAGGGGGTTTGTAGAGGGTGAAAAATCAACTAAAATTTAAAAAAAGAATATATTTCCTGTGTTAGTGACTATAATTTCCAGGAATTTGAGTTATTTTATATATAGCTTATAAAATTAAGATGAATATAAATATTATTAAAGAAAGTATAGCTCCTTGTAGTGTTATAAAGAACATAACCTAAATGACCTCTTACTGAGTTGTGTTCAGCAGAAAGATGCACCTTTTCAAAGACCACACCTCTTCATCATAGAGCAACTAATCACGTACACTTTCCCTTGTAGAAAATTTGTGCAACAGCTTTGACAAGACTTTAATTTAGGGCCTCCATCCTGATTATGTGGAGCCTCTGAAGTAATAAAATTCAGGTAAATACTTTCCACTGCCTAATCCTTGCTTGAAAATCTTTTGTTTGCATGAGATCAACAGTTGACCCTTAGTGAACTTTGGCTTTTGTTTTGATTTGTTTTATTTAAGGATGGTTGTTTTTCACCAGTTCTTGAACCAAACCCAAGGCTTCTTCATGCTAGGCAATCAATCTCTCACATTAAGTTCATGCAGGACAAATTGTTTTCTATTTTGTCAGTACATGTTGTTATCAAAATATAAGATGTGCCAAGTACCCCTTTAATGTGCTATAAAGAATTTACATTGGAAATGGTTTTTAATGAGACTTCACCCATCAGCCAACTAATCAGGTGCCTGACACCCAAGGGACATCTACTGACCTCAAGTGGAACAATGCTAATCCTTGAATGCTATGTAAAAATCTTCATTTGTGGTGAGAAGGGACATCAGTGGAAAGTAACAATTTCTGAGTGCAGTCTTTTATTCTTTGTGAATTCCATACCTAAAACATCTACTATATGTATGAACTGCTGAAGCAAAGAGGCTGCACCTGATGAGCCAAAACTGTAGGGCCTCTGTGACACAGATCAAACACAAGATATCTGAGAGGATCTAGTGAGGATCCAGTATTGATATCCTCCAGGTTTTTGAGGTATTCGGGGTTGGGGGAGAAATAATTATAAGAATAATGGAATCAGTTTCTTCTGCATTCCATTCATACCTTGATCAATCATCAGTGAAAGGATGAATGGAATTAATCACTACTTGAGAGTGGGGTGAGTAGAGGATCTCTGCAAAAAAATATGAAGATGTTTCTATTTGGAAATATAGCAGAGACTCAGGTGAGGGAAGAATTCAACTGTTTAAAGTAGAGCACTGAGTTAGAGATGTATGAAGTTAAAACAACTTTGAAACTCTTGATTTCTCAAAACAGTCTCGGCCAGAGTAGTAGCTTGTTTCTTTCTGGGACTACCATGTCCATCTTTCTTGAAGTGATAAGTGATACAGAAACTTCTTGATTTGGGAGCAATTCATACCCCTCAGAATAGATGGTCTCCATTTTTTAAAAAAATATTTATATTTCAAATATTATCCTTCTTCCCAGTTTCCCCTCTACAAGCCCTCTATCCCCCTTCTTCCTCCCCCTGCCTCTATGAGGATGCTTCCCCACCCATCTACTTACTCCCTGCCTCAGAGGCATATCGTTCCCTATCTTTGTGTCATTAAGCCTTCACAAGACCAAGGGGCTACCCTCCCAGTGATGCCAGATATGTCCATACATATCCAGCTGGAGCCCTGGTTACCCCATGTTTACTTTTTGGTTGGAGGTTTTAGTCCCTAGGAGCTTTGAGGGGTCTGGTTGGTTGATAGTGTTGTTTTTCCTATGAGGTTGCAAACACCTTCAGCTCCTACAGTTTTTGCCCTAACTTCCCCTTTGGGGTACCCGTGCTCAGTGCGGTGTTTTGGCAGTGTACCACATCTGTATTGGTCCATCTCTGCCAGAGCCTCTCCAGGGACAGCTATACTGGGCTGCTGTCAGTAAACACTTCTTGGCATCAGCAATAGTGTCTGGGTTTGGAGTCAGCAGATGGAATGGATCCCTAGGTGGGGCAGTCTCTGGATGGCCTTTCCTTCAGTTTCTGCTTCACTCTTTGTCCCTGAATTTCCTTTTGACAGGAGGAATTCTGGATTAATATTTTTGAGGTGGGTGGGTGGCCCCATCCCTCAACCAGGGGCCATGCCTAACCTCTAGATATGGTCTCTACAGGTACTCTTTTCTCTTTGTTGGGTATTTCATCTAATTTCATCCCCATTGGGTTATGGGAGTCTTTTGCCTTCCTGGCATCTGGAACTTTCTGGTAGCTACACCCAGGTCCCCATTCCCCATTTCTACATGCCTCTGTTCAATTTCCTGACCCTCTCTCTATACATCTCCCCTGTCTCCTCTGACACCTGATCCTGACCTTTTTTTTTCCCCTCACCCTCATCTCTTCTTCCCAAGTCTCTCCTTCCCTCTACCTCCATGATTATTTTGTTCCCCCTTCTAAGAAGGACTGAAGTATCCAGGCTTTGGTCTTCCTTCTTGTGCTTCATATGTTCTGTGAGTTGTACGGCACTTTCTCAGAAAAATTGGACTTAGCATTACCAGACAAACCTACCTACTGGGCATATACCCAAAAGATGCTCCAACATATAACAAGAAAACATGCTCCTCTATGTTCATAGCAGCCTTATTTATAATAGCCAGAAGCTGGAAACAATCCAGATGTCCCTAAACATAGGATTGGATACAGAAAATGTGGTATGTTTACATGTGTGACCCACCATTGCAAGGTATGGTCCAGGGCAGAAAACAGCCTGAAGCTATAGGTCTGGCCTGCACTGGGACAGGCTACACAAAGATGAAAAAGTGTGTGGTTATTATTATGTTATATATGGGTAACCTTGCAGAAAACTGACACTGGTCATATTACTAAGAGATTTATCTTACTTAAAACTGATTTATTAGGTCATTATTAACTACTTATGTAGCTTATATTGGTTTGTGGAAATGGGAGGGAAAGAGAAGCTGACTGGTTTGTGCACTATGAAGGTAGGAAGATCTAGAGAATCAAAGGTGGTGATGAACAGCCTGATGTGGGAGGCTACACTGTCACCTGAGGCAGTGGTGAAATCTGGATCTGTGTTGATGTCTTGGGTAATGGCTGGATAGATGCCCTTCCTGCAGCAGGTGTGTGTGTGTGTGTGTGTGTGTGTGTGTGTGTGTGTGTGTGTGTTGATGTCTTGGGTAATGGCTGGATAGATGCCCTTTCTGCAGCAGGTGTGTATGTGTGTGTGTGTGTGTGTGTGTGTGTGTGTGTGTGTTGATGGCTGTGGCCCATGATATCGCCTAAGGTCATGTGGACCTCTTTGGTCAGGGATGCCATCTGAGCCGTTGATGTCTCAATACTGCATTGAGCTGGGCCAACTCCTCACTGGCCACCACATGGCCTTTCCCCTCACTGGTTGAGGCACTCAAGACTGCTGGTCCTGCTCCTCACCTGGGCAGGGTGAAAGAGCTGGCCACAGTGGCATGGACATGGGACAGCTGGTGAGATGACCAACTCAGTTACCACCCAGGTCCAAATTCAGGGCTTTGAATTGTCCTAAAAGAACTTCTACACCATCTATGCACTGATAGAGCAAAAGGGTTGGACCTGATGAGTCAAAGCTGCAGGACCTACATGACCTAGAGAAAAAGCAGGATATCTGAGAGGAGCCTCATTGAGGATCCAGAATTGGTAGTGTAACAGAAGCCAGAGATCTCAAACCAGACCAATGACTCTTTGCAATGAGAATTTGCACATAATGCTGTTTGGGCAAAAGAATATACTACGTGATACACCATGATATACCACTGCTTCCCATGGAGAGACCTTTAACAAAGTTGTTGGGCAGATATGGAATGTGGGGGGATTGAGAAATGAATGGGATTATGATGCATTGTATGAAATTCACCAAGAATCAGTAAAAAAAAATGAGAAAAAAATAAATGACATGTGATTTTAAAAGAAGGAAGAGGAGAACCAGACAGTTAAATATTTAACTGTGGGTATTTTTTTTAATTTATAAAATGGTTAGAATCAACAAATGCTTTACTGGATATGCAAAAAATCATTTTAAATACGTCGAAATCTTATAAGATTTCCTATCAAGTCTTCTAATATGTATATAGGACCCTTATTTTAGTTAGATTTTTATTTCCACAAACCAATATAAGCTACATAAATAGTTAATAATGACCTAATAAATCAGTTTTAAGTAAGATAAATCTCTTAGTAATATGACCAGTGTCAGTTTTCTGCAAGGTTACCCATATATAACATAATAATTATCTAAGGGGATTTATTTTTACTCTTAACTTTGGCAGCTAGCCATTTATAACAGAAGTAATTTTCTTGAAACATTTTGCTTGATTAAAGATGTCAGACACTAGCAGATTAAAGTCATTCTAAGAAAAAAAATCTGATGCCTGTTATATCCATTCACTTTAGGAACAAGTCAATCAGAAGGATTTACAGTATGACAATCCTTTAACCAGTCTTAGATAAAGTGGGAAGAGAATGTTGGAAAACAGTATAAACTTCCCACACACTTCACTTTGTGTACTTGGAAGAATGCGCTTCTTGCTTTCTTCAATCTTTCATACATTTTCTGAGTTCCTATGGCACATGTATATTGCTATGTGACATGATTATGTTCAAGACAGTATACAAATCCCAAGTTAACAGTAATGGATTTACAATTCATTGAATATATATTTTGGTACAAGTTGTTTTAGAAGATACTTCAAGAAGAGCAACTAAAAAAATAGAATAAAAGGAGAAATGGGTAAGTCCATAAAAAAAAAAAAAGAAGAGCAACTAATGTCATCTTTACCAAATTTCAGTCTTTTATTATCCCAAGAAATTAAGTTTTACAAAAATTAATAATTCATAACTATGTATGTATTAGGATTACTATTATAACCACATTTATATAAATCTAAATTTTAAACATGATATTTTGAAAATTTTATCTATCTGCAAATATACTTACTTTCCAATTTATAAGAACTCAGTAATTTATGTCAAGAAAATGAGTAAAGATGAGAAAACACTAGAATTAAAAATTTTGTAGAGAATAAAAGCAAGAAGGACAACTAAATACATCTTGAATAAAATAAAACTAAAAGCTTTTAAATTTGAAATGTGAAGCGAATTCTAAGTTAGGAGAATAAAATAGGAGAAGGAAATAGTATGCATAAACTTGTGAAATATCACAGTAAATTTCATATAAACTATATATTGCAATATAGAGAAGGCAGTATAATAATGCTATAGAACAGTTGACAGATAAAAACGAGCTAAAGCATTACTAGCCTTATGGATAGTATAGGAAATCAATCACATTGTCTTTTAGAGAATGCGTGCTTTCTTTTTAGAAATACTTTAACAGCTTCTTTCCACATGAGAGACTTTAATGTGGCAAATGTAATGTCGAGGAGATTAATAAGAATAAAAAGAGGATTCTGTGGTAGTTTATATAAACTTGGAAAAAGCCATCGAGACAACACTTTGTCAATGAGCATGGAGAGAAAGATTGAATGGATGAGCTATATGGATGACTAATTGTGGTGCTGAGGGAAGAGAGTGAGTCAAGGATAGTTACTCGCTATCTGGATTTCACCATTGAATGAATTACGAAGTGTGAAGTGACAGCTATGTCTGGCCTCTGGGAAGGGTAGGAGAAAAATGTGAAAGGAGGAAGCTGATAGCTTAGCTCAATGTGAATCATGCTGAATGTCAGGAAACTACATTTCCTCCAGCTATAATGTGCAAGACATGGGGGTGACCAACAGCTGTCTAATTGGACTTAAAACATGCTCAACAGGAGGGAATTCATTCCTGGTCCTGTCAACTTAACCAACTACCCTTGGTTGAAGAGGCCATGGATCCAAAAGGAAAAGCTTCAGTCGCCATTTTTTTTAAACCAGTAAATTTCTGATACCTGCATACACATATATCATATACATACACATGAGGAGCTCTCACCCGTCACAAAAACATCTTATTACAACAGATGAGAACTATTATAGAGAACCACAAGAAATGATGGTTGTGTGCCCTGCTGATATGCCTCCAATACAATCCGTACATTTGTGGCTCAGGGGAAATCACAGAAGACAGGACAGAAAAATCATAAGAGATAGAAGATCAGAGTGCCTTCTGCAAAATAGTGTCTTCTATATATGACAGAAAAGCTGGGCCCATGAGCTCTCAAAAATATTGTTGCCTGGAAACAAACAGCAGGATAGCAATACCAGTTGACATGCCAATGTAGATGGGTAAAATTCCACATGGTTCCATCTGCAGAAGAAAAGCTATAAAAGCTATAGGTAGTCAGTGCTGAGAGAGAGAGAGAGAGAGAGAGAGAGAGAGAGAGAGAGAGAGAAACAAGGGATGAGCCCTAACAGATTTTTCCAATGTCAGGTTCCTAGCCTTAAATACATGCACATATGAGCAGAGCTAAATAGACTCAGAAGTTTCTCTATGTCTCTGTCTCTCTGTTTCTCTGTCTCTCTGTCTATGTCTCTCTCGATGTCTCTCTCTCTCTCTCTCTCTCACACACATACACACACATACACACTCACACACACACAAACACAGAGACATTAGTGATTAAAGAACAAATCTTGAGTTCCGAAGGGTGGAATAAGAGGAGTTGGAGAGGAAAGAAGGTAAGATGGGAACATTGTGGATGCAGTGCTTATGTATACAGTTTTAAAAAGAAAATAAAATTATACAAACAGAAGAAGTTTGTACTGCAGATTTGGATTTGAGATTCATAGGCATGCTTTATGCATCCTGGAATACTCAAGGAATTTTTGAGGAGAATAAAAGCAAAAAACCAAGGAGTTATAGACAGTACCCAGTGTCCAAAACAAATGAAGTGTTGATGGAGACTAAGAGAAAGGTTATGGGGTAGGCAGAGGCATAATGCCAAGGAATAAAGAAAACGGAGAGAAATGGTACTTCCCCAGTTCTGAGAAGGCTGAAAGGCAGGGCAATGATGAAGTTATAAAAGTAAGGAAAAAAGTATCTAATTTTTGATATATGAGTCATGGGAGCCTTGGATTAGTATATTATGTAGTGGTGGACTTATCAGTCATTTATCTATGCTTTACTGAGTTAAAATTGGATAGGAACACTGTGAAATATGTAATAACAATCGCTTCCTTATTTCCTACCAGGAAGTAGGGTTCAGTGACATGGAAATTAGTGATCAACAGCATCTTGCTTTGCCCTTGGCTTGCTAACCTGTACTGGAGAAATTTGCATTTAACTTCAAATAATGAAGAATTAGAAGTTTGTAGGCAACAATAATAATTTTTATAAAGAAGCCATCATCTACAGCAAACGTTGAATACAGGCAATAGTCATTTAAATAAATGATGGTTGATTAAGGGCTATACACTTTAAATGGATAATTTTATAGTGCTGATTCATGGAAGGTTGCTTTTTCAATGCTTCTCTGCATCAAAGGAGGTTTTATCTTATGTTCCTTGTCTCCTAGGTTATGTCAATTGACAGCACGATAAGGCTGTCACTTTTTATCTTAAAATAACTAGTTTTTTCCACACTCTATAGCTTTTTTTGTTGTTAGTTGACTAAATATTTGTGCAATTTCAATATGATCTCTTCTTAAAAACATAATAATAGCTTTGTTGAAAATCCCACATTTTATATATTTAACAATGACAGCAGTTTATGTAATCCCACAAAGACAGTCCACTTTAGAAAGTTAATAGAGTTTTAAAGTGTCATAATTCTTTCTTGGTATGCTTTTTTTTTTCTTTTGTTGCTTATTTAATTAAATTTGTTCTTTGTTAATTTCATACAAGTATACAAGGCACAGTAATTACCCTATCCCTTAACTCTTTTCTACTTCAATTTACATCTCCCCACAGCCTCTTTCTTACATTTCTGTTTCTCTGTTTTGTTTTGTGACACAGAGTTTAACCAAGGATATCTGTGGGTATGGGAATGTCAGCCATTAGAGGCTGGCAGGCTCAGCCATGACTGTATAATCAAAGGCAATGGCTTCTCCTTTCACAGAATTCATTAATAGACAATGGTTAATTTTTAAGGAGTAGGGCCCTATGAGCCCTCCTCAACTCCTGACTAGTTATTGGCAGGACAGACTTGTGCAGATCTAGCACAAACAGACAGCTACTGTGTGTCCACAATTGCTGCGGTGGAGTCGTGGTCAGAAGACACATTTCCCCATGCCTTCCCCATGTTCCTGTTCTTAATAGTCTTCCCACTACTTCTTCCATAGTACTGCTGTGGCTTGGAGAGATGGTATAAATATCTTCTTTAGGAATGGCCTTCAGCCATCACTTATTCTTAGCATCTTGAACAGTCATGAGTCTTGGCATCTGGTGCTATTCACTATAAAGAGAACATTCTTTGAGTGAGACATAGAGTATGAATATTGATACTTAGAAGGCAGTTTGATGCAGTATTGATTTATTTATTGAGTGTTACATGAAACAGTTAACCTAACAGCCAGCATGTGTCTGCCAAATGAATCTATGTATTACGAGGACCAGTTATTAGTTGCAGCTGAAGTCCTGGGGTGTAGTTGCAAGTTAAGAAGTCAATTAATCTAAGAAATAATCACAGCAGAAGCATGTTTTCCACAGGGGTTTATTCCACCATTTGGTCTAATTTTTCTGTCTTTTAATCTTTGAATTAAACCAAATGAATCTGAAAACCCAGATGGCAAAGACACAATAAATACTGTATTGGATGGCATCTTTCCTCTGGGAAGTTCCAGACTAGAAATCCTATAGAGAAAAATATACAAGTAGGTTTCCTTGAGAAAAATAAGACCTCAATACACTGAGAGGCAATAAATTGAGTACATTATTTTACCAGTTTAGGGACAAGATTTGAATAATTGTAAGATGAATCCATATAACAAGAGATAATGCCAAAGTACATACATGTTAGTACTGTTATTTAACACAATTTGAATAAAATTGAACCACCCTGAAGCTTTCAAATGAAAAAAAAGGTAATTAAATCTTTCTTAGATATCTTAGAAATTAAAAACAAAACACTTTATTATATGTGAGGCATCAGGACCAGTGATGTTCTAGCATTATCTGTAGATACCAACGCAAAAGCAAGTTTGCTTCAATAAATCAATAAAAAAATTTCTATAATTCTTGAGAACTATTTTATATTTTTCCTGCATAGTGATTTTTGAACAACAGCTAATTTTATCTGGTAACTTGTAAAAGAAAACAGACAAAATGAATACTCTGAGCCAGCTCCTCAAAGCAAGACATTATATCTCAGAGGAAGACATTTTCAACACTAAGACTATGTACAAAATTTAGATTCATTCTTGTGTGAAATTTTGCTGTTAGTCATCCACTCAAACAAATTAGAATTTGCTGCATTTCTGCAAGGCTTTAAAAACACATGTATCTACATGTTTTACAGATCCTTGGTAATATTGTTCTGCATATCATTCTAGGGAAAGAGTTTTTCAAATTTCATATGGCCTGGAATAATAAATCACCCTTGTACAGTTCTTTCTGTTTCTCCTCACTTCCTATATTCTTATTAGCTCTTTGAGAATTTTGCTAATTTTCACCCCTTGTCTAACTCCATCCAGAGCCAACTCTATTCCTATACACCCAACTTTATTTCCCTCTCTCTCTTTCTTTCTAAAATGCTTAGAATCGACTTGTGCTTCCCATGTTTCCTTGGGTATATGGACTTCCACTGGAGCATGGTCTTTCTAACAGGGTGTATACTCTTAGAGAAAACCACCTCTTCTCCCATGTTAATGGCCAATAGCCCCTCAGCTTGGTGTGGGACTTAGTACCTACCTCCTCTCTCCATGCTACAATATGGTCTGGCATGAACTCTCATAGATCTTGTGCCTACTATCACAGACATTGAGAGTTCATATGTGCAAATGCCCTGCTATGTCTGGCAGTGTTTCCTTGTGCTCACCCATAACTTCAGGCTCTTATACGCTTTCTACCCTCTCTTCTACAATGATCGGTGGCATTGGGAGGATAGAGTATAGTATTGATACTAGATTTAGGGCTGAGAGTTCAAAAGTTTCTTATATTTATTCCTCAACCAGTTGTGGGTCTCTGTGTTAATCACCATCCTTTGCAAATAGTATCTTCTCTGGTAAGGTTGGAGAAATGTCTCATCTATGCGTGTACGTGAAGCTGCCAGGAGCTGATCTAACACTATGTCCGTTTATCACAATAATAGTAGCAGGTTTTCTTTAACCCATGTCCTATGTAAACACAGGTACTTGTTGTCCCTGAAATTGGTGCCAGATATAGGTTTCATCTTGTGGAAGAGTCCTTAATCCAATCGGAAAGTGTTTGGTGGCTTCTCTGATGATCACTTCACTGTTGTATTAGTAGGTAGACCTTGCCAGGTCAGTCATTATTTTAGACCTCAGAGTTCACAGCATGATAAGATCATTGTCTATTTTTCAAAGTGCTGGAAGTTGCTATCTTCGCAAAGGATGAAGCTTCTAAGCGTCTACTTGATTTCTCCATGTTCTCTGATGTTTTATCAGTAATAGTTTATTTTTGTTGAGTTGTGGAGGCTAGCTAATTGAATTTGAATTATTATCATTATCACTAATATTATTTTATAGAATATCACCACATTCATAGTCTATGAATTTGTACTTTGTGTTGACAACAATCCTTTTATATGAGAAATTGGACTGTAAATCAATGTAACTAATTTTGCCTGCTTGCTTTTCTAAAGAAACACATACCTCAACAAAGCACATGAGAATAATTCTTTTTTTCTGCATTTCAGCCACATTTTTTCATTTTCTTAATTTTTATGCACTTGATTGCATCAGATGATGGGTCATTGCTATTTTAAATTGCTCTTTCCTGGCTATTGTGATCTAGAGTAGCTTTTGATTTCATAAATGGCCTTCTTTGTTTTCTAATTCCTTATGATGATCTTTTGTTTGTTTTTCGTCTGAATTAGTTGTACTGGCATTTAAAATATTTGTTAAAATATTAGTATATCACTGATATACAAGTCTTTTTTATTGTTATTTAATAAATATTCTCCTGGGCAAAGTAATAGACTGTCTATATTTGTATAGGAATGATTCATTAAATAAGGCTAGTTTCCCCCCATATTGCAAATGAAATTGTATTACGTCAAAATTTCATTTTTGAATGTGATATGATTAATAAATTAGATTTTGTTTTATTTCATTGTTTTCTGATTTTGAAGATACTCAGTAGCCCCATTTAATAGTTCTATGACAAGCAGTTGAATCCCACCTTTATTATATAATAAAGTCTACCATATAATAGGACCTCCCTCTGGTTTATTTTCTGTGCTAAAAGAATTTGTCTATTCCTATGTAAAATCCAAGTAATGTGACGGGGAAGATTTCTAGCTTACAAGCTCTGCTAAGACAGTTTCTCAGATCCGAGTCCATTGGTGCTGTTCAATTTCACACATTGTTGGTTATTCTCTGCTTCCTGTGTTAGAGTTAATGTCTAGAGTATTTTATTTTACTCAAACTAAAAAGCACACACACAGACAAACACAAAATATTAAAATATTCTCATTGAGATATTATTACATTTATGCTCTTTTTGGGGAGCAGGGCAAAGCAAAAAGAAGAAACCCATCTCTAAGTGTGCAGTCATATAACCTGAGGACTTGACCACATTTTTGGGGCCAGATAGAGAAAGGCATTTATACCAGGAATTATTTAACACAGAACCTCACCATTCACACTTGGCTTTTGCATTGCCATTAAGGGCTGAGTTGAATATCTCTTAATGTTACAATCTTTCTATATCTACAAATCAGAACTTAATTTATGTCTCTTTATCATGAACTTGTCAAATATTTTTTCCTATTTAGCTTTAATTGCAAGAGGTTTGCCTGTTTTAGATGTCTTTTATTACATATTTATTATAATTTATTTTAAACTCTTAATGTTATTATAAACTCACGTGTTTGTCTGTATATGAGTATATACCGCAAGCATGTGGGTGCCCCCCAAAGGCCAGAAGAGTGTGTTAGATTCCTTGGAGCTGGAGTTACAGGGGGCTGTGAGTCACATGGCACAGGCTATGAGAATCAGACTTTAGTCCTCTGCAAGAGCAGTAAATGATTTTGAAAGCTGCACATTTGTCTAGCGTGTTAGTATGCCAAAGTCTGTTTTCACACTTTCTATTTGTTTCTGTTATCTGTCTTTCTACCCCTTGAATTCATTATAAATAATGAAGACAAGCATTAATTTATGTTTCATATTTTAGTAACAAAGGCTTCATATCACATCTGATAGGTACAGTATTTGTGTATGGAGAGCTTAAATTTCAAGATGGCAGCTAGTACACTGCTAGTGTCCCTTCAACACAGAGGATATTGAGGTCTATTTTGAATGTCTAATTAGAACAGAGCTGCTAATCATGTGATTATTATCTATCTGGGGATCCAAACCATAGTCAGCTACCAAACACAGACACTATTGCATATACCAGCAAGATTTTGCTGACATGACCCTGATATAGCTGTCTCTTGTGAGGCTATTCCAGTGCCTGGCAAATACAGAAGTGGATGCTCACAGTCAACAATTGGATGGGAACACAGGGCCCCCAATGGAGGAGCTAGAGAAAGTACCCAAGGAGCTAAAGGTGTCTGTAACCCTATAGGCAGAACAACAATATGAACTAACCAATACCCCCTGAGCTATTGTGTCTAGCCTCATATATAGCAGAAGATGGACTATTCGGCCATCATTGGGAGAAGAGGCCTTTGGTCTTGCAAAGATTATATGCTCCAGCACAGGGGAATTCCAGGGTCAGGAAGCAGGAGTCGGTGGGTTGGGGAGCAGGTGGTGTGTGTGGGGGTATAGAAGACTTTCAGGATAACATTTGAAATGCAAATGAGGAAAATATCTAATAAAAATTGATTAATAGGGGTAGCTGAGGCCATTGGATCTGTTCGATGTTATAAGTATATGAGGAAGAAAATACAGAGGAAAAAAGACTTTTAAAAAAGGGAAACTTTACTGTTGCCAACCCTCCAGAGAAAGATATATTTTTACATGTTAGTCGACCCTATTGAGCAAGACTGAAGGGTGGGATAATTGGGAAGAAAGAGTGGTAGTTAAGCTGGACTGTTCATCTGTCAAAAGAAAGGGCTCAGTAAGACATTCCAGAAATTTCAGCTGTCATTTATCTATCTTAATTGCCTCATGTGCATTGTTGGTTTATTATTTCTTCTGGTATGTTTAAGTAAATGATCACTTCCCTTGGTGTCTAACAATTACTTCATTAGAAGTTAAAGTGAAGAAGAAAAAAAAAAAAGAAAAGGAAAACATTGTGTTTGGAACTTGTGTTCTACAAGTCTTTACTTATTATAATTTAAGGTTTGGTCCTCAAAATCTGGACAAATTAGCTAATATACTTATGAAGAGATACCTTTTCCTTTTCCAAAATTATTCACATTGTGTCTCCCTTTTCCCTTCATCCCAATAATTTAACCAAACCCAGTGGCAGGTTTGGATCCTGACTTCTGCTCAAGAAATCTTTAAATATATATTTATTCCCTTTCTTTAACCTCAGTTGGAATTTCTAGGCTTTGCTTCATTTTTAGATTTCCTTTATAGTAGTTCACAGCGTCCCAATCTGCATTTAGATTCTTACTGAACACAGAGCAGGCTATTCATCCCTCCCAGAGTTTTTAACACATTTCTTTCAGCCCACCTTTTCCTCTGTTGAGGTCTCTACATTCTTTTCCCTTCAGATTTTCTTAGCCCATGCCCTCTGTTTATATAATGGGTGATGCCTGCCTGGAAGTTTAGCTTGCCAGTGATACTTTTTTCTATTTTGTCCCAAGGTCCGTGGCATCATCACTGGCTTTAGCTGTCCTACAGGTACTCTTTGCCTCAGTTACTCTGTCTTCTCTCTCCTGGTGTCAAAATTAGAACTTGGATACAAATATATAATTTTATTTTCTTCTTTTAATTTTGGAATTATTACTATATTGGTTTATGATATCATCTTTCCTCTGATTTGTTTTGAATTTAATCCCTTCAAAATTTTACAAAGCACGGCATAAATTAAACATGTCTTTTTGTCCTCAGAAAGTTGAATATGCATATATGAATGCATTGAGGACCCACACACAGCACATAAATTTTCTTAAATATGCCACTTCAGTTTAAACTTTGTTTGTACTTATTACACTTGGTAAACACCCGATTTTACTAGATATAAATTTATCCAACAGTGTTTTTTTTTTTCTGACCACAGGAGACACTAGGGTTTGTAATGCTGTTTGTTAATATCACATATAGACAGTCTGATAAGTGTTGGAAGAGTTAGGTTCCTGTCTGAGGGCCAGTGGAATATCAGCATTCAAAGCTTCTCTTGGGAAATATGTCCCTAACCTATACTCTTTGTTGTATTTCTCAGCCTCACAGGCAAAAATTGCAAGCCTAACCCAGCCTGTTCTGTACCACATACCCCTTAATGGTCCATTAGGAGAAGGAAAATACACAGACCAGATCTCCACTCAGATACTCATAAGCCTAGTAGAATGCTGATAAGTAACTGAGGCATCCTAAATTCAATACTGATCAGTTTATGATCATGTATAAAAGCATCTTTTCACAAGTATCAAAAATAAAAATGTTAGTACAACACACTTCTCACATTCATACTGTCCATCAATAACATACTCCAAATCTTGAATGTACCTTATTCATGCATTTAATAGCACATACTTGACATCCCTGCTATCTTCAGCAAGCAGGTATTGAACTTGCCTTTAATATAAATTGCATACAGAGACACACATAAATATATACATACATTTATATTCTTACATTTCAAGAAAAAAAATACAAGAAAGTCAGAGAAAAGATGTAGCTTTTTAAAAAATTTTTCTTAAAAAATGTATTTATTTGTGTGTGTGTCTGCACATGTATACAAGAATCCATAGACATATAAAGAAAATATGAGATCCCTGGAGCAGGAATTGTAGGAAGCTGTGAATCATCAATGTGGGTATCCTGAACCAAATTCAAGTCTGCTAGAAGGGCTGCAAGCATGCTTAATTGCCAAGTCATCTCTTTAGCCCCAGTTAAAACAATTATTCATTTAAATATGCTAATCCACTTCTCCATTTCTTCTACTTTTATTCTAATTGTTCCTAGATTCTACTCAGAAACATCATAGTGCTCTTTTCTAAGTCATGGCTGCTAGTCCCTGTTCCCTGCATTGAGCCACAACAAGAACTAGAGCAAAGGGATGGGAGAATGTGCTGTCCAGTGAGGCAGGGAAAGACTTTAAGTTGTGGATAAGACTAGTGCTGAACCACCAACCAAAGAATACACATGGAGGGACCCATGGCTTCAGCTACATATGTAGCAGAGGATGTCTTGTTGGACATCAATGGGAGGAGAGTTCCTTGGTCCTGTGAACGCTTGATGTCCCAGTGTAGGAGAATGCCAGAACCAGGAAGTGGGAGTGGGTGAGTTGGTGAGCAGGGGAGAGGGAGATGGGATGGGGGGTGGGTTTCAAAGAGAAAACTATGAAAGGGGCTAACATTTGAAATGTAAATAAAGAAAATATCTTTTAAAAAAAAAGACTTATGCTGAGAAATCGGCTTTCATTGTTGAAGAAATGACACCATTAAAGAGAAATCTCCTGCTCTACATTGGGCAATAGAAGTGGTGTTAAAGGACAATATCTCACCCTTAAAGAACTCATTTGTAAAAGCATTAAAATTCATTTGAAAGGAGAAAATCTAACTGATAATGTCACTAAGGTGCTTGAAAACAACCACAGAAAGGAGTGTTCCAGAGGGTCAGGTGTTTAAAGTTCACAGACACTGTCCTCACTGATGTTCTAGAGGGTCAGCCTCCATCCTGGGCAGGCAGCAAGACTATGCAACATCATCCACTCAGTATAGACTTTACCATCCTGATAGAAGCACAGGAGGGGGTGGGGTTGGGGTTGGGGGTCAGGCTCATTAAAGCTTTAGCCAAGGTCCCCAAAGGCATTGAGTCCAAATGATGCTAGTGAAAGTGTGATTCTCTGAAAGAGCACGGCAGGCCAATGTGTGAAGCTGAGAATTTGAAGCATAACTTGTCAGGGACCCCATGGTTCTGGAGAGGCTAGAAGGAGACAGCATCCACTAACAAAATCTGTACACATGCAGTGGAACTGGCTCAAGGGAAGGCAATGCACGCTTTAGGTGTCAGAGGTAGAGAGGTATGGCTGCTTTTGGAGTACAGAAAATTCAATAATGATCCTCAGATGGTAGATTTAGGGTTGCCAGATTTGGTGTTTGCCAAATGATGAAATGATGAGGTTAAACATTTTTCCTTCATAAATATCTTTTAAACACTATTAAACATATGGAAAAAATACTTAAATTTTATAATGTTTGAATAAATGGACATGTTTTATATGTGAAATTTCATTCATTTCAGACTTTTTCTTTCTATTTATCAGGTGACTATTCTCATCTAAATACCAATTATTCTTCATAAATATTCCTTCCACCCTTCTTCCTATCATTCAGTCAACTTCAATTAAAACAGCATGTAGTATATCCCAGTCATTTCCTTTTTGATTAGAAAAAGAAGGAACTAAAGAAAAATGTATTAACTTTATCCTTGTGAAATTTGCATTCTTTTGAAATGTACAAACAGTAAATAATAAATCATAAAAATATTTTGTGAACACTTCTGAATATGATAAATGGAAATAGAAAAGTGTAGCACAATATGATACTGAGTGAGGTAAAAACGTGGAACCTTCCTCCCAAAGTAAAGGGTGCCGAAGATCAATTCCATAGAGGCTGTTTGGGAAGAATTTCAGGAAAAGGAAGTAGATGCAGAGGCCTTGGAAGGAGCAGAAGCTGTGTGGATTCTCTTAAATGAAACAAAAACACCATCATTAAGTGATATGTAAGCAAAGGTGAAGGAATACTAGTGAAGCTTCTAGAATGTTCCCAAAGCAAAGGCTTATGGGATAGAGAAGTGCCGAGCCTTCAACGTGATTCAAGCAGGCTTTGACATAAACTAATTTAAATTTCTATAACAGGTACAACTATGATGCCGACAATGAATTGAAAGGGAAAACAATGAATGTGAGATGGCCAAGTAAATGCTTTGTAGTGGTCTGAGTGTATAGCTGTACACCCGTGGAAACTGACATTATTTAAAAGGATAGAAAATGATATTACAGATGCAATAGTATCATAAAATAAATCTCAAAGCCTCTTGAGAAAATATTGTATTCATTGTGCACAGATGGCATCCATCGTGAAACTGATTTTATAAAATGAACCACCAGATCAATGACACCTTACTGTTTAACTGCACGAAATGGCACAGGTTGATTTGGCATTTTGCAGTGAAGATTGTGAATTACTAGAACTGATAGAAATCCAAGTCCTGATAGTTACGAGATCATAAGCTACTACACATAGATGGAACTGTCTAAGCCATCAAAGGAGCTCTCAGAAACTGATCTTACTGTATTGTTCTTTCTCAGCCATGGTGTTTGAAGACATTACCAATCTGGTAAAGAGGTTTTCATTGTTGCGTTGCTTTAGTTTGTAATTACCAAGTATAGTGATTACCATCTGAATTCTATTTACCATGCATTTTTCCTCCAGTAGCTTAATATCCAGATTATGGGAGCTCTGAATACTCAGGCAGTTAGATATACCCAATGCCAATATTAAACCAGGAACAATTGATGCAAAATAGTTGTTGCCATTGGAGATATATTCCAGTGGCACATGGTGAACCAGCAACAATGCTGAGTTGCAGGAGCAGAAGACAACTGTATTGTGGCAATACTAGTTGTTTAATATGAATCGCAGCTCTTGGTGCACTGGCTGCACATGTGGCTGTCCTGTCCTCTTATGGAAGGACTCAGGTGAGGCTCTCCTAAGTTAAAGTACCATTTCCCAGGTTGGTTTCTAATCTTGCTTTGGCCATAGTGATTTTGTAAAACTCACTTTGTACATTTCTTGATTTATTTGTTGTTCAGTTTATTATGTAGGTAAAAAGGAAGGTATTTAAACCAGTCAGATTTTCTATCAACTGCTTTTATGCAATCACTTATTAATTAGTTCTATCAATAGGAGGAAGCTACAAGTCAACTTCCTTTTCCTACTGGCCCCTACATCTAGTTGATAAGCTATTTTTTTCTCCTGCCTTTGGATGAAAGTTCAAACACATTTCACAGTTTCTCAGCTCCCTGTAGTCAGTCACAAGAACAATCCCATTTCTGTAATTAAAATGTCCACTTCAATAATTAGCAGAGAAGACCTGCGAACTTTGCAATTTATGTGTTCCCCATTCAGCAGAGCTGAGTACTAGTTGAGGCTTGATATGCTGAGAGTCTAAGGGGAAAGGGAAGGCACAGGCATTTATTAGTTAGGACTTTGTTTTTCCTCTATTTTTTTCTTTGACACGTTCTTTCTACGCTTACTATACACAGGGCACAATCTCTTTGGGACCACATGGATGAGTGAACTGTGAGAGACAAGGGCAAGGAGAACTCCAGCCTTTGTAGAAAAAGAAGGCAACATCGATTTGTATACCTAAGGATAACACTGGTAGAGCTGGAGAGATGCTCAAGAACAGTTAATAACAATGATTACTCTTGCCAAGAATCTGAACAGAACCCACATAGCAGCTCACAACTATCTACAACTCCAGTTCCAGGGAACCCAATGCTCTCTTTTGGACTCTGTGAACACTGCATCCATGGGGTACACCTAAAAACATGATCTAACACACTCATACACATAAAATAACATTAAAAAATTAAAAATAACATATTGACTAAAGAGCAAATAATTACATTTTGTTTTGTGTTTTGATTTCATCATTTTTTTATAAGCAGCTATACTTACTACTTTGAAATTTAGCTTATTTACAGACAACACATATACAGTACTTACTTTGTTAGTATAGAAATATGTTTCTGGATATGTAGTTTTTCTATTTTCTCAAAGGAAATGGTACCTTATATTTCTATCTTTTTTTTATGATTTTTTGAGACAGGGTTTCTCTGTGTAGCCCTGGCTGTCCTGGAACTCACTTTGTAGACCAGGCTGGCCTCAAACTCAGAAATCCACCTGCCTCTGCCTCCCAAGTGCTGGAATTAAAGGCGTTCGCCACCACGCCCGGCTCTATCCTTTTAACAAAACTGAGATCTTTTATAGATAACACAGGTACTGACATGCTCTGTTCTTAAGGTATCCTCAGTAACTAGCAGACATACTAATGACATATTGTACTCATACATTACTTAGACCTCAACAGAGGTGCTTCTTCTGAAGTTCATGGTTATTGTCACAGAGATGTACAACTGGACAATTTGTAGAGTAAGAGACTCTGGAGCACTTAGCCAAAAACATTTTTATCAAACCCTTCCACCCAATGTCTGGGATCTAAGTAGACCATGAAGTAGAAACATTGTAAGAGCCAGAGGAGATGGATGACTTCAGGGAAAGAAAAATCTTCCAAAACAGCAGGAATGATGCACAGATGAGCTTAGAGTGACTGTGCGCATATGAGCATGCACAAGACCTGAACAGGTTCAAAGCTTGCAAAACTCTAGCATGGAAAAGGGGAAGTAGACACGAGTCCTTCCCCTAATCAAGAAGATGTTTCAACTGGTACCCAAAATGAACATATCAAACGACTTTTATATAATTTATTAAAACCAAAATATCTTTAGTCTGGTTGTTAAACAAATTACCTAATAATTAATAGAGTCCAGATTTACTAAAGGAAATTCAATAAGTATAAAGTAAATATAACTAAGCAAAATCACACAAAACTGGAAAAAATAATGTTACAGTGTAAAAGAAATGCCTCTCTTCATATTTTCTATATGAAGTCCAATCAGGACCAAGGATGGGTTAATAAATATTAACATGATCACATAATAATACAGTTCATTTTTAATCACATGGGACTTAGAGCTACTAACTTTCAGAACACTCAAATGTACATGTAAATCGCTTGCCCAAAATACTACTAACAGACAAAAACTTGACAATGATATAAACAAGACAGCATGACATATTTCATATATTATATCTATTATACATGGTATAATGGTGTCAAGAACTATAAGAGACCAATTTCATAAAGATATGTAATTTTTCAAATGGCTTCCAGCGAATGACAGCATTACAACTGTACATTGAGCGGATATCAGAGCATCTGAGATCACTAGAGTAGCAGAAGGGGTGTCTATCAAGTTGTCACAGTAGTACTGAATAATCACAGCTAATTTTGTGACATTATGATCTAGTACTGCACATTATTTTTGTTTACATGTCTCTTGACTGAATAGCTCTGTAAAGTACATGTTTATAGGCATTCTTGGGCAATTCTTACACTTTTATGATAAAAATGCTTGTTTCATGGTTGAAAATGAAACAGTAAAATGTCACCTATAAGTGTTTGACATACTAACATTTCTGTTAATTTTACTAATACTACTAGACTATCCACTCACTTTCAAACTGTTATGATGTTCCTACAAAGATAAATACATGAAAACAATCTTCCCCAGTGATCCTGTTTTATGACCATAAGAATGAAGTCATAGCCTTCATTGTTGGTGGTTGTTGGCATCTTATATTTGACTTATAGTAACGCTCTGTGTTTAAGTATGTGATGACAGTTTGGTTCTTTGAATACTCACTGACTCATCAGTACATTAGAAGTGAGGGAAAAGGATAACAGCAATAAGATGTCTTCCTTGAAAAGACTGACAATTGGAAACTGATAGTAAGGACACCACAAATCAGGAGGCTAAATTATTTGCTGAAATTTATAAGACCCCAACGTGTTCTCGTCACTTTACATGTATTGTAATATCCATCCAATTTATAAAATGTGCTGTGAATTACCATGCTCATTGTCATTTACAGTTTTAAAAGTCTCTCTCTCTCTCTCTCTCTCTCTCTCTCTCTCTCTCTCTGTGTGTGTGTGTGTGTGTGTGTTGATAGTCAATAGGTTCGATGATATTTATATGGATGTTAGAGAACAATTCTTGGGAGCAGCTTCTCTTCTTCCAGCTAGGTATAGTCAGATTGACAGCAAGCACCTTTACCTGTGGAATCACCTCACTTACCCCCTCTCATTACTATTTCAAAGGCAAAAAAAGTTACATCAGTCATTATTCAGAGATGCTGAGGAACTTGCTGAAGAGGTGACACCAAAGATTCAAGAAATATCGTATAAACTCAAAGTTATCTTTTGACAATTCATAAATTGAGTGATATAGTTATTTCCTTCTTGGAGAAATATTCATAAATACTTATATATGTAATAAGTATTCACATATTTAATTATGAGTTTGAAATGGTTTTTAGACAAAATTATAGTATTAAAATAGAAAATAGATAAAATACTCTACACAATATCAGCATTCCATATGAGTACATTTCTATAGAGAAGTTTCTAATTTTAGTTTTGTATATTTGTATTTTTCCAAGGCTGTACTTAAGTATCTAAGTATCTAAAGCATCTAAGGATGATGCACCCAGTTTAGGAAGGTAAGAAAAAGTATAAATATTTTTGATTATGTGTAAATACTTTTGCGAAATGTGTTGCAAAATGTGTCTTAATAAAATCTATTTCACCTCTATAATTTATGTTCCAGGCATGGAGCTACAGAAAGAAACCTAAAAGAAAACAAGAACCTTTCCATCTTCAAAGAAATAGAAATTCAGTACAGGTTCAAAAAGAAAAAAGGCCAAAAATAATATTTCGCGTGACTATGGCATGGAAACTAGTGGAGACTATCGTATTAGAAATATAAGATTGATACATGCCTTACCCAAATTTACACAGGGACTGAGCAATAAACCGTTATGGTTTTGACAGAAGAGATGGAGAAAATGATAACTCTTCTGGGTTTAGGAAAGTGAAAAGTCACTACTTAGTTCCAAACACAGGGAATAATACAACGATTGGAAATATTAGCAAATGCTGTGTATTTGGGGAATAGCAAGACGTCTACAATAAGCAGAGCAACAGATATGATTATTTGTCTAAGAGGCCACGAACCGGACACTGTTGTTAGAGAACACATCTGCCCAGCTGCACAAGAGTTTGTTTGACAAAGAACTTTTGTAGAGGTGACATTTATTCACATTGTATTAAGGTTTGTCTCTCTATATTCTATTGTTAATTACTGATCTGGCAGTAAGCTAAACGTTTGCAGAATATTTAGAATTGCACTCTCAATAGCCCATTCCAGTTTTTTGTATGCGAATTCTTTTCCTTCATCACCTGCCCAAATGATTCTCTGAGATTATCTTGTTAAACAGCAATGCTAGGGCTGGAAGGTAGGAATGGGAGGTTGGGTAGAAGAGCATCCTCATAGAGACAGGGGAGGGGGGGTGGGATAGGGGGTTTCCAGGTGGGAGAACTGGAAAGGGGATAACATGTGAAATGTAAATAAAGAAAACATCCAATTAAAAACCAACAAAACAAAACAAAACAAAACAAAACAAAACAAAACAAAACAAAACACCCGTATTGAAGGAAGTCACTTAGTCCTCAACCCAGTCAAAGGGCAACCCAACAAAATGGCTCTCCCATTTCCTGCTGATGATTGGTGAATGGATCAGACTGGAATGTTTTTGTTGTTGTTGTTGTTGTTGTTGTTGTTGTTGTTTTGGGTTTTTTTTGTTTTGTTTTGGTTTTTGTTTTTTTTTAGAATAAAGACTGGAGGCTAATAGCTTGGCAGAAAGTGAAAGGCAGAATTCCTCTAAGGAGAAAGGGACTCTGGGAAGAAGAAAGAGGAAGGGCTTTTCACCAGGAGATGTAAGAGAAGACAGCTGTGACTACAGAACTAGAAGGCATACCTACTCACATGTCAGGACCAGCCTAGGTGGTCGGGTAAACTTAGATAAGCTAGTTGAGAGTCTATTCGATAAGGCCTAAGCTTTGAAATATTAAAAGGTCTCCATGTCATTATTTTTGGTTGGTGAGTCACCAAGGTCATATAACAAATTTTAGTTGAAAAATTTCCGGATTTGGCCTTTGGTTAGCATACAAATATCACAAATAAAACATAAGGAGTATCCTTATGGCAAAATAATGTTACAAAATTAGAACACTGTGACTAAAAATCATGAGACAGCCAAATAAATTGAGGCAACAAATTTGAATATCTAAATTTAACTCATTACTTCCATTCAGAGTCTCTTTTAATAAGGATATCATTTTATAATACCTTTATATTTGAATGTACCCTCATAATTCTATATCCTGTAGTTCAAAGTCATCAAAGCTAAATATCCTCATTTTGTATTTGTAACATTTTATTTGTGTCTCTTATTTTAAATAAAATATTGCATATCTGTGAAGAACTGACATTTCTATACAATGCAGAGCTCATTCTTATCATACAATGTATATTTAGATCATCCGAGTCCTACATATGTAACATTAATTGTTTTTGTAATAAAAATGATGTTTTTACTAAAAATATCAGGTATTAATAGAGTACTGACATAAAGGATATGTGTGTGTTTTGTTATTTTATGTAATTGTGTATACCATATGTGACACAAAACCACTAAGCATAGCACTATTTCATGCAAACAAAGTGATAGGTCAAAAATGCCAAATATTGCTTGTTAGAAACCTTTGAACTTTCAAATTTAAGTATTTCAAATTTGGTATTTCTCATCATATATTTGAGTCATTATATCACTTAATCAATATGCTTTTCTAACTTGGAAGAAAGAAAAAAAAATCTTCTAAACATTGGAGTATAAAAACAAGCCACACTTTTTAAAAGGCATATATGTAACACACACACACACACACACACACACACACACACACACACACACATATATATATATACAGACAGACAGACAAAATATTCTTTGTTTCAAATACTATGCTTCCTACTTAAGGTGATTTACATTTGAGTATACTCAATTTCTTTAGCTTTTCAAGGATGGAATGCATCCCATTTTCATTATGCAATGCCACATCTCATCACTGAGGTTCTTAGACCAGTACATCCATTACTTAGTGTTTAGGCAGAAACACTTAAAATTTATCTAGGTCTAAGAAACATTCCTGTGTCTGGTTTACATTTGTATGAATGGCATCTTCTGAAGTCTTATGTACTTGTATTGTGACTTGGAATATTCTCCCAATTTTGTAGTAATGCTGTGTTATTTACAGCTCTCTGACATAATTTCACATGGTAAGTTCTCAGGAACTCAGTTTCACTATTATTTATTTATATATCATGTTCTTTGAAAGCTTCTACTGGCACAATTTATTAATAAAACTTTAACCCCCCAAATTATTGAAATATCCCATTTCATTCTACACTAATAAAAAATGGTATTTTAAAATAATTTAACCCTTTCACCTCCTTTTTTGATGGATGGAGAAAATTCCTTTATTAGTTTTATCTATATAATTTGCTTTGTTATAATGAATAGCTCATTTTCCTAATTAACTTTTCTTTAGTCCTTCAGTCTCCCTCACTTTGATCTTTCTCAGACATAAATATATTCAAGAATCTAGACTTGTGATTTTTCTAATCTTCTGTACTCTTCTTCATGTCCACTTCACAGATTACAGGTCACATTTTACTTCAGATATCATTCAATTGTTGTTGGTTTTTTTTATCAGTGATTAAGTTTCTTTCCTGTTAAACTGGTGAATATCCATTATCTTCTCTTTTACTCTCTCTTTTTAGTCTAATATTCTTCTTCTGAAAAATCCCTTTTTATCTCTATCTTTTAAATGATTATTCATCATAGAACAATGGAGGTTAAGGAAAAATTAGAAGGACTAAATTCCAACTTTTTGATAAATAATTACAGCATCGAAAAGCAATTATAATCTATTTTTAATTTTATTTCTATTTGAATTAAGTTGAAACCAAATGAATTTTAACTTGCTATAGGATCACCAAATTTTCTGCATTTAGATTTGGGTGAACTGCCGCCCAGTGATAGATTCTGTTTTATAGCTACTTTTTACTAAAGCAAATTTGATATTGAATTGTGTCTAAATTTTCAGCTTGTTTTGATATTTTATCTGTTATAATATACATACATATATATGTATATATATACATGTATATATATATATAAATCTTAAGTACAAGTTTGATATAAGTTTGATATATATATCAATATCAATATATCAACATATGATACAAGTTTGATATATATACATATATATATATATACATATATATATCAATCTTAAGTACAAGTTTGTGCAAATAAGCACATTTTAATGTGAAATTAAAAGAGTGGTTACAATGATAGTTCATGTTTTCAGTAAACTGAAAAACTTTAATAGCACATTTAAGCCCACACTGATTTGAAACTCACAGGGGCAATTTGTATAACAATGGTTCTCAAATGAGACCTCATTTTTTTTTTTTTTGGACAATTTAGTGAGCTATATTATACTGTTTGATATTCAAATGTAGCTGCATAACCCACACGTTTTTCACTTTTCTCAGTTTAGTATGATTCATTGCGGTTCATTCACTTTTGATGGGGTGCACGAGGCACCATTTCACTATGCAGCCCAGCCTTCCCCAAACTTAGCACATAGCCCAGGCTATCTTTAATCTTAATCTGCTCATCTGAGCCTCAGAAGTGGAGGCAGGCATACCTAATAATGCTAAATTCTACAATTCTAACTTTAATTTGTTTAGCAGCTAGCTTTTTCTTTTTGTTGATATAAATTTGAAGCTCAAATCTAATTTAACAAAACATATTACTTATTTACGTTTATTTTCTCCAACAGCTTTTCTAATATATGGGCCACATATGGTCTTTGCTTTCAGTGGTTATTATTACAAATACAGATAGTATTATCTAGCTTACCATGTTAAGCCATGATCATCTTTGAGTCATTACTCTTCAACTACTCAAACTGCAACAGTCCTAATCATGCCCCTGTCTACTTCTTAAGTGTGTACAAAAGTCTGTCTGTCCCTAGTGTCCATACCACACTTTAGGCACCAACCTTCTTTATCTCACGATACGGGTATTTTGCTTCCAAATTGTTCCACATGTCTTACCTTCTGATAAAGCAAGTGCTTGCTATATTGCAACTCCGACATTTCAACCTACCCCAAAATAGTATTTACATATTTAAAAAAAAGGATTGTAAGATGTTTGAACACTCGCTGTCTCATGCTGAAATGACACTGTGTAGAGTAGGAATGACTACAGAAAATGTAATAGTAATAATATAGCATGCATTTTGGGGGGGGGGCTAGGAACCACATAAATACATGTATCACAAACAAGCAAGCTAGCAAGCTAGTAAACATACAAACAAACAAACAAACAAAAATCTCGACACTGTAGTGATGATGGCTCAATGGTTAAAAACACTGGATTTTCTTCCAGAGACTGTTTTGAGTGCAAATACCCACTTGTTGGCTAACTTCTGTAGCTCCCATTCCAGGGGACTTGATATCCTTCACTTCTGGCTTCTGTATGTTTTCCATAAGCAAGCATGCTGTGCATAGACATACACTGCAGTCAAAACACCCATAATGCTTAAAACACAAAATGGTTTAAAAAAATGAAATCTCTAAAATAATTGTAAGATAAAAATTGTAATTGAACTTACTTGTCTGTGAAGTAAAATCACTTTTACAGCATGTGTCAATGCCAGAACTCAAATTTAGATTTCATTACATCAAAATGTGGGAGGTCACACCCATGCACTCTCCTGTCTGTGTCTCACAGGCTATTTCTAGAACCCTCCATATACTGTGCATCCTCAGAAGTAGTGAATAAAGTTTCAATCTGGATAGAAATTCCATAATAAGCCACCTTCTATGATTCCTTCTCTTGACAGAGAATTTTTTAGATCACCTTCTTATATAGTCCCACAGGAGAAAAGAGTGCATACTTATTAAACACACACACACACACACACACACACACACACACATACACACACACATATATACATATATATATGTGAGAAAATTGTATATTATAAATGCATAAACATATGTATGTACAAATCTGGGCCAGGTATAATTTTTATGTTTTAAATTGCTTAGTATTGAAAACTTATCCTAATTTTGTGCTGTATGTCTTCTTGATTTGTATTCTTCTGGCTCAATATTCTTTAATGAACATGTATTTGTAGTTAATGCTTCCTTCAAAGCTAGACAAATGGTCTTTATCCATGCACAATTGCTTTGCAGATAATAGTAAGGAAAACAATAAACCAGCTGCAAATTAGATGGCTATTGGAGCTTATTAGAACCATTTTTGGTTATGTAGTTCATTAAAAATCAACCCACAGTATAAAAAATTTATAAATTAAAACTTGTGTAAATTTGTAACTATTCTAAATAACCATGTGCCTGAGATGCATTGTGCTTAAGTTCACTGTATATTCTTAGGCTCTCTTCCTCTCAATCTCTATCCTAATTGTTTTTCCCTCTTTTCCTTCATCTCTCCCTTCCTACTTCCAAAGATATTGCATTCTCTCTTATATATAAACAAATCACAAAATTTTCACTTTCCCAGTTAAAAAAATATTTTTGAAGACTGTGGTATGTTATTTTTTTTGTTTAATCTTCAGTACCAACAACTCAGTTTATTGAAAGTTTAATATTTTATATAATAAGTTATTGAGATTAGGTATTAAAATGTGTAAGTCATATATATTGTTTAAAAAGAACAAATATTTTAATGATAAACTTAGAATATTCATGCTCAAAAATTTTGCTTCTAAAGTGTCTTAGTCAGGGTTTCTATTCCTGCACAAACATCATGACCAAGAAGCAGTTTGGGAGGAAAGGGTTTATTTGTCTTACACTTTCCACATTGCTGTTGATCACCAAAGGATGCATGACTGGAACTCAAGCATGTCAGGAAGCAGGAGCTGATGCAGGGACCATGGAGGGATGTTCTTTACTGGCTTGCTTCCCCTGGCTTGCTCAGTCTGCTTTCTTATAGAACCAAGACTACCAATCCAGAGATAGCACCACCCAAAAGGTGACCTCCCCCCTTGATCACTAATTGAGTAAATGCCTTATAGCTGTATCTTGGGGAGGCACTTCCCCAACTGAAGCTCCTTTCTCTGTGATAACTCCAGCTTGTGTCAAATTGACACAAAACTAGTCAGTACATAAAGTATGAGAAAAATATGAATGAATTTTAAATCTTTCAAAGTAAAAGCAAAACTATAGCAATCAGGGCCAGGTGTGGTGGCACAAGCCTTTAATCTCAGCACTCAGGAGGCAGAGGCAGGCAGATTTCTGAGTTTGAGGCCAGCCTGGTCTACAAAGTGAGTTCCAGGACAGCCAGAGCTAACAGAGAAACCCTGTCTCACAAAAACAAACAAAAAACAAAACTATAGCAATCAAGTAAAAAGGATAAAAGCACTAAGAAGAAATAAAGAAAATCTTATAACATAGGGTTAATTTATTGCTAAATTTCTAAGCAGTAAACATACAGACATCACATAGACTGAGTAGACTACATCATTAAGGCACATATCTTTATATGTTTGTGAATTTTATTTTTAAAATGACATAAATTTGAAACAGAGCAAATGAGAATATAGGGCGGCTTTGGAGGGAAGAAACAAATGGAAAAATTGTGTAATTATATTATAATCTTAAAAATAAAAGTAATATAATTTCTTCTAGCAATGAGTGATGTTTCAGGAAGGCAATGAAGATATATCCACTATGTAATATTCTTTGAATGTACTGACTTTATTTTAAATCACAGCATCTCTATGATGTAAGTAGAATTTCACTTTGAAGACCATGAAACACAATAGAAATATTAAGAAATTTTCCTATGATTATAGAATATTAAACTTCAGGTGTTTAGAAAATAGATAAATAATGGTCAGATTATTCAAAATTTTCAAACCAAAAACTGCCAAACTAAAAAGGCTCTGTACAGTAAAAGAGACAGTTGCTAGAGTAAGAGGCAGCTTAGAGTATAGAGGAAAATTTTGAGCTGCTAAAAATCTGGCAAAATGTATATATAGAAAACAAGTAACCCAGCCCATATGATTGCCACCTTAATATACTATGACATCAGCTCAGCAATACATTATCTGACCAATGGGATAGAATAAGAACCACAATGATGATCTGTACATACAGAAGAAATCAGTCTATGAGGGAGGGGGGGCAGTTTAGAACAGTAAGAAATAGGTGACAATTCAATGAACATTTCTAGAACACTTTTCTTCTGAAGGGAAAATATGCAAAGTTAGATGAAGTGGAAAGATGTGGTCAGTTAGAAGCTCTGTGTTTAACTGTAGATAGGCTTAAGTCTGGCAATAGGCAAGAGCACACATTAACAAAATGTACCTGCAGTGAATAAGTCATAGGATAGCATATTAAGCAGAAACTTCTGTTGAAGCATAGCATAATTAACTTGATCACATGATCAATGGTTAGGAAGAGTGAGAGCTCACATCTAGTTTAATTGATTCTACAGCCAGATTATGATGGCAAGCACACACACACACACACACACACACACACACACACACAAACACACACACACACATACACACGTGAACGCACGCACACACACACACACACACCCATCTATCACATATTAACCTCAGTTAATATAATATAAATATTTCTAATGCGAACATGAAAAGAGGCTGAGATATCTGGGCTTGGATGTTGTCTCCCCATGTGCACCTGTGCCATTTTCTTATTATACCATATCTTATAGTTATTAAAACTTCATGTAAATATAACTGTATCCAAAGAATCTGGTAAAGTTTCAAGATTCCTCAATTAATTATTGAATGCTAAATAACTATAAATTCATATCAGCAATTCTGAAACTATACACTCTTAACATTGAAGTTCATAAAAGCATATATAGTTTGATTATATATTAATATACATTAATGTATGGTTTGATTATATATTAATAGATTGTAAATATAAATACTCATTAATTATGCATATATTTTAGATCACCCACAAAACAATTTAATTTGCCTCTTTTACATGTGAATGTGCTGCAGAGAAGTTTATAATTTTATTTTTTATTCTTCTTTCATACAGTAAATCCATGTTGCAGTTTCCCCTTCTCCCCTGCCTTCACTCAACTTACCTCTTCTCTCTCTAAAAGTGACACAAATACAAACTGACTTTGAGGTCCATTGGGAACTGAGTTTCAGAATACATCTCAAAGTTCTTAACATTGGAACTTGGCATTTAGAGACAAACCTTCCCCGATGAAAACTCCAGAAAATATTCTTTTGTGGTTTTGAATTGTTGCACATAGTTGCTTAGTATCATTACTGTTTCCTTTCATAATTTAATCTCTTGTATCATTATGAATTTCTGATCATTTGTTCCATTCGATTCTGAATTTTGCACTGTTCTAATAACAACATGGGTCCAATATTATCATTTATTTTTGCTACCAAAATTAAGAGTTAGAAAGATGCTATTTATATGCCTTACTATTTTGCATGTAAATTTGTAGTTATAGCTGTTATAATTTTCCTAATTGTGGGAGCTTCCCCCATCTCAGGTCTCTGGGATTTCCTAAAGATTATCCCCAACACCCTAGCACCAGCAGCTGCAGATTTCCATTCATTCTCCTGGCCTTTTGGGTCTCCCCTGTCTCTCTATTCGTCCAATTCTACCCCCTCATTCTCTTCCCCTCTCCTATACTTTCCTCCCTTCGTCTTCCTCCTATGACTATTTTTTAACCCCTTCTATGTGATATTGAAGCACCCACACCTGTGCCTTCATCCTTGCTTAACTTCTTTGGGTCTGTGAGGTGTTCTTGGTTATTTTTTCTGGTTGTTGAAAATTATTTCTGTTTGCTTTATGTTCAGAAAAGTTTTATTTTTCATATAGGTCTCACTGTTCTTTGGAAGATGCACATGATAAGTTGAAGGCATTGTTAAAGTAAAATTACAGTGATTTTTGCAGTCAGGCACAGGGCATAAATGATGGCATATAGAAATTAAATGTATATTAAATTTGATATTGCATAGACAATGAATGAACTCTTTCCAGAAATATATAAAATTATTGAGTTCTACTTGGCTCAGAATGATCCCAATTTTATGATACTTCTGCCTTCACCTAAGGGGATCATCAGTCTTTTCTACTGTGTGTGTGTGTTGTGTGTGTGTGTGTGTGTGTGTGTGTGTGTGTGTATGTGTGTGTATGTGTGTGTGTTGGTACATGTGTATGTTCACATATGTGGATATCTATATAGAAACCAAAGGTCAACTTAAAAATTATATAATAATAAATCTGAAAGTATACAGTGCTTATTGAACAGCACTTTGTAAAGCTGACTCATTTTTGTGTTTCTAGTGCGAATTTAGGTATCTCATAATAAATATATAAAGTGTCTTTAATTTGAGAGATAGTAAGTATTTATGCTTCAATCAGAATCTGGCTTAGAACTGACATGCCCCACCATCATGGAGCCCAGAGGCAAAGTGTCCTAGGATGCTGCTGCATCTAATCAAATCATATGTAGTCACTTAGCTTTCTGCTTCCCTTGAGCAGCAGACTGCACTGTGACACATTTACATGACTTGGATTTATGAGCTATGGCTTTCTCTACTTTAAAAGGAGCTCTGTAACTTAGACTATATCCATGCTGGTTATGACTCTGGAGGCTTAGAGCACATTGAAGTACATAACTCTATTGGGGCTAGGGAGTTGTCAGTTGCCTTGCAAGCAAGTGAATCTGAATTTGATCTTCAGAACCCAGGTAAAAAGTCTTTTATGATGATCTCACAGGCAATCCTGAGGCTGGGAAGGCAGAGACAGACAGATTCCTGGGCTGCAGTGGCTAGCCAGGCTGGCTTACTGAATGAGCTCAGGGTTAATGGCTACTGAGAGAACTTGTCTCAAACAAACAAACAAACAAACGAACCCATAAAGAAAAGGTAGATGTCATACCTCTTGAATGAAACCTTACATTGACCTTTGGGTATTCTGTACTTTATGAATAATATCCACTTATAGTGTGATGTGGAAATTTTTGGCTTCTTGGAGCCTCAGTTGTATCATGTGATGCTTTCCTGGAAACTGTCCTATACAAGGATATTTTTGCTGAAGCAGACACATGGGAGTATGTTTTGCTAAGAAGAGACACATGATGTTTTTCTGGACACAGCCTGGAAAAGGGCATATGATGTTTGGCTAGAGTGGGTGCTTGAGAGAACATGATGTTTGGAAATGATATAAATATAGCCTGATGAACAGTGGATGATACTGGATGGTTCGGGTAAGCCTTGCCATCTTTACTGGTCACCATTGAGCTTTGCTGACTCTTGTCTTCGCTGTAAACATTGGGTGGTATTGCTATGCCTTACCATTCTTTGTTGGTCATCATTTATCATCAGTTCATAAAGCGAAACACTCCAAAAACACTTCTGGTGGTGTTCCAGGGGCTTCTTGCCCCTTCTGCCGTCTCAGACCAATTGCAGACTCAGATTCTTATAGTTTCTTCTGGCTTAAACTGTCTTTGCTGATTTGTGAATGGTATTTGCTAGTGGATTGATCTGCTGCTGTTAATTCATGTGAACTGAACTGCTGATATGCTGACAATGCAGATTGGATTTGCTCCAACAAAATATTTCTAAGCAGGGCCACTTCCTCCTTTGCTCTATTATTTCCACTGCCTCAGGTGGGTGATGGGCTAGAAAGAACATTAAAATATTTATGAGCCCTTATTTAAAGTTGGTTTTGAAAGATCTAAGTCTACATAATGAGTACATACCATGCATGATACCATGCATGTCCTTTTGGTCTGAGTTAGTTCACTCGGTATAAGTGAATGTAGTAGAGCACATGTTCTTGTAGTGTTAGAATATCTTTTGGGTATATGGCAGGAGTGGTATAGCTGGGTCTTCAGGTAAAATATTTCCAATTTTCTGAGAAATGAGCCAGATTAATTTCCAGAGTGGGCGTACAAGTTTGCATTGCCACCAGCAATGGAGGAGAGTTTCCCTTTCTCCACATCCTTGCCGGCATGTGCTGTCACTTGAGTTTTTGACTATGTTCATAGTAGCTTTATTCTTAATAGCTATAAACTGAAAACAACCCAGGTCAGCAACAGGGTCAACTAACCTTTACCACTGGGAGCTCTCAAAGACTGAGTGACCAACCAAAGAACATGTACAGGCTGTAAGGAGGCTCCTCACACCTATGTAGCAGACATGGAGTTCACTTTCCATGTGGGATTACCAACAAGTGGAGCAAAGGCACTCCCTAGAACTGTAGCCTAACTATGATAGCTATTGCCCAACATGTCTGCCCTGTCTGGCCGCAGGGCAGGTTTATTGTTTATATGATGGAGAGTGAGCAAGAGGCAGAAACAGAGACATCAGGGGGAGTCCATAGTGAGCACACTAGACTGAGCTGGGTCATATGAGGAAAAGAGAGGAAGAAAAGAGGAGATGCTGACCAAGAGTAGCAGCCTGGGACAAGATATGACTGACATAGCCAAACAGGCTAAGATATATAGGGTACAAAGGAGCTGTGGGGACAGAATCCCAGCTCAATACCTGGCAGGTGAGTTCAGGGTGGTGGGTGGGGTATGCCAGCCAGGAGGACCATGTCTTATAGACGGAGAGATGCTGGGGAAACCTAGCCCTGCTTTGAAATGTCAATATGCATCTCAGCTTTGTGGGGAGCAGTGGGACCTAACACATATGAAATAGCGAAGGACATACCAAGCCAGATGCTCTCTTTTGATTGAAGACATTAAAAAGCAAAAACTACTATCTCTGCTCCATCTAATCCCTCACACTTGCACTATGCTGCTTGTCATATCTCCTATAACATGTTTAACAAGTAGCAACTTCAGCTGCTAAGATTGTTATGTTTCTCAACTCAAGAGAAAGCTGTTTAATTTGCTTTATTGTATTGTAGCTCAGTTTTCCTGAAAAATAATACCTAAATCAAAAGCATGTTTTCTTTTTACAGCCGCACTTCATTTTTATTTATTAATTTTTGTTAAATATATATTTTTTCATACAATATATTGTGATTAGTTCACATTCCCTCAGCTCTTCCCAGATCCTGCCCACCTCCCATCTCATCCAAATTCACACCCTTTACCCATCATTAGAATACAGACAGGTATCTAAAAATAATAGCAATAATAAAGTAAAATAAGGTGAAAGCAAATAAACAAATATTTTAAAAACAGAAAAATAAAAAGCACAAGACATACATACGCATGCTGAGACACATATAGTCACACAGAGAGAAAACCCATAAAAATAAATCAGAAACCATGATTTGTGAGGAAAAGATTTGTAAGTGATTAAAAAAAATGTCTAGACAAAGCACTTTCAGACAAAACCTTCCAAATATGCCATTAAGTTTGTTTTGTGTTGGCTATCTACTGGTGGGCAAGGGTGCCTGTGCTTAAGTGTGACTCTCGTTTGGAGAAAACTAATTTTTCTTTGTAATTGGGAGAGGAGGCAGAAAGATTTTAAGAGCCAGTTGAGGATGGGATACAAAAAAAAAAAAATCCTTCTAGAGAAAGGTCTGACAAGCATCTGGTCTCAGAGAGACTATAGCAGTATGTACAGGGCTTACTAGTATGTACCAGGTCTATGCTAGATGGTGTCCCAGCACTGAGATGGGAAGTAGATACAAGTCCCCATCACTAATCCAGAAGCTACCATCAACTAATACGTGCTTTTAAAAAAAATATTTTATGAAAGAAAAGCTTTTGGAGTCATTAAATAAGAGGCTTCTCCTTTTGAAAGTTTTTCCTTAGCCCAATACTATAAATGTAACTCTTATTCACCTGATGTAATTGGCATCTCAGAGGCTTACTGCTGAATAAGCTCACCCTTTGTAGCTCTTTCTGAACTCTGGCTGGGTAGTTCTACCCTGTGTTCTGGCATAAATTCCTCTCCAAGCTGACTGACGCAAACTGAAAACTCTCGGCTTCTCACTAAATTGCTCTATTTGGCCTCAAACTAACTCTAGCAGTTTGTTCTAATCTTTAGGTTCCTCCGTATTCTCTTTCTCTCCTTCTGTCTTCACCTGTACCCTGTCTCTGTCAAACAGTTCTCACTCCCCCCTCTCTCATAACTTTAAAACATGGCTGTTTCATTGTGTGTGTGGGGGGGGTATTAAAGGTTTGTAATAAAGCCATGTCTGTATTCCAAGAAAAGGGATTAAAGTTGTGTGCCCTGTCTGCACTCCAGCAAGATTATGCAGACCTAGGTCTTTGGATGTGATATATGAGCAAGTGCCAAGCACCAGAAGGGAGGGAGCAAAGAAACGCCTTCTGGAAGGCACTTTAGGCATAGCTCTTTTACAGCAAGGCCTCCCCCATGGTGATCTTTAATGAGGCAGCTCTCTGAGATGTTCCTTGGTTGTTCATCCTTGCATTGTTAAGGGTGGATGTGAGCACATGCACTTTATTCAGGGTGAACCAGGGATTATACACCTCTCGGGGAAAGGGTGTGAGAATATACAGGAAAGGAAGGTCACTGGCTGAAGGCTAAGGCTATCTAGATAACTCTTTAGCCTGAAGAAGCCTTTCAGGGATCTCAGGTGCTAACTGGATAGGTTTTTATCCAGAGAAACGAAGTCGAACTGGTAACCTTAACCGAGGCTACATAACATTCTGCAGGTAGGGGCATGTGGGGGAGGACACTGAATTACCTAGGCAAGGGTCAGAGAAGTGGAAGCCCTGCCATTGAGGAGATTCCCCCATATGGTGCAGAGCCCCAGAATGAAATCTGGGCAGTGGTAGACTTTGATCTTAACTGTCAGGGCAACAGGTATATACATGTGAAAATTATTGACCAAGGAAAATGCAAAGAGCCATATTTAATCACTGAAAGAAAAGAATTCAAGTTGATGTTGAATGAAAGAAAAATTCATTCAATTATTGTAAATACAATATGCATGTGTTTAACCAATATATTAATTAATTAATTTTATATTGAGTTTTAGAAATTTAATATAAAATAGAAGAAAAACTGGGAGCCTGTATCTCATATCAAACACATTATATGACAGTCACCCAAGGATAAGTAAAATTAGGAAAGTATGGTATGATATAATTCCTTTAACAACTAAATAGTCCTGAGAAAATTGTGAAATCTAACTTGGATTTTATTATGAAAACAGGAGTAAGCAATAGGCCTCCCAATGCTTGTGAAGAGCCTTTGTGGAAAGTAACTGCTGAGGCCCAAGGAAGCTCTGGGCAATTTAAACACTTTCACCTGCCCCTTCTGAGTCTTCATGTTGATACTATAGTTTTATTGTGAGCTTCAGGTTTATTTTGAGCTCATTTTATTTCACCAGATCCAAGTGCTAATTCTAAAACTGTTCTTCCTCCAGAGGCCCCAGTGATCAGTTAGATTAGATTGAATGCCAATCCCCTTCCTCTGGGTCCCATGGTTAGTGTTACTAGCTGCTGTGGGAATAGTGGAGAGAAAAAAGAAAAACAAAGAGGGAGAGAAAAGGACAACAACAACAACAAAAGAATTTACTAAAATGCTTGCCAAAAACTTTCTATTTTCCTGTTAATTAAATGTTATATTTTTGTTATAGAGATATACAATGACACTATTTTGAAAGTACTTCTTAGAAAAAGCATTTACTACCATTGCTAGTCAATGACTTACATTTCTGCACTATCTTAAGTCTGAACTATCTTGGCCTATCATTGTTTGATTAAGTCAGAACTTTTTCTCAAACCATTGAAAGGCATTATTGTTTAAATATTCTTTCAGGTCACGATTAAGTCTATTACCAGAATGTAATCTTGCTATTCAGAATAAAATATATCAAAATGGAATTATAGCTATGGGAAATATTTTAATTTTTTTCCTCTTAATCTCTTTTGAGATGCAGAATCCTGGCAAGTGACTGCAGAGTTAATTATCTTAAAAGGAACTTCAAGAATGATCTTCTGGTGTTTATTTTGCTGAATAAACAGCTAACTGTTGCATTCTGCTGAGCCCAAATATGATGACTATTTGCCAAATATGCTCTATTTGAATTAATTGATATATTAAGAAAAGTGTCTTGTTACTACTGTCTTCTATGAGTATAATATATTGTAAATAATTTTATAATACATGATGGATAGTAAATGATATTCAGGGACCATTTGAATGAGAGACCACAAAAATACCCAGGAAAGCGACTTTAATTCCATGCTGCTCTGAGCTCTGGCTTTGCTCTCAATCCTGATTGGATGCATTAAAGCTTTCTGATAGTCAGATATGTAAGGTGGTTTCTGTCTACTTATGTGTGAGAACCAGTTTTCTACATTTTTCTGTTCATTTCTGAGTTATTGCTAGAATTCTCCTGGTAAGGGTGGGCTAGAATGCTAACTACTGCTTTCTTCATTTCCTGGTCTTTAGATTAGAACCTAATATCTAGTTACAATTTTCTAGTTCTGACATACATATTAGAGACAGATATGAATAGGAGGGCCTTGCTTTTACCTTCAGGAGTTTATCAAACAACTCAATAAATGCAGAACTTGTGCAGAGTGATATGTTTGTGAAATGCCACCAGGAAATATATGTGGCCACATGTCTGCTCTATTTCAATGATAAGTTAATCCAATTCTTAATTTCAATATTACTAGTAGAAATATCAAGTATATAAACAGTTGTTATTAGAATGCCACGTACTTTAATACTCTGCTGTTTCAATGTTTAGATGAGTTTATGTATTGTGGTAATAAGCTTCATTAACTCGCAACATCAATTGTACCAGCTATTGTTCCTACTATGGCAGCCCCACCATCATTCTAGCTATAGTGGTAAAAGGAGGTAGCACTGGACTTTTGGAATTTATTCTGCCAAGAGTGTCGAGTAGATTTCTATGGCCATTTCAGGTAGAAGGACAGAGTGTTGCTTGATAAACCATGGACAACACCTCCCTGTGAACATATAGTGGTATACTGGTGGTCAGGCCAGGAGAAAGTCTTTATCAGTAGAAGAGAGTATCAGTCTTTTTCTGGAGGAGGTTTCTTAGAAGTCCTCATTGTTAAGCTTACTAGGAACATATGTGTCTTAGTCAGGGTTTCATTGCTGTGGAGAGACACCATGACAATGACAACACTTATAAAGGACAACAATTGGGGCTTGCTTGTAGGTTCAGAGGTTCAGTCCATTATCATTATGGTGGGAAGAATGAGGCCCATCCAGGCAGGCATGGTGCTGGTGGAGCTGAGAGTTCTACCTCTTGTTCAGAAGGCAGATAAGAGAGGACGGGCCATAGTGACAGACTTTCTCTGACAAGGCCACACCTACTCAATGAGGTCACACCTCCTAATAATGGCACTCCCTGGACCAAGCATATCCAAACCACTACAATTGGTTCACTTCCATTGATTCACATTTTTCAAATCTTTTCTTTCTTTCTTTTTTTCCAATTGGTGTGTTTTGTTTATTGATACTGACCTGATCCACTAAATTCCAAGTGCTGCAATTACAGGTATGGCCATTATTTCTGGCTAATAGAGACATGCCAGCTTCAATGAATAAATACACACATCCTATAAGATAATAATTCTGCACAATATTATAGATAAAGTATTTTACGATGAACTCTAAAAAATATTATGAAGATCTGGGATGATCAGTTTTCTACATTTTTTGAAGATTTAGAAAAGCAATTATTTAACTCTTGCTCAGTAAAAAAAAAAAGTCTCTTCATCACTAGGTATATTGGGATTAATCGTTTACTTGCTCAAATTATTACTTAATAATTGCCAAAATTTTTAATATGTGTATGTATACATACTTTAAACGTCATATGCAGAAGCCTCACTAATTCCATAGCTAAGGTATTTGCTTTCATCAGTATGTTATATAAGGCATAAGTAGCCAATCACTCTTCAGTTGGGATAGAATCTCTATGTGTGTTAGAGAATTCTACATGTTGATTAACATCTCTGTTATTCACTTGCTATGTGCATATCACAGGTGGGTTCATTTCCCCCTATTTCAGTCTAAAAAATGAAAGCTAAACTGGATCTGTGATATTACTACATCCCTCTGAATGCTCTACACCTGGAGGTTTTTCTCTTTCCCATCTGCCAGCTAATTGCAGAGGTTAAATAGAAGAAAACCATCAGGCAGGCAAGTAACAACCTGTTGTTCAAGGGAGAATTCAGTAAGCATTGATATTACCCTTCCTTGGGTAATGTGGTTTCATAATCTTGTAAAGAAGTGTTGGGCAAGAACTACTAAGGAGTTTTGGGTGAAAACCTAACTGAAAGACATTTTAGATGTCAAAATACACCAAGACAACTGAAACTTTCAGATGCATAGAGAATTAGTTGATAATGCAAAAAAAATGGTAAAAATAGCCTTAATCAATTTATAAGTATGAATGCATGCATGCATAAGTATAGATTCAGAAATGAATGCATTATACAGGTAGTAAGTATTACTATCTTGGAATGAAATAAGTAATCCTGTTTTTTGTTATTTGGTCTGTAAAGAAAACAGATGTATAAAGAACACTAGCAAAGACATTGGCATATGTTTGTAGGACTTTTATGATTTTCTAAACTTAAAAATGCTAAATGCATAGAATTCTAATCATAAAGAACAGAACTTCTGCATAGACATGTATATGATGTGTGCATAGTAGCTAGCATGGACACACATTATGATAGCCAAATGTAGCTGTTAAAGTTATTTTTAAAATTTCAAAGTTACATGACCTTAACACTTCATTTGAAAACCTCTGCATCTTCTCTAAACCAGACATACTAACAAGTGTCAACATTTTGGATCATCTGAGTGAGTGAATGCATCCTGAACAGTTGACATCTGTTAAGGAGATGTCAAGCAAAGTGCATTATCACAAACAAGATACAGTGGGTAAACACAATGCATGTACATGTGCCCAGTACTAGATTTCCCCACTGAATCATACAAACAAGTCTCAGAAGATTTCTACTGTGGATATGGGAAAAGAATTGTTTTATATAGTTCCTTAATCATCCACATGTTCCTCTGCCCTGGGAAGATTTCTATTGATAAGATTCCTTCTCTTCTTGGGTAAAAGAAATAAAAATATTTAATAATTTAAATGAAATCATCATTTTGTGAATAAAATTAGGCTGAGTGACTGATAATGTTATACAGGCATGGCAGTGTTTTTTCATAGCTAAAGGTAATGTCATTCTGGGATCCTTGGTCTTATATTCAAACCAATCTATGAAACTACTCATTGGATTTGCTGTTGCTTGAATATTTCTACTGATTATATGAAGAACTGCAATGGATACAATCCCATAGAGAAAAAATGTTCATTCAGTACGTGGTCTGAGCACCTAAGTCTTCAGCCAAAGGACACAAACCCTTTCAGTCACATGGTTAATGCTGACCTAGCTCTCTCTGGGGGAGATTTCATATTGTCATAGACTAGCAAGGTGGCCATGACAGCCGCTACATGGCAACAGAAGGAAACGGCAGGTTTCATTTGTCTAGGATCAAACTGTTTCATTTTGATGTAGTGAGCAAGAAGTCAACGGGCTTGAATTTATCATGGCCCCCTTCTCTTCCCAATGCTGAGTGCCAAATCTTTGTCTCAAGCATTCTCAACAAGGACTCTACTACTAAGTTATATTCTCAGTATTCTTTCTATTTGGAGATAGGCTCCAACAATGTGCTTGACCTCACTCAGTCACCTTTAAACCTGCAAATAAACACAGAGCCTTTTCTTTATGTGGTGATAGAGACAAAGGCAATTTGGGGGCGTCCAAGTATGTGCATCCTACATTTTGAAGAGCAGAAATGAGAGCATACACAGTGTCAGTTGGTTTCGTTTGCAGAATTCACATACCATATAGTTTTTGTTTGTTTGTTTTTGTTGTTGTTTTTGTTTTTGTTATGACTCTCCTGGGACTTAAGGATAGGTCCTTCAATGTTCCTTTGTCAAATCACTCTGTTAAGTGATAAGCTTTTTTTTATTTCCATTTGTGAACCGCTATGCATGTAGGAGTAGGGGAGGAAGGGGAGCATGAGTAGAGAGGAATGGAGGACAGAGCAGGAAGCCGAGACCATGAGATGACAGCAGACTGATTCTCCTGTTTGTTAGTCTTTAACTGAAAGCATGTCAAATCAAATCAACAAACTTGTGTCACCAAATGTTTTTGTTTAGCTGGATATGGTAGCACATGTCTTTAATCAAAACACTCAGGAGGGAGGGACAGGAGGTATTCTATGAGTTCAAAGCCATCATGATATCCAAAACTTCCAGGGTCAGCCAGAGCGACACAGCAATACCCTGCCACCTCATGCCCCAACCCAGCTAAAATTAAATCTTGTTTCTAGTACCTACAGGATGTGGGCACGTTCTCGTTAGGTAGAATACTTTTTGCAGATAAATAGTTCTTAGCTTGTATGGCCAAGATTGATATAATTCTTGAGTGTATGCAGCCTTTGGATAAAACGAATGACTATCTAAAGTATCTTTGTTCTTACACCTTAAAAAAATAACCTGGGCCAATCATCTTTTGAAGTCTATCAAGAATAGTTGTTTCTGATCTTTTTGTTCTGTTTTGCATATATATATATATATATATATATATATATATACATATATATATATGTGTAATATATAAACAAATACATATAAACATATATATTTTCTTTAATAGATTAGTTTGTTTGTTATTTTCCAAAGACTAGGGTATTTGTTTTAAGTAAGAAACATTTATTGTCTCACAGTTTAGTGTCTTGGCTAGGATTGTGCTTACATTCTAACCTAAGGCTCTAATTGCTGCTATCCAGATTAGCATTTGTTTCTAATTCTGATTTAGGGAGAATATATCCCAAGGTAATGACTGTTGACTGCTTTCAATATATGTAAGATATTTCTCATGTGGCAGCTTACAACATAGCTATCCACTCCACTTACATCAAGCTAGCAGCAGAGTAAAAGTAGACCCAAAAACAAAGCCACAATATCTTTGTAACATAATCTTTGAGGAGGAATCCTGTAGGCCATGATCAATCTATGATGTTTGTGAGAAGTGTCAATAGGTCGCCATTACAAGAAAGAAATTGACCCAAGGACCTGAATTTCAGAATAAAGAAATTACTGGGATTGTTTTAAAAACCATGCAACAATACATGATGACATATAACTAGTAACTTTACCAACTTTACATTTTTATATTGTTTTAACTGCTCAAATGTAATTCTTAATTACTTCATAAATTGTATATAATTATATTTTCTGAAAGTAAGTAAATTTTATATTCTTTATTTTTAATTGACAACTGTGTATATAAGAAATTTAATCATAACATTTCTGTTAATTCCTATGAAAATTAAAGTGTTTCAGTTCAATCAAAGCCTAACATTATATGTTAATCACATATGTTTAATGATGTTAGAATTTTACATAGGTTCATGCAAGTTGCAATTTAGTACCTTAGAAGAAAGTTACATTTTCTCTTTCATATTAGTTTTAAATGACCACAAAATTGCAGATATGTTTATGTCCCCATCTTCCTAGCTGAACTCTCTAACTCACAATTGATATTTTCTGTTTGTTTGAACAAAATGTAATTTATTATTTTAGATTAGCTGTACATAGCATCAAATCTCATGGCTACCCTTTTGGAAAGTAAAAAATAACTCTTAAGAATTGTAAACGTGGGCTGGTGAGATGGCTCAGTGGGTAAGAGCACCCGACTGCTCTTCTGAAGGTCCGAAGTTCAAATCCCAGCAACCACATGGTGGCTCACAACCACCCGTAATGAGATCTGATGCCCTCTTCTGGTGCGTCTGAAGACAGCTACAGTGTACTTACATATAATAAATAAATAAATAAATAAATCTTTAAAAAAAAAAAAAAAAAGAATTGTAAACGTGCATTTTAAATTTTTTTAATATTTATTTACTTACATCCCAAACACTAGTGCCCTCCAGTCCCCTATCTCAGAGGCCCCTCTCACCCCTCCCCTTCTTCTGTGAGAGGATGGGGACACACATGGGTGTCCCCCGACCCTGGCACAACAAGTCTCTGCCAGAGGATTCTCCCCCACTAGCGAGTGGGGAAAAGACACAGCTACCACCTGAATTAGAATCAAATCAAAAGCTACTTTCTGTCTCTGTGTGTTTTCTCTCCAAAACACACACTCTTGATCAAAAGTAAAGTTTGCTTTCCCCCAAGACACTTCATTTGGAGTAGTGGTCTCTTTCTTTTTAACCCCGAACATAATTATAATACCTGTAATGATGATTTTAATGATACACGATGGTAATAGCTGATACAGATGAGATGTATTTCAACAAAATTCATACAGAAACCTGTCAATGAGACATTTGGAAACATTGCCTATGAGAGGTAATTAGATCAGAGAGGTGGAGCCCTCAGGTACCGGATTAGGAGTCTTAGAGGAATCCTGGGCTTCTTTCTTACCTCCCCTCCGAGGCTTCTCATAGACCCGGCCTCTTTATTTTTGTAATATGCATGGGAATAGTTTATCATTTTTATCCCTGAGTAATCTTGTATGAGATATTTTCCATTGCAGTAATAAGTAATTCCAGAGAATTATTTTCACAGCGTATTTTGCAGGGTTGTAAGTAAACATAGAAGTTTCAGAAATGGAAGTGATATAATTTATTTTCTTTAATCTTATGACACTCTTAGAATACAATCAGGGAAAAGTTGTATCTAACAAAGCAGAAGAGTGAAAAGCACACAAAGAACTATTGCTGGTTATACTTGATTCTGTTACATTGATCCAGTCTCACTTCATGAAAACAAACAAAATCTAAGCAACTGGAGGGTTAACTCAGAAAAAAAGGTTTCTCATTAGTTGATATTATTTTCAACGTAAAATATGTTAATTATTAATGTACTGTGCATTAAATACTCCAGAACACTAAGAATTACTTTTTCTTTCTTTACCAGGTATTATGACCAGCCATGCTCTTGCTGATGAATCTATTTGCATTTATAAGACTGTGAGAAAATGTTCCTGAAAAGAAAGTTGTTCAAAAGGCACCTTCCAGGAAATCTTGTATAAAGGTGATTAATTGATTAGAATTTTAATGACTAGGGAGATGTTGGCATGTTACAGGTCTAGGATTAACTACAGTGTACCATCTGTTTCCTGTAGCCTCCTTCAATCCACTCTTTGCCCAACTCTGTGTCTGTCTGATCTAATGTTCTTGTGACTAATATCTAGAGTTAACACAAGTAGAGTGTGTCTTAGGGATTTTATTACTGCAAGGAAACAACCTGACCAAAAAGCAAGTTGGGGAGGAAAGGGTTTATCTGGGTTATACTTCCACATTTCTGTTCATCACTAAAGGAAGTCAGGACAGGAACTCAAGCAAGAACTGGAAGGCAGGAGCTGATGCAGTGCCCATGGAGGGGTGCTGCTTACTAGTTTGCTCCTGATGGATTACTCAGGATGTTGTTGCTGTTGTTGCTGCTGTTGTTGTTGTTGTTGTTGTTGTTGTTGTTGTAGTTGTTATAGAACCCAGGATTACCAGCTTAGGCATGGCACAACCCGCTATGAACTGGACCCCTCTCCTATCAATCATTAATTAGGAAAATGCCCAACAGTCCTGAACACAGCAGAATCTTATGAAGGCATTTTCTCAGTTGAGGTTCCCTCTTTTTAGATGACTAGCTAACATAGACTGTATTAACATAACAGACCATTAGTTTCCATAAACCAAAAGGCTATGAGTGTCATAATATAGCATCTCAGGCCTAAAGCAGAGATTTTTTTCTTTGCATTAATCTTACTACTCTTACTACTTAAGGTATCCATTGATACACACACACACACACACACACACACACACACACATATATATATATACACACACACACTATATATATATATATATATATATATATTATGCCTTAATTTATAATTTTCTCTGCTTTGATACTACAAAACTTCAATGAATGCTTATAATCTTGAAATGTGAAATCAGAGGCAACCTAAATCTGTGTTTCTGATCTATGTCACTCATACTTCGTTTCTGAATAAATCATCTTTTATTCCTTTTGGTATGATGGTTGTATTTTTTGTATTCAAGAAGAACTCCTTAGATATTTGGATGAAGAATAAAACATTGAAGTGACTGGAAAGGGTGAAATGACCAATTTTATATTCAGAGTGGCTAACTATGCTTATTTGTTCTGGGAAATTAATCTATTTCCTTATTGGGCCTCCTTCTTATGCCTGACTCCTTTCTCAGGCTGGTCACCAAGGTACAACTATTAAAGCCAAAAAATTCAGCAGTCAAAAATTCCCATTTAGCTATCCTAATTAACATATATAGTCATACGAACCATCTTAGCTCATTCTAACACAGATCTCTCCATTTCCCCCTCTTAAAGTTAGCATTTGTAAAGCTATTTGCTGCTGTGCCTGCCTGATGCAGATTTAGCCACATTATATGCTTTCCTTGCTTTAAAAAAAGATTGGTGTGTATTTGTTTGTATTTGTATTGAACTTTCCCATAGTAACATTGTAAGGAACAATGATGCATAATTGTCTTCTTAGGATATATAGTCAAAATTACGAGTGAAATTAAGAGGCAAAAACTACATAGATACATGAAATGCGAAAAGGATTATTTTAACACTGTGGTCTTAGTGTATCAATGGTGTGGTCTGTGCCTAATCTGGGGTCAGAGGAAAATGCTCCAGGTCCCTTCATTGTTTCTGATCAAAGACTCCCCCATTCTACTATCATAAAATCTACTTGCTTTTCTGCCATTTTTCTGTATTTTCTGCCCCCATCAAATAGCCTTAGCAGTTTGGTCCCCACATAAATTTTTCTTTCTACCTATAGAGTGGTCCAGTTTGGTGGTTTCACTGTGCTCTTGCTTATAAAAATGTCAGTCTTTCTAACTCCCACAGAATGGAAGCCACAGAGTTAAAAAGAATCCTTTTCCCCTTTCATGTATCTATGTAGTTTTTGCCTCTTAATTTCACTCATAATTTTGACTCTGTATCCTAAGAAGATAGTTATGCAACATTGCTCCTTACAATGTTACCACGGTAAAGTTAAATTAGCTATTCCTGAAAGAAAGCAAAATATTTAAATTTACTTTCCTAAAAAAGCCTTTTTAAAAAAAAATTCAGTGTGTGTGTGTGTGTGTGTGTGTGTGTGTGTGTATGTGTGTGTGTGTGTGTACCATGGTATTCCAGTGGAGGTCAGAAGACAAGTTCCTGAAGTTGAATCTCTCCTTCCAGCTTTACTTGGGAACTGGGGACTCAAACTCATGTCACCAGGCTTGCTTGTTAGGTACTGCCCTGTCCCCCCAGTTAAACACTTTTGGAAGCCTCACAAAATTCACTTTCTACTTTATTTTTGGTGTGTAGCAGTTTCTTCTGCTAAAATCCTTCCTTCCACTTTGGATAAAACTTTCTTAAGACATTGAATATAAAATGGAAGAGAAACAACAGAACGTTTTGACATAAGATATTTAAAAAGTGGCGTAAAAGCAGTGTTCTGAGGGGACGTGAAACACTACATCCTGTAGAGAAGCTCATTAAGACAAAGAGGAAAGATCTCAATATGGCTTCTATAACTCCCTAAATTTATCCACATTCACTGAGTTCTCCAACTCAGAGTACACAAGCATTAAAGACTCTGATGGCCACTCCCAGACCAGCGGACAGTTTAAAGGAAACTCAGACTTAATGCTTTCTACAGCTGAAGGAAGCAGACACTGCCAAAGGGCTTAGAAGAAACAAAGATCAGGAAATTACCTGGAAGATCCTCAGAGCAAATGAACCTGAAGAGGCTCAGACAGAATGAACCAGAAAAGGAAACACAGGTGTCCTCACCTTTACAGATGCCTGTAGGCGATGCACTACCCTCCAGGTTTCCAGCTTTCGTGAATGTGAATCACCACCACGCTGGGGTTGGCACTTGGTGCTGCTGTTCTTCCACATGACCCCTCACTCATTGTTGTTAGTAACCTCAGTGAACTAGTTCACAAGTAGGATTTTAGTTGTAGCCCTACTTTGGTCTGCTGTAAGCCTCCTATCTGATTTAAGGAGACATTTGTTCATCTTCCCAGGAATAGTGTCACACAATACATTTTTGCTCTCCAAACATGAGACTATCAAACCACACAATTTCAAGGGCTTTGCTTAGTGGCATGAGAAAGTCAAGGCCAGACTGGAATTTACTTCCAAGTCCCTTATTTCACAATGACTTCTCTGAAGAAGCTTGAAAGACAACATATCAGTAGTTCACCTTCTTGTGTTCTGCTTGGGGGCTCACAGATGCCACATAAGTGAGACAGGACAATCACAACCAGTCACGGTAACTGAAGGTCAATATGGACAGTGACTTTCGTCACACTTATTTTCAATGTCCATAATAATCTAGATTGAGTTCCAGGAAGACAAACAGGAATGTGATCCTCTGAAGCTTCAGAAAGACATAACTTTTGCGTACATTCTCAGTTTACTGAAGTACTGGATTACCCACAACAAAAACACCTCTTGAAGGAAAGGAAAAGTATAATCATAATATATATTTTAGTAAGCTAAAATGCAAATATATTTTTCATATCAAAGGACAAATATGCAACAAGAGAAGAGTGAGCAATGAGGAGATGATAAAAACGAAAGGTAAATCAATCAGACCTCTGTGCATAGATATCTCTTATGATGTACACATTCACCTAGATTTATGAATAGATGTGTGTGTATGTGTGTATTCTTATAAATGCTAGGAACTCTGTGTGTTATACTTAATAATATTTACAATCAAGGGATGGGAAAGGTAAAAAAATATAAATGATAAATGGTACCTATGCTTAAAAAAGTCACCAACTGTTCGTGTGTTTGGAATTTGTAAGGTACTTTTGTCCACTGCAACAAAAATAAACAAAAACAGCAACAACAACAAATACCCAATATGCTGGTTATGAAGACTTGTTCCTGTAATACTGTTTGGTAAAGAGTTCAAGGCCACTCTGGCTAAATAGAAAGACTTTGAATCTCCTCATCATGCATTAATGGGAGGACAGGCCCTTGGTCCTGTGAAGGCTCAATGCCCCAGTTTAGGGGAATGCCAGGTTGGGGAGGTGGTGGGTAGGGGAACACCCTTATAAGCACAGAAAGAGGGGGAATGAAATAGGGGATTGACAGGGGTGAGGGGAAACCAGGAAAGGGGACAACATTTGAAATGTAATTAAATAAAATATCCAATAAAATGACTTTACCTCCTTTAAAAAAAAAAAGAAAGCAAAAATTAACTGCAAAGGGAGTCTACTGCAATTAGCAATATTATTGATGACTACAGTTGAGTTGACTAAAATAACTGATCACAATAATATATTTGTATTTTTTAAATGCTGGATGGCATTTACTGAAATGTCATAATTTAATACAAACTGGCCTTTAATACCATCTCATTCATTTTTCTCCTTTGTCTATTACATCATCTAATACTTGTTCACTCTCTCAACTCCTATTGGTACATGTTTATTCCTGGTTTGTAGACACGATTCTCACTGCCAATTTGTGGGGTTCCAATTCATCAATGCTGAATTGGTTTGAACCAGCTCTTTGTTCAATTACTCATGCCTCCAGACAGGACTCTCAGCTCTTTCTATACTTGCACCTTTCTAAAGATCCCATCTGGGCCTTAAGATCCCAGAATTCAATCTATTTCCTTTCATTGTATTCTTCATACCTTCTTTCTTTTATTTCTCTTCAGTAAGTTGACTGACCCTTTAATTCTGTTTGACAAACTCCTCCTCCTCTAGATAAATATGTTTTCTGTAACACAGGGTAAGGTCCAACTCTAAAGGACCTTGTTCAGATCTGTCACATAGTCCCTGCCTACCTTCTCAGCAAATACCTTTTCAGTTGCTTTATATGCAGCAAAGCCCAATGCTGTAATTGAATGCTAGAGTGTCTGCTGGCACACAGTACCCATTTTTACTGATCAACTTCATCTTAGGCAGTAAGAAGCTACTTTTCTCTTTGGGTCTCAAATTCTTTTTTCTATTCCTGCCACATTTACAATTTCATTGAATATTGGTTCTGTCCCATAAGATTCATCTTTGCTTCTCAATTTTACCATTTACATAGCTGTGCACATGGAATGAGCTGTGTAAAAAATAATTTTATGTGATATATTTTATGTAGTTTTGGCATATATTAAACACTAGGGGCCATTGTCTTAGTTAATGTTCATTTACTGTGAGGTAAGACCATGACCATGGCAACTCTTATAAAAGAGATCATTTAGTTTGAACTTGCTTACAGTTTCAGTGGGTTAGTCTATTGTCATCATGGTGGGATGCATGATGGTATGCAGGCAGATGTGTTAGGTAAGAGTTCTACATGCAGATCTAAAGGCAGAAGACACTGTCCATGATTGATTATTTGAAACCTCAAAGCCATCCCTCAGTGACACACCTCCTCCAAAAAGACCACACCTACTCCCAAACAGCCATATCTCCCAATTCTTGTCAAGTAGTGCCACCCCCTCATAACCAAGCATTCAAATATATGAGGCCAAGAGGGCCTTTCCTACTGAAACCATCACCAAAATGTTTTAATTCTATTGACAAGATTGCTATAGTATAAACAGTGGTATATACAAGGTAAAGAAGTAAAGTACTTTGCAGTTAAACATAAGAAAATAAAAGCCTCAGAATTCTTCACATAGTGTTTTGCATCTGTTTTTCACGTTTTCTTCAGGATAACTTTTATTATGACAGAGCCCTAACCACAGATCCATACCACTATGAACAGTTTGGTATTTACAAAAATTAGAGAAGAAAATGATACCATTTTTTTGAGGCAAACACATTCATAATGCTCATTAAAGTAATTGTGTTGATTAGATAATACAAAGGCATAGATTAGACATCATTACTATCCTTTATTAAGGAGTTTTGCAATTTGCCTGAAACCATAAAGCTAGTATTACACATATCCTTTGATTAGATTATCTCATTGACACAATTTTATTTAACCATCTCTACTCTGGAAATAATTCAACTATTTTGCTGATTTATTTTTACAAACACTCTTTCCTGACATGCAAACCTAAGATTGGCATTGTTACACAGGGTATGGGGCAAATCACTGATTTTTTTTAACTTTGAAAACTATAGCTATTTCTTTGAATTGAAATGTCACGAAAGAGCCATAGATCTACAGAGGGAGGAGGACAGATTTTCAAATGTTCATTCAGAGCTCAAGAAGGTTAATTTACACAGCAGGATCAGGATGGGAAGACACAGTAAGCTCATGCATAATGGCCAGACTACCTACAACATTAAATTAGTTGAACTAAAAACTAAGGTGTCAAGCACATTCCTTTGAAGGGTAAGGAACTACAGAAGAATCTATTTCTAAGATCTTTTATTAAGGTTACTCCAAACTCAAAGGGGAACCATAATTTCCCTTGTAACAGTGGTAGAAGACTGTAGAAGCAAAGGGTTGCTTGGGAACCTAATGATTTTAAAGTAGATAGCATAATATCCTTTGGATCAAAGAAGTTGCTGCAGGACAACTTCCAGTATTAAATAAATAAACATGCATCCTAAATTTTGCTTTTACTTTACCTTTGGTGTAGCTAAGAAGTTGCCAGATCTTTAAATATGTAAAAGGAATCACATTAAGGACATATACTTGAAAATTGTATATTATTTTGCAATTGCAAGTTTGTTTACATGTAATATTCTTTCTATGTTTTATTTCTATAGTAACGTGTGCATGCAACTCAGAGTTGACAGTAGCAGATTTGGCCCTAGGGGCAGAGCTGCATTCAGAGCACTCAGGAACTGATAGGAGACCAGAACACTGGATGCCAATCTGGAATCTCTGCCCCATACAGCTGGAGCATCCGTGAGCCATTTAACCTTTGGCTAAAGAATCCCACACAGCCTGGGATCTGTAATTTTAAGAGCCTGTTGATCAGTTTTATCTGATCAGATTTAACTGCTTAAAATTACCAGAAACATCTTTTTTTAAAAATTAAATGAGGACTTGAACACCTTTTGGAAAAGATGGACAAGGAACGAGAACAACAACAACAACAAAAATAAATAAATATAAGTGATGATAGCCTCCAATTTTTGTGGAAAATTTTACACTCTTTCACTTAATACAGTTGTTTAGTATTCATTAGATCTTATCCACATAATAACATAGAAAATAAACACATAATAAAATTTTTCACTTCCTTATGTTCTTTAAAATACTTATAGGAATCAATGTCATCTTTTATGTAATTTCTGGGTTAGTACTTTCAATATGCAAACTACTTTTTTACACTCACTAACCTAAGTACTTTATGTGTATATTTATCAAATTTTTAGCTCATTATAAACGTTCTTTAGGGGAAAGACCTTGCAATTTGGTTTTCTTTCTCAGCAAAGCGCCTAGTAGAGGATTTATTTAAACACAGCAAGTCTTCAATAACATTGGCAATAGGGAGATTCTAATTGGATGTGGCTTCCAGTGCCTCAGGTCAAAGTAGACCGTACAATATCTGGGAGTTTTCAGAATGAGGTTGAGTCAGGAGAGAACCTGAAGGCAGAGAGGTCAGGTGCAGAGCTCCAGAGAGAAATGCTGGCTGCCATTCTATGTATCCGTGGGATTCTGAAAACAGTCAGGTTGCTGTTCTGTTAACACTTCTCCAGGGCCTACTTTTGACTTATAATGAATTGAATGCAATCAGCTTCATTAAGAGAGCCTCATCTTATCTGAAAGTAACTCTACCTCCATGCCTTCTTTATAAAAAGCAAGAGAAATGTTTGACAATGGGATAGGAGGTAGCTCCCCTCACAGAGCAAGGGCAAGTCCATGCTAGATCATGAGCTGGTCACATAGAACACAAAATCCCTCCTACAAAGGTGGGTAAATCTCAAGTTTAGCACATGGGGATGTGTACAAGGCGTAGACTCCATACTAATTCAGTCACTGACATTCAAATGACCATCTTCAATGAAGATGACCTCACTCTCCATTTTCTGCTCTCTGTAAGATCCACAAAAATGACTTGGTAATGTGGGGTTAGTTCTTCCTTGGAGTCCCTCCCACTACTAGGAGTTCTCACTTTCTGCTAAGAAATCAATATTCCCTTCCTTATTCACTTTGCTTGTGAAACTATGAACTCACAGCTCAGGGCAGTTTGATGGCTAATGATACTCTGGGACTCTATCATTGTAAATTAAGCTCAGCAAGAGCAGGCTATGGCACTTAATCAACCCACTTTAAAATCATTACGTGGGGAAGGAGCTGCTGGAGCATCTTCGGGAGACATCTTGGTTCCCAGATTTCACCAGGACTAGTCTGCTCAGGTGAGAGTGTGGACTACAGAAGCTAACAGCTTCTGGGACAGGCAGGAGCCACAGAGTTTCTGAGGCAGACCCCTTTTCTGGCTCCAGACATCCAGGCACCTTCCCTGCCAGAGGAGAGGTGTCTGGCCACCCTGGGAAGGTGTTGCCTGAGCATCTGTGGGAGACATCTTGGTTCCCAGATCCTGCTGAGACTAGTCTGCACAGGTGAGAGTGCGGACTACAGAAGCTAACAGCTTCTGGGACAGGCACTATTTCAGGCCTTCATTTTCTGCTAGGAGGCAAGCCCGAATGCCAGATATCTGTGCACCTTCCCAAGAGGAGGGCTTGCCTGCAGAAAGTGCTCTGACCACTGAAACTCAGGAGAGAGCTAGTCTCCAAGGTCTGCTGGTAGAGAAAAACAGAATCACAAGAGGAACAAGGTCTAACCAGAGACAACGGTAACAACTGACTCCAGAGATTACCAGATGGCAAAAGGCAGATGTAAGAATCTTACTGACAGAAACCAAGACCACTCACAATCATCAGAACCCAGCACTCCCACCTCAGCCAGTCCTGGGCACCGCAACACACCCGAAAAGCTAGACTCGGGTTTAAAGGCATATCTCATGATGATGGTAGAAGACATTAAGAAGAACTTGAATAACTCACTTAAAGAAATACAGGAGAACACTGCTAAACAGGTAGAAGACCTTAAAGAAAAACAAAAAAACACAACCAAACAGGTGATGGAAATGAACAAAACCATACTAGACCTAAAAAGGGAAGTAGACACAATAAAGAAAACCCAAAGTGAGGCAACACTGGAGATAGAAACCCTAGGAAAGAAATCTGGAACCATAGATACAAGCATCAGCAACAGAATACAAGAGATGGAAGAGAGAATCTCAGGTGCAGAAGATTCCATAGAGAACATCAGCACAACAAAGAAAATGCAAAAAGATGCTAACTCAAAACTTCCAGGAAATCCAGGACACAATGAGAAGACTAAACCTACGAATAATAGGAGTAGATGAGAATGAAGATTTTCATAAACTCAAACAAGTCAATGGCCTTTCTCTATACAAAGAATAAACAGGCTGAGAAAGAAATTAGGGAAATAATACCCTTCTCCATAGTCACAATTAATATAAAATATCTTGGCGTGACTCTAACTAAGGAAGTGAAAGATCTGTAAGATAAAAACTTCAAATCTCTGAAGAAAGAAATTAAGGAAGATCTCAGAAGATGGAAAGATCTCCCATGCTCATGGATTGGCAGGATCAACATTATAAAAATGGCTATCTTGCCAAAAGCAATCTACAGATTCAATGCAATCCCCATCAAAATTCCAACTCAATTCTTCAACGAATTGGAAGGAGCAATTTGCAAATTTGTCTGGAATAACAAAAAACCTAGGATAGCAAAAAGTCTGCTCAAGGATAAAAGAACTTCTGGCGGAATCACCATGCCAGACCTAAAGCTTTACTACAGAGCAATTGTGATAAAAACTGCATGGTACTGGTATAGAGACAGACAAGTAGACCAATGGAATAGAATTGAAGACCCAGAAATGAACCCACAGACCTATGGTCACTTGATCTTCGACAAGGGAGCTAAAACCATCCAGTGGAAGAAAGACAGCATTTTCAACAATTGGTGCTGGCACAACTGGTTGTTATCGTGTAGAAGAATGCAAATCGATCCATACTTATCTCCTTGTACTAAGGTCAAATCTAAGTGGATCAAGGAACTTCACATAAAACCAGAGACACTGAAACTTATAGAGGAGAAAGTGGGGAAAAGCCTTGAAGATATGGGCACAGGGGAAAAATTCCTGAACAGAACAGCAATGGCTTGTGCTGTAAGATCAAGAATTGACAAATGGGACCTAATGAAACTCCAAAGTTTCTGCAAGGCAAAAGACACCGTCAATAAGACAAAAAGACCACCAACAGATTGGGAAAGGATCTTTACCTATCCTAAATCAGATAGGGGACTAATATCCAACATATATAAAGAACTCAAGAAGGTGGACTTCAGAAAATCAAATAACCCCATTAAAAAATGGGGCTCAGAACTGAACAAAGAATTCTCACCTGAGGAATACCGAATGGCAGAGAAGCACTTGAAAAAATGTTCAACATCCTTAATCATCAGGGAAATGCAAATCAAAACAACCCTGAGATTCCACCTCACACCAGTCAGAATGGCTAAGATCAAAAACTCAGGTGACAGCAGATGCTGGCATGGATGTGGAGAAAGAGGAACACTCCTCCATTGTTGGTGGGAGTGCAGGCTTGTACAACCACTCTGGAAATCAGTCTGGCGGTTCCTCAGAAAACTGGACATAGTACTACCGGAGGATCCAGCAATACCTCTCCTGGGCATATATCCAGAAGATGCCCCAACAGGTAAGAAGGACACATGCTCCACTATGTTCATAGCAGCCTTATTTATAATAGCCAGAAGCTGGAAAGAACCTAGATGCCCCTCAACAGAGGAATGGATACAGAAAATGTGGTACATCTACACAATGGAGTACTACTCAGCTATTAAAAAGAATGAATTTATGAAATTCCTAGCCAAATGGATGGACCTGGAGAGCATCATCCTGAGTGAGGTAACACATTCACAAAGAAACTCACACAATATGTATTCACTGATAAGTGGATATTAGCCCCAAACCTAGGATACCCAAGATATAAGATATAATTTGCTAAACACATGAAACTCAAGAAGAATGAAGACTGAAGTGTGGACACTATGCCCCTCCTTAGATTTGGGAACAAAACACCCATGGAAGGAGTTACAGAGACAAAGTTTGGAGCTGAGATGAAAGGATGGACCATGTAGAGACTGCCATATCCAGGGATCCACCCCATAATCAGCATCCAAATGCTGACACCATTGCATACACTAGCAAGATTTTATTGAAAGGACCCAGATGTAGCTGTCTCTTGTGAGACTATGCCGGGGCCTAGCAAACACAGAAGTGGATGCTCACAGTCAGCTAATGGATGGATCATAGGGCTCCCAATGGAGGAGCTAGAGAAAGTACCTAAGGAGCTAAAGGGATCTGCAACCCTATAGGTGGAACAACATTATGAACTAACCAGTACCCCGGAGCTCTTGACTCTAGCTGCATATATATCAAAAGATGGCCTAGTCGGCCATCACTGGAAAGAGAGGCCCACTGGACTTGCAAACTTTATATGCCCCAGTACAGGGGAACACCAGGGCCAAAAAGGGGGAGTGGGTGGGCAGGGGAGTGGGGGTGGGTGGATATGGGGGACTTTTGGTATAGCATTGGAAATGTAAATGAGTTAAATACCTAATAAAAAATGGAAAAAAAAAATTTCAGCCTTCTTTCCTGAACTTTATACTTTCATGTTCATGTTTATTGGTTCTTCAGTTCAAAACTTCATAGTTACCATGCAAGTAAACTGAATATCTGTCATTTTGTTGGATTTGTTAAATGCATGCAAAAGAATATTTTTTAAAGTATTCAATTGGAGTTTGTGATATTCAGAAATAAAGAATAAATGGGTAAAAGAGAATGAAGATTTTCAACTTAAAGGGCCAGAAAATATATTCAAAAAAATTATAGAAGAAAACTTCCAAAACCTAAAAAAAGACATGCCCATGAACATAAAAGAAGCCTACAGAACTCCAAATAGACTGGACCAGAAAAGAAATTCCTCCCAACACAAAATAATCAGAACAACAAATGCACTAAATAAAGATAGAATATTAAAAGCACTAAGGGAAAAAGGTCAAGTAACATATAAAGGCAGGCCTATCAGAATTACACCAGATTTTTCACCAGAGACTATGAAAGCCAGAAGATCCTGGACAGATGTTATACAGATACTAAAAGAACACAAATGCCAGCCCAGGCTACTATACCCAGCCAAACTTACATTACCATAGATGGAGACACCAAAATATTCCATAACAAAACCAAATTCACATGTTATCTTTCCATGAATCCAGTCCTTCAAAGGATAATAACAGAAAAAAAAAATACAAGGACAGAAAACATGTCCTAGAAAAAGCAAGAAAGTAATCCTTCAACAAACCTAAAAGAAGACAGCCACAAGAACAGAATGCCAACTTTAACAAAAAAAAAAAAATAGGAAGCAACAATCACTTTTCCTTAATATCTCTTAATAGCAATGGACTCAACTCCCCAATAAAATATATAGAATAACAGACTGGCTACAAAAACAAGACCCAACATTTTGCTGCTTACAGGAAACCCATCTCAGGGAAAAAGACAGACACTACCTCAGAATGAAAGGCTGGAAAACAATTTTCCAAGCAAATGGTCTGAAGAAACAACCTGGAGTAGCCATTCTAATATCGGATAAAATCGACTTCCAACCCAAAGTCATAAAAAAAGACAAGGAGGGGCACTTCATACTCATCAAAAGAAAATCTTCCAAGAGGAACTCTCAATTCTGAATATCTATGCTCCAAATACAAGGGCAGCCACATTCATTAAAGAAACTTTAGTAAAACTCAATCACACATTGCACCTCACACAATAATAGTGGGAGACTTCAACACACCACTTTCACCAATGGAAAGATAATGGAAATAGAAATTAAAGAGGGACACAGTGAAACTAACAGAAGTTATGAAACAAATGGTTGTAACAAACATCTATAGAACATATTATCCTAAAACAAAAGGATATACCTTCTTCTCAGCACTTCATTGTACATTCTCCAAAACTGACCATATAATTGGTCACAAAAACAGGCCTCAACAGATATAAAAATATTGAAATTGTCTCATGCATCCTATCAGATCAACATGGACTAAGGCGATCTTCAATAACAACATAAATAATAGAAAGCTAACATTCATGTGGAAACTGTACAACACTCTTCTCAATGATATCTTGGTCAAGGAAGGAATAAAGAAAGAAATTAAAGACTTTTTAGAGTTTAATGAAAATGAAGCCACAATATACCCAAACTTATGGGACACAATGAAAGCATTTCTAAGAGGAAAACTCATAGCTCTGAGTGCCTCCAAAGAGAAACTATAGAGAGCACACACTAGCAGCTTGACAACATACCTAAAACCTCTAGGACAAAAGGAAGCAAATTCACCCAAGAGGAGTAGACAGCAGGAAATAATCAAACCAGGGCGAAATCAACCAAGTGGAAACAAGAAGAACTTTTCAAAGAATCAACCAAACGAGTAGCTGGTTCTTTGAGAAAATCAATAAGATAGATAAACCCTTAGCCAGACTCACTAGAGGGCACAAGGAAAGCATCCTAATTAACAAAATCAGAAATGAAAAAGGAGACACAAGAACAGATCTTAAAGAATTCCAAAACAGCATCAGATCCTTCTACAAAAGGCTATATTCAATAAAACTGGAGAAACTGGATGAAATGGACAAGGTTCTAGACAGATACCAGGTACCAAAGTTAAATCAGGATCAGGTTAATGATCTAAACTGTCCTGTATCCCCTAAAGAAATAGAAGCAGTCATTGATAGTCTCCCAGCCAAAAAAAGCCCAGGACCAAATGGGTTTAGTGCAGAGTTCTATCAGACCTTCAAAGAAGATCTAATTACAATTCTTCACAAACTATTCCACAAAATAGAAGCAGAAGGTACTCTACCCAACTCATTCTATGAAGCCAAAATTACTCTGATACCTAAACCACAGAAAGACCCAACAAAGACATAGAACTTCAAGCCAATTTCCCTTAATAATATCGATGTAAAAATATTCAATAAAATTCTTGCTAACCGAATCCAAGAACACATCAAAACAATCATCCATCCTGACCAAGTAGGTTTCATCCCAGGGATGCAGGGATGGTTCAATATACAGAAATCCATCAAAGCAATCCACTATATAAACAAACTCAAAGACAAAAACCACGTGATCATCAAATTAGATGCGGAGAAAGCATTTGACAAAATCTAACACCCATTCATGATAAAACTCTTGGAAAGATCAGGAATTCAAGGCCCATACCTAAACCTGATAAAAGCAATCTACAGCAAACCAGTAGCCAACATCAAAGTAAATGGAGAGAAGCTGGAAGCAATCCCACTAAAATCAGGGACTAGACAAGGTTGCCCACTTTCTCCCTACCTATTCAACATTGTACTTGAAGTCCTAGCCAGAGCAATTCTACAACAAAAGGCGATCAAGGGGATACAAATTGGAAAGGAAGAAGACAAAATATCACTTTTTGCTTATTATATGATAGTATGTATAAGTAACCCTAAAAGTTACACTAGAGAACTCATAAACCTGATAAACAGCTTCAGTGAAGTAGCTGGATATAAAATTAACTCAAACAAGCCAATGGCCTTTCTGTACACAAAGGATAAACAGGCTGAGAAAGAAATTAGGGAAATAACACCTATCTCAATAGACACAAATAATGTAAAATACCTTGGCATGACTCTAACTAAGGAAGTAAAAGATCTGTGTGATAAGAACTTCAAGTCTCTGAAGAAAGAAATTAAAGAAGATCTCAGAAGATGGAAAGATCTCCCATGCTCATGGATTGGCAGGATCAATATAGTAAAAATGGCTATCTTGCCAAAATCAATCTACAGATTCAATGCAATCCCCATCAAAATTCCAACTCAATTCTTCAACGAATTAGAAAGGGCAATCTGCAAGTTCATCTGGAGTATCAAAAAACCTAGGATAGCAAGAACTCTTCTCAAGGATGAAAAAACCTCTGGTGGAATTACCATGCCTGACATAAAGCTGTACTACAGAGCAATTGTGATAAAAACTGAATGGTACTGATATAGTGACAGACAAGGAGACCAATGGAATAGAATTGAAGACCCAGAAATGAACCCACACGCCTATGGTCACTTGATCTTTGACAAGGGAGCTAAAACTACCCAGTGGAAAAAAGACAGCATTTTCAATAAATGGTGCTAGCACAACTGGTTGTTATCATGTAGAAGAATGTGAACTGATCCATTCCTATCTCCTTTGTACTAAGGTCAAATCTAAGTGGATTAAGGACCTCCACAGAAAACTAGAGACACTGAAACTTATAGGGGAGAATGCCTCAAAGATATGGGCACAGGGGAAAAATTGCTCAATTGAACAGCAATGGATTGTGCTGTACAATCGAGAATCGACAAATGGGACCTCATAAAATTGCAAAGTTTCTGTAAGGCAAAAGACACTGCCAATAAGACGAAAGCGCCACCAACAGATTGGGAAAGGATCTGTACATATCCTAAATCAGATAGGGGACTAATATCCAATATATATAAAGAACTCAAGAAGGTGGACTACAAAAATCAAATAACCCCATTAAAAATGGGGTTCAGATCTAAACAAAGAATTCTCACCTGAGGAATACCGAATGGCTTAGAAGCACCTGAAAAAATGTTCAGCCTCCTTAATCATCAGGGAAATGCAAATCAAAACAACCCTGAGATTACACCGCACACCAGTCAGAATGGCTAAGATCAAAAATTCATGTGACAGCAGATGTTGTCTAGGATGTGGAGAAAGAGAAACACTCCTCTATTGTCGGTGGGATTGCAACTTTGTACAACCACTCTGAAAATCACTCTGGTGGTTCCTCAGAAAATTGGACATAGTCTTACCAGAGGATCCTTAAATACCTCTCCTGGGCATGTATTCAGAAGATGTTCCAACCAGTAAGAAGGACACATGCTCCACTATAGCAGCCTTGTTTATAATAGCCAGAAGCTGGAAAGAACCCAGATGCCCCTCAACAGAGGAATGGATACAGAAAATGTGGTACATACACACAATGGAGTACTACTCAGTTATTAAAAAGAATGAATTTATGAAATTCCTAGGCAAATAGATGGACCTGAAGGGCATCATCCTGAGTGAGGTAACCCAATCACAAAAGAACTCACACAATATGTCCTCTCTGATAAGTGGATATTAGCCCAGAAACTTTGACTACCCAAGATATAAGATACAATTTGCAAAACACATGAAACTCAAGAAGAACAAAGACCAAAGGGTGGATACTTTGCCCCTTCTTACAATTGGGAACAAAACACCCATGGAAGGAGTTACAGAGACAAAATTTGGAGCTGAAACGAAAGGATGGACCATCCAGAGACTGCTACACCCAGGGATCCATCCCATAATCAGCTTCCAAATGCTGACACCATACACTAGCAAGATTTTGTTGAAAGAACCTAGATAGAGCTGTCTCTTGTGAGACTATGCTGGGACCTAGTAAACAAAGAAGTGAATGCTCACAGTCAGCTACTGGATGGATCACAGGTCCCCCAATGGTGTAGCTAGAGAAAGTACCCAAGGAGCTGGGGGGATCTGCAACCCTATAGGTGGAACAACAATATGAACTAACCAGTACCCCCCAGAGCCCGTGTCTCTAGCTGCATATGTATCAGAAGATGGCCTAGTCAGCCATCAGTGGAATGAGAGGCCCATTGGTTGTGCAAACTTTATATGCCTCAGTACAGGGGAACATCAGGGCCAAGAAGTAGGAGTAGGTAGGTGGGGGAGTGGGTGGGGGAGCTTGTGGGGGTTTTTTGGATAGCATTGGAAATGTAAATGAAATAAATACCTAATAAAAATTAAAATCATTATGTGTTTGCTTGTTTGTCTATTTCTAAAGTCTTTTATTGAGATTTATAATGCTATATTGGCATTATTTTAGTGCAAAAATTACCAGGGAATAAAATTTATAAGAAAATGTTTTTTTTGTTTGTTTGTTTGGTTTTGTTTTTCCATTTGGCATACCTAAAATGGCAAAATCCTGTCTTGACTTTTATTAAATGGGTGATTAGCATAAGGTCTACCCATAATAGACACTGTAATTACCATATCAAACATTCTTTAGACTTTGTAAACATAGGGTTATTGTTTGGGAAGGGTGGGTAGTATGCTTGATGGGATTGATCTGGGAATTGTGTTCCTCCTGATTCTGGGAAGCTTTCAGAATTCCCACCAGTGATTCTATCTCTTTTCTAAGGTTTTCTGTCCAAAAGTCCTGCTGAAGACCCCATGAAATTAAAACTAACAGCAATTCATTGTCAACATTTTAATTGTATAAATTATAACTCTAACACAGGTAAATTTTGTTTGTACAGTTTATAATTTTACCACATGAATAAATTGATGGCATGCCTGCAACTCTTTTCTAACTAATTTCTTGAGTGTAAATGCAATAAACAATACATCTCATGGACATGGACTTAAAAAAAAAAAAAAGCTTGTTCTAAATGTAATGAAATACAACAATCTACCTAAGTAGAATTAGGGTGAAGGAGATTTTTTTTTTGAAAGAAGAATGTCTGCAAATGTTTAATGAATATTGGGGAGAGACTTGTCTCATGTGAACAGTGTCTGCACACATGAAAACTTATTAAGCTAATGCTCGCAAATTCAATTTCTTTTTGAAGTAAGTGTTAATCAAACCCCAACCTTTCAAGTTGTATGACCTCTATTACCCCGTGAGCTCACATGCATGGCTGAAAACAAGTAAAAGAATTAGGTGATCACGTTCTTAGAAAACTACTTAAATGGCCTCAAGATTCTTCAAGTGGCAAACGTTTTTGGGGATGAGAATATGGAAGTCCAAAACCTCATGTTCTATGTGGACTGTGTCCCATCATTCTCCATATAGAATGTGGGAGTATGAGTGACAATTACTTTTATAACAAATAAAGCAACATGAGAGTAGAGAGAATGCTAGGTATCCATAATTCTGCAGTCACGAAGCTGTAATTTCTTATTCTACAGTATTCAGCAGATCATCATTCATTAGGTCTAAGGCATTCTCAGTCACAGATCAACGAAATTTAACATCCAGGCTTTCAAATTAATCTCTAATTCCTTCTACAGATCAACATGATAATCAGCATTCCTCTAAACACTGCTCTGTAATTCTCCATCTTATGCCTCTAATCAAAAATTTCATCCATTAAATAATATGTGTGACCTCTTTTACTTTCTTAAACCTTTGTTACGTCAGGTAGTGTGAACACTGATATTTTATCTATTTGTTGGCTAACATGCAGCTTATCATACTTTCATGGATGCCTGTAGACAAGGGTCTTCTGGGGCACAGAGCAGAGACACGGTTAATAAGGTCTCAGATGGAAATAGCAGCTCCATGATTTCAAAGGCTATCATTCCGTCAACTTCTATGAGGGCAAGATGGGGCAACCCAAGTGTGTGTTTCTTAAAAACATAACTTTTATAACTCAGTCAAGAAACACTGAGCTTTGGAAATTGCTTATTTTATTAGAACCCAGAATGAAACTGGCCTCTTCTTCCCCTTTAAGTAGACATTACCTTGATGATCCTGGTTAGGAAACAGAACTGCCCTTTCCTTTTAGTAAAAGCAATGTCTCTATTGTGCAAGGCTGTGTGATACATAAACACCAGTAAAAAGAGATTTCAGAACACAAAGTGTTCTAAACCTTGAAGAAATGTCTGGAAGCAACTGCTCTTAAACTACTTCTGTCATGCTAAGAAGCCATACTCATCTTTTACTCCTCAAAATCAATTTTCTGTGACAGTGGCACACTATTTAATGTTATGAGGATTGATTTATTTTAATACTTTTTACTTAGCTGCTATAAACAGTTTAAATAAATCCATATACCTTTTTTCTCTTTAAGCTGATGAAAGTCACTGAAAATGCAGCATAGTTAAGAAATTCTTTTCTAGCCTTCAGAATCTAATGATATTATCCTGTGAGTTGCACAATATAACAAAATACTCTTTCAAATATTATTTTAAAAATTGCATCAAAATATGATATAAACAATGAATAATAAAATGACTCACTCTTTCTAAGAGTTTATTTTTAAAAGTTAGGAAAATTGTTAATTATCAGATTTGTACCAACACTTCCTAAGCTGTTGTCTGTATTTTACTTATAGTGTAACTGTGAGGTCAATATTCTAATTTTAATTATCAAATACCAATAATTCTAACCAATTATTAAAAGTGTAAGAAGAAATTTACTCTTCAGTTTACAGAATGTTCTCTGATGGAGATTTGTGATGCATTAGGTTGGAACTGCAGGAGGAGTACCAAGGATCTGCACAGGTAAATATTAATGCCAAAGTTTTGTAAAATAAAAATGTATAATTCAGTTTCAAGTCGAAATAATTGTATATGAAACAAGTGACTGGGGATTTCACATGCTTAGATGTGTCCTATACTAACCCATTCTATTCACATTTGGTTTTGCTGCAGTGTTCTCCACTGCTTTTATAGTTTTCTTTTCCTTTCCCATTGGTTTATAAATCATGTTCCCTGGAAAAGAATTCTTTTGCTCCCATACACTAGTTCTCTTTTATTCCCCACATATTTACATCACACTTTGTTAGATCAGTTGCTGGTGTTATTGTATCTTTGCAAGCATTCTTCACTGTTGAACCTTGCAGCATATTTTGATTGCATTTCTTCCCATACAGCTTGTTAGTGCCTTCTGTTAACATCTTGTATGTGTCCTATAGCCTATTTTGTATGTACTATGATTATTGCTTTTTAAGCTTACAATGAGAAGTGCAAAATCATTTTGAAAGCAGCAAGTAAGCTAACTTGTTACAATTTGAATGTAAAGCCTGTGCCCAGACGCTTGTTACTGAAGGATTTGTGTGCAGCTATCAGTGTTGTCTGAAAACCTTAGGAGGCAGTTTGCATTGACATATGCAGGACACACTAAAGGAGTTCCACGACTATCTTGTTACAGGCTGCTTCATTTTTCTTGTGTCACTGACCACATTTAAGACAATCTCAGAGAGACCAGAATGTGTTTATGTCACATTAACGAATGTAAACATAGCACTTCCTCTGGATTAATTTGACCAAGATCAAGTCTAAATTTGACTTCTCCACTTCTCTACTTCTATCTTCAGCCTGCCTGTAGCCTTTTGGTTATGTATGTCTATTTGGTGTCTGACGGTCTGCATGTCCTCTGTCTGAGATATATTGTCTATGTCTCTCCTGTTCCTAACAAAGGGCTTCATTCTGTATTTATTGGGCAACACAGAAAACAGGGCATGCTGGAAGAGAAGAGGGATTCTTTCTAGACACCTTTAACAGAGTTTTACAAGGGAAGAAATCATCTTACTGACCTGAACTAATCCAAAGTAGTAAAGCACGCTGTAAACAGACATTATCACGATATATCCATTTGTTCACGTTTATGGTGGGTATTTATTATATAAGGTTTTTGTCAATCTTTTGGCTACTTTCAGCAAAGGATTACCACAACACACAAACACACACATATATTACTCTGGGTCAAGGGATAAAAGACTACATAATTTAAAATTAAAGCTATACAATAACTTAGGTTGTAAAAACTATGTGGTGTCGTAGAGATACAGTGACAAAGGCAATTTATAAAAGAAAGCATTTAGTTTGGAATTAGGGGTTGCACCAACTTTCAGACAGATATCCATGACAGTTCTGGCAGGAGCAAGTCAGCAAGCAGGAAGGCCTGGCACTAGGGCAGTATTTTAGAGGCTACATCCTATCCTTACAAGTTAGAAATGGAAAATAAGAGAGTAACCCTTGGGTATGCTTTTGAAACCTCGAAGACCATCCTCTGTGACACAGCTTTTCTAAGGACACATCTCATAATCCTTCCTGCAACAGTTCCACCAACTATGGATAGAGCATTCAAATATATGTGTCTATGTTGGCCATTCTCATTCAAACTCTCACCTAGAGGAAATTAAAGGTATTAGAGTGCTGCTGTCTTAAAGGTTGGTTAAACTCAAAGAGGCTGAGTACACTGTAAGTCGCATGCTAAATCTTAAGTGATATCAAGGCATTTTAACTTTGATGTGAGGTCCAGCAAATATTCAGTGTCTTTGAGTATAAGAGAGATTTCTGTAGAAGACTAACATTACACTCTGGGCTTTTGCTTGTTTGTTGCTCTAAGGGGAGCCATCTACTCTATTATACACAGGGACACCATGATGTTATCCAAAGTTGCCCCCAAAACGCCAACCAACCAGGCGCTGAAACGTGCAAAGATATAAGTAGCATTGCTCAGTTAAATCGTTCATATCAGGAGCTTTGTTACAGTGTGGAAAGTTTCCACATCATTGATAAGTTAGTCGTGTATTTATCAAGAGTGATGGAATGTGTTATGAATTATAAAGATTCATGAAGGAAATGGAAATGCATGAACCTAAACACTCTGGCTTTTAGCTAAAGTTATATTTTGAGAACATATTTTTCAAATAGGTTAGTTATCTTTACTGTGATATATTTTATCACTCAAAAGGCTTTAAATATGCTATAAAGGAGAAATTTATTCATAGCCTTATGAATAGGAATAGTTAGGGAAACAATTCTTACACTATAAATTTATCATGAATGTATTACCTGGGAAATTCTTCCCAATGTGATGTTACATTTATTCACAGAATCAAAAGTTTAATGTTATTTTCTCAAACTTAGATGACTATCTCATTAATTCTCTATCAGAAAGGCACAGGAAATAATGTAACTTAAGTATGGCAGGCACATATGCAGTACCATTTCATCCATGTTACACAGAAGAGATGTTTGTGAAGCTCAAATTATACCTAAAACCCCCAAAGGAAAGTCACAATGAAGAAGGTAACATGGCTCCATGAGGTTGGTATGCATTTTCATGAACTGGGATCATTTAGGTCTGACCAGGCTGAGTACTAAGGTACAACGTAGTAACACAAGATGGTCCTGAAAGGCTTATTCATAGAAGAAAGGCCTTTTAAAATTCCTCAAATATGATTTCTTTCTTTGTGTCTGAGTTTTTAAGCCTGCAAGGCAATAGTTTATTGCCACCAAGTCCATATGTTAGCAATGTGGTCAGAAACTCTTATTCAAAATTGGTTGCTACTGTGCTTCAGACGTTTTAGGATTTCATTTAGAAAAAAATCCAGTACCCCCGCTCTGTGATACATAACAACACCCAGCGGGACTGATGCCTATAGGCTCATCAAACAAACATCATGAATAAGACATGCTTAACTATACAAAATAAAGTAAATAAAGTGAATGTTAAAAATTTAAATTTCCTTTTTTTAAAGATTTATTTATTTATTTATTATATGTAAGTACACAGTAGCTGTCTTCAGACACACCAGAAGAGGGAGTCATATCTTTTTACGGATGGTTGTGAGCCACCATGTGGTTGCTGGGATTTGAACTCGGGACCTTCAGTAGAGCAGTCAGTGCTCTTAACCAATGAGCCATCTAACCAGCCCAAATTTAAATTTCCTATTCAAGGAGTTTTCCTGTCACATTTTGCTACCAACCTACTTTGTATAAAGCTCCTAAGCATTACCAAAATTAAGTAAGGCAAATCAAAAAGAACCATGTGTTCACTTTTAAAACATGTTAGATGTTTGCATTGTTTTCAAGATACTAGAGATTTGTAGTGTTAAACTTTATGACCTGCCATATTAGGAAATAACAGAATATTTAACTAAATGGTGTTTAATAACTAAATCAATGAGTATTAAATCGAGTTAAATGAAATTTAGTTAATTTACAATTATATTCAAACTTCATAGACCGTATGTGGAGGTTTGGTGCTTGGCCTTGGATGGAAAGCATGCAGGCCTGGCAGATCTGAGTGAGTACACAGAAGATAGGTGTTCCATGCGGGTTGAGCCTGGCATTATCATGTCAGTGGATATATTGGGGTTAGGAGATCCTGCCAGAATGGAACACAGGCTTGTGTCATAAACAAGAGGGCAATGAGCATTTATCTGTGGAAGATGAATCATGAATGCTGCTGTCACTGCTTCCTTCCTTATTGTCTCCATAAATAAATGAGCCCAGCATAGGCTCCAGGAATAGACCATTGATAATTTCTAGCCTCACCCTAACTATGCAACACCTGCACTGTTGAAAGAACAGGAAAGGGGAAGGGGGAAAGAAAGCAGGCTGGAAAACAGGAACTCCTCAATTGTTATTATGTCTGAGTTCCTTTAAGAGGAGAAAAAGGCATTCTAATATTAGAAACTTAAAAATAAGTGCCATTTCTTGTAAAAACAACGGGAGTGCCAGATGAACCCAAGTAAAAGGCTAAACCAAATGCGGGCGCTTCGCTTCTCTGTTGGCCAAAGAATGAAAGAGAGCAGAGACCTCTAAATAAGTTGTAAAGAAGGAAAATGTGACAGAAGGAAATATATCAAGCTGCAATCTCCAGAAGGCATTGTGCATTGAGGGTCAGTGATGGTCACTTTACACAGGGATGCAGATAATTGTGCTCACATAAAAAATGTGCTTAAAAATGAGTGGTTTACTTTGTACACAAGAAAAGTGAACCAACCAGTCAGACTACATTATGGCAAGATTCTTTCTTCCTAACATTCATTAAGATATAGATGTGCATGCATATAGCTACATGTACACTTAAAAAGTATATATGTATGTGTGTATACACCTAATACAAAAAGGCTACTGGTGTTTCTGGTATATGCACCATCTTATTAATGTGATACTACAAACCTTCTACTGTATATGTATTATATCATAAAATTATGAAAATTTGAAGTGAAATTCCTTTTCTCAAAATGTTTTAGAGCAAGTTAGGAAATAGCTCAGTTGATGAATGGTTTTCTGTACAAGCTCAGGGCCTCAGAACCCTGAGAAAATGTCAGGTATGGCAGCATACACTTGTAGTCTGAACCCGAAGAAAAATACCCAAAGTTGACCTCTGATCTCTCTCTATACCTATCCATGTGCAGAAGCACAATAGAAAAAGACAGAGAGAAAGTACCCAAGAGCTGAAGAGGTCTGCAACCCTATAGGTGGAACAACAGTATGAACTAATCAGTACCCCCCAGAACTCGTGTCTCTAGCTGCATATGTAGCAGAAGATGGCCTAGTTGGTCTTGTAGCCAAGAGGCCCTTTGGTCTAGCAAACTTTATATGCCCCAGTACAGGGGAAAGTCAGGACCAAGAAGTGCGAGTGAGTGGGGTAGGAGAGCAGGTTGGGGGAGGGTATAGGGGACTTTTGGGATAGCATTTGAAATGTAAAAGAAGAAAATATCTAATAAAAAATAAAAAGAAAAAGACATTTTGTGAAGCACTATCACTATCCTATAAAATGTTCAGTCACAAAGGAACAAATGATATTTATATGTTTTCAGAAAACCATAGTTAAGCATGGAAGTAAATTAGTAGGCACAATAGTCAGCCAAAGTTTACTTACAGTACACATCCACTCGGATCGACTTTATTGCTGGTGACCCCAAGCCATTCTCTGCTTTACAGTAATATCGGCCTCCTTGGTGTCTCTGAATGTTTGTAATCCTCAAAGTCTCATTGAAGACACTTGAGTCTTGGAATCTGTCAGAGGCGCTTCCTGCTGTTTTGGTCCACCTGATCTGAGCAAGCACCAACAAAGATTGTTACTTTAGGTTGGTTTTCCACAGACAATCAAGCAGCAGTTAGTCATCTGAAGAGATGCCCTGTAGAGCCACTGTGGCCCTTTTCCATCATGTTTGTGGAGAATTAAAATATATGTACCAAATTGAATCCCAAAATTGCAAGCACCAATGTCTTCGCTTTAGAGTACACATCATTTGGATTCAGCTGCATGAAATTTGTCAATAGTCCAATCAGGTTGAAGGCAAAACATAGTAGAAACATGATTCAGTTTCTGTGTCTACTGCGCATCACAATTTTTCTCATACATTTCTGAACTTTGGTAAGTACTTTTTATTATTTAGAAGAAATAGACTCTCATTTCATTTTGGACAAGCTTCATTATTTTATTTAGAAATTTCTTGTTGGTTTAGATAATGTAGGCATATTACCATAATGGCTTATTGAGATTATGTATAATTTTATACACCTGGTTTTTAAAAGAGTTTTTTTTTTTATTTAATGGCTTTGCTTTAATAAGCCTACAAATGATTCGCTATTTTGAAAATTGGAATTCACTTTACATCAATAATTATTTTCAAAAATGTGTAAACTTTTTCAAGGAGTGCAATCCTATTAAACTGTCAAAACAATTTGAATATCTAAAACCATCCATTATAAACAATACCATTCTTTTAAACACAGCTGTGCGCAACAGATTTTGTGTTTGCTAGCAATTACTACTGGTATTCAACTTAAATTTTGTGTGTTTTCATATATAAAACCTGAACAAAGCCACATGCTGATATTGTATAATGTTACAAGTTATAAAATGAAAACTTCTTGTTTCTGATTTTCTCTTTGCCTTTCCTGAGTACATATTTTAAAATATTATTTAAGGTGTGAAACAACCGATGGAAATACTCTGCTTAAATGTGTAAAGTGATATATGTGTTGAAACATGGAGAAGGTGAAATAGGAGTTTTCAAGCTTGAAGCCCTATAATGCTACTCAGTAATATTACCTGCACATGCTACACACTAAATCCATAATGTAATTGTATTAAACTGTCTTTAAAAAGTTTGTCTTATATAATAACAGGATAAGTATAATCATATTTATTCTGTACTGCAAATGCAACAACAATTTACCTATAATCACTAAACTACAAGAAATAGTGGATATTTATTCAAATCTTTGTGTATGTATAGAAAACTTCAGAAAGTAAATATAGAACTCATAGCCAAGCAGTTTACTAGTTATCTGATCTGATCTGAAAAAACTGTAAGGATCATGATAGTTCTACTAAGCTATCTAGCATTTTGCTTTCATTTAAATTTCTATATCTACGCTAAAAAATAAGGGATATTTAAATAAATGATAATTTTGGTTTTGAGTGGAGATTATTGCCTTATTTAAGAAAATATATTGTTTTCTTCAGTATAGCACATACTAAAATTCTAATTGCTATACAGCAGTTCTTTTTAAAACATTTCAGTATCATGTTAAATCTGATATAGAAAACTAAATGTTTCAGAATACAAAAGGTCTGAATTAAAAAGTTAAAGAAATGACCAAGTTTTTCCCTTATTTGTAAATTATGTGGTTAATATACATAATTTCTTTAGACAAAATTGATTTAGTATTACACATGGTTAAGGAGAGATGAAGACGTATGTGTGAGAGACCAGGCAGAGGGGTGGATGGAGAGCAAGAGAGAGTCAGTCAAGATGCACACAATCAAGACCACTCAGGACACAGACCTTCAAGAAACCGTATTGTTAACCACAAAACACTGAGACATTTTTAAAAGTTGTTGAAGATCGTAATTACTTTGTTCTTTTTTATTTACTTGTTTATTTAAGATGATTCTTTATAAGTTAGGTTTTAAAACTAAAATTACATTACCTTCCTTCCTTCCTTCCTTCAGCTCCCTCCCAATGACACCCCCTCCAAGTTCTCCTTACTCTTAGGTGGATAGCCTATTTTTCTTTATTATTGTACATAAATAGATAGCTAGGTATATACCAACATGCATACATACATATGTACATACATAAATGCATGCATACATATGGGTGGGTACCTCTCTCTCTCTCTCTCTCTCTCTCTCTCTCTCTCTCTCTCTGTGTGTGTGTGTGTGTGTGTGTGTGTGTGTGTGCAAGGCAAATTAATACAAGTTTGGGATTTCATCTCACTTTAGTTAGAATGACTAAGATTAACATGTCTCCTGACAACAACTGGTGTTGAAGGTGATGTTGTAAAGAAAGGAAAGTGAAGCAGTCTTTCACTTTGGTACAGAGAAAGCCACTCCTGAAGTGAGTGTGGCAGTTTCTCAAGAAGCTAAAAAGAAATCTAATACATGCTGCACTCATTGACATATGCCCAAAGTACTCAAGATCATGCTCCACAGATATTTGCTTAGCAGTGTTTATTACCACTGAATTTGCAATGGTTGGGAAATGGAAATAACTTAAATTTGCTTCAACAGATGAAGAGATAGTAAAAATGTAGTAACTATTCACAGAAAAATATTTTTAAACTGCAATTATTTATTCATTTATTCTTCAAAAAACAGATATTGGTAATCTATACAATCTCTTTTTTAGACCTATTGTTAAAGCTATGCCATTTTAATAATCAGAAAATTACATTTTCTAAGACAAATGAGTGACATGTTTTATGGTAGTGTGATTATCTTTCGTATCAGTTTAGTAGAACCCCATAAGCCAGAATCTTTTATCAGCTCCTGCACATGGTCTATTCAAGGGGATTTTGTGTTTGGTTGGTTGTTTTTTTAGCAAATATACAAAGAAAATATGAATCTACACTTATATTTAGTCAGAAAGGCATGCCTATTCAAAAGCCTTTTTAGAGAATCGTGCTTCATCCACACTAAAACTCCACAAGTGGTAGGTTTTCAACATTTTTGCACAGTATAATCTAAAGCCACATGGAAAGACTTTCCTCTACTCCATTATATGAAGACCCGTCAATTACTTTTGCTCTTTGAATGAAACTTTTATTCTGCGTAATATTTTTAACATTGTATATTAGTCATCTGGAAGATATCCACTGAGCTACAAGGGTCTAAATAAAGATCTATTACCAGATTTCACCATTGTAAGATGCGGTTGAAAGCACATATAATAGTTCCCTCGCCAGTCTCATCATTAGAGTCTTTAAATGTTGGAAAGCCATTATATTAACTCTCAAATTATCATCTTTCTCTTATAACCATAATATTATTTATATCATATATTATAAAATCACAATATATTATATAACCTTATATTATATAATATACATCTCATATATACATATACATATCTACATTTACATCTATCTATCTATCTATCTATCCATCCATCTCTATATATATTTTTTAGGGAAAATGGGGAATAGTCATTACATTCATATAAAATGTTTACAAAATATACAAGTCTGAGTGACCACATTTTTAAGAATAATCATCCTTTTAAATAAAATATTGAGGAAAATGAAGTGGCTAGTACATCAAAAAGCACACAATCCCATGATTGTCTTTACTTTAGAGGACCATTTTTTTGCCACCAATAAGCTTTTTTTTTAGAGGACATTATCTACTTTGTCGCTCAAAAACATTACAGCTTTGTGGTAAGCATGTGGTAGTCAGGGATAAAGGTTTTATTAAGTTGATAGCAGTGCTTTTCTTTTGCTTGAGTGGTATTGGCTCACCACCCATTTGCTGGGCACTATCGTTGCAAAGGCTACACAGCAACAAAATGACATTTTTTTTTAAATAATCATCGTAAGCATCACAAGTCACCCCCAGAGAGCTGTGTAGCCACCATCTTGAAAACACTTTCTGTTAAAAGTACACAGATAATCACACAAACAGGAGATATAGGACATCACACAGGTGGCATTTTAAAGAAAAAGAAGAGAAGATTGTTTACAAAATACTGTGGAAACAGTGGAATGTATATGTAGAAGGAGGAACGAGCTGTTTCTATAAGTGGCCTCTAATGCTAAGATAAATTCTAGGTCCACTGGAAGTTTAAATGTAGAAAACAGATAAATTGACAGTCAAATGGTAGAGTCTGTTGCAATGTTGTAGTATCCAAAACTTAATCTAAGATGCTCCCAAATCTTAAGAGTAATTCAATGAATATACCAATTATTTTAAACATGTAGATCAGAATATATCACAAAGAATGTCAGAACTCATGGATATCATTTAATTGTGTACATTATTTTTACATATATATCATTTATAGTGTAATGAGTGAATAAAAATAGCAAGACTAGAAAGTTGGGGCTTAAAAAGGGAACAAAATGAACATGAAGCAGGTGAGAATTTTCTTAGCATTTTCATCTGAAGTATATTAATAAAAACAGAGGAAATAAAGTTTGTCTCCCAGTCAAAAATGATGATAACCTAGTAGGACTTCAAGAATAAAATGGCAAAAATTCTTTTCATAAAACTTGATGAACAATGGGATAGATGCAAATATTCTAACTTTAACTTAGCAATTGTCTAACTACAACTTATATTATTGTTCTATTTGTGGAAGAACAGATAAAATGAACCTCCTGCAAAGATAAAAAAATCCTGAGAAAATAGGACAATTGTGGAGTGCTTGCTTAATATGCTTCAGGTGATGTGTTCCATTTACAGAATCAACAAGGGAGCAATCATGTGTAGGACTGGCATCAGAGCCAACTACCCAGGGCTACTGAAGTCAAGGATTTAGGAGATGAACCTACTACCATTACATTATTAAATTGGCATCCCTCCAAAAGCTGTTCAAAATATTTGTCCCTTTACCCACAGATAAGTGTAATCCTGACCACTCAACAATGAAACGTCTCTTTGCCACACATAAAGATCATTACAGAAAACCACACCAACTACAACAGAGTTACAGAGCCTAGTTCCAAATGACACATCTGCAACATGACTTCTAAACCTAGGACTCTGCAATCATCAGAAAGATTGCAAAAGTCAAAGGAATATGGTGTTTGCTGTGAAATTTTCTCCAAGAAATGTCAGAAGCCACACCCACAAAGTCTCACTAAATGGCTCCTAAAACATGACCCGAACAAAGAGGACACCTATAGATGTGTTACTATAGACAGGGAAAGCTCATGAAACCTCAGCCCTATTGAAAGAACTACAAGGAATTAAGGAAAGCAGAGACTGGAAACAATTGTCTCCCCAATGGATGAGCACAGAAACTTGTTATGTGATGCCAAGAGATCAGCCCAGAAAGCATGTTTGTAAGTATATAGTGCATGTGTGTGTGTGTGTGTGTGTGTGTGTGTGCATTGCATGTCAGTGTATTCTTGCTTTCCAATTAAAATAATTCCAAACTAAAATTATTTAAATCAATATTATATATTTCATGGGTCTCTGTCCTAATTTCGATCTTAATGAAACCTGTATATTGAAAAAAGGCCATCTCTTTTGCACAAGTTTGGTGTTAGCCAACTCCACACAAGTCTCAGTTTTGGGAAGCCTTGGAGGTGAGTTTTCTTGTGACTCTCCTGGTAACTGGCTTTGGGTTTTGGACACATAAACCAAAAGAAGAGCAATGGAACAAGGCCAACTTCCTCCCCGTACTAGGACTCTAAGCATTCTATTCCTGATCGGCAAAGCTCCAAAGTAATAGAGGTGTATTTCCTCTGGTTTACAATGACTTTGCCTACCATAACAAATCAGCTCTTGTTCCAAGTAAAAAGGCATCAGAGGCAAAAGGATATCTGTGTCTTTGAGACTAACCTGGCCTACAGAGCAAGTTCTGGGACATCCAGGGTTCCACAGAGAAACCCTGTCTTAAACAAAACAAAACAAAACAAAATTCCAATAACAACAACCACAACAAAGTGGTAGATGATGAAATAAATAAATATTTCTCTGTTAATTTGTTTGACCTTTAGTTCTGTTGTATAACTTCCTTGAATCTGATAATTAGAGAATTCTGTTTTACCAAGGAGAGGATATACCTAGTCCTGTAGAGACTTGGTGCCCAAGGGAAGGGGGATGCTGGGGGGTTGAGGTGGGGGTGGCTGGGTAGGTGAGAGGTGTGGGAGGGGTGGGGAGCACTTCTCTGAGGCAAAGGAGTGGGGGGATGGGGTGAAGAACTCTTAGAGGGGGGACCAGGAAGGTGGGCAACACTTGGAATGTAAATAAATAAAACAATTAAATAAAAAAATAAGTTCCTCTACATTTGAGATTATAATATGATTACATAATTTCCCCTCTTGCTTCCCTCCCTTCAAATCCTCATTTTTACTTTTTTGCCCCATTTCAAATTTATGGCCAAGTTATTTCAAAATTATGGCTTCTCTTTTCATATATATACATACATACATAAAATCTCCAGATCTTTTGGGGTTAGACTCCACCTTAGAGAACCTGACCTAAACCTAATCTTGAGTTAACTAACACACTGATCCCAGAAAGAGTTTCCAGTTTAACCCCCTCCCCCCCTTCCCCGCAACAAGACCTGCTTCTAGCACCAGTTTCCAGGCTATTCCCCAACAAATCTGCACGTCCAGGCCCCTGATATTTCACTTTATAACAACCACCAATCAGGAGGAAAGCAGAAGTTACGTTTATGGTTTGGCTCCTAGCACCAGCCAGTTACGCTAAAGGCCATAAGGCCCCCCTAATCAGATGCATACCAGCTTAGATAACCCCTTCTTGCACCTATAAATGCTTGCCTGAAACTAAGGTTAGGGCTGCTCCCTCCAGTTCTCCTGCTTCAGAGACAATGTTGTAGCCTAAGCTCCAGCTTGAATAGAGACCCTAATGCAGTTGCATCCGATTCAGTGCATTGATGGACCTTGGGGTTTATGAACATTTCCTGAAACAGCATAGTAGCTTTTTAAAATTTATTTTAATTAGGTATTTTCTTAATTTACATTTCCAATGCTATCCGAAAAGTCCCCCATACCCTCCCCCACTCCCCTACCCACCAACTCCCACTACTTGGCCCTGGCGTTCCCCTGTACTAAGGCATATAAGATTTGCAAGACCAAGGGGCCTCACTTCCCAATGATGGCCGACTAGGCTATCTTCTGATACATATGCAGCTAGAGACACGAGTTCCAGGGGTACTGATTAGTTCATAATGTTGTTCCACCTATAGGGTTGCAGATCCCTTTGGCTCCTTGGGTACTTTCTCTAGCTCCTCCATTGGGGGACCTGTGATCCATCCAAAAGCTGACTGTGAGGATCCACTTCTGTGTTTGCTAGGCCCCAGCATAGCTTCACAAGAGACAGCTATATCAGGGTCCTTTCAGCAAAATCTTGCTACAGTATGCAATGGTGTTAGCGTTTGGAGGCTGATTATGGGATATGGCAGTCTCTGGATGGTCCATCTTTTCGTCTCAGCTCCAAACTTTATCTCTGTAACTCCTTCCATGGATGTTTTGTGCCCAGTTCTAAGAGGGGGCAAAGTGTCCACACTTTGGTCTTTGTTCTTCTTGAGTTTCATGTGTTTGGCAAATTGTATCATATATCTTGGGTATTCTAAGTTTCTGGGCTAATATCCACTTATCAGTGAGTACATATCATGTGAGTTCTTTTGTGATTGGGTTACCTCACTCAGGATGATGCCCTCCAGGTACAGCCATTTGCCTAGGAATAATGAATTTATGAAATTCATAGTAGTTTTTTAAACTACCATTTAATATTTAAAAGTTAAGTATATGTATTTTTTCATTTACACAATGTTTTATATGCTACATTTACATATATACACACATATTTACATATATATGTATACTATATCATACACTCCATGTATATGATAATAATAAAATGTTGGAAACCAGTATTGGAAATGAAGGCATGGATGAAGCCATCAGAGAAATATGTAAACTGAATCACTCGTGATTAACACTAAAAGATAAAGAAAACCACTATTCAGTAAAATGAAGATCAGGATAGACATTGAGCAAAGTTTTAAAACACAAGAAATCAAGAAATGCAGTTTTAGTGAGAAATTCAATCAGTGTCATAGGAATTTAGGAATTTAGTTAACATTTAGAAAATAGTGAGCATATAAGAAAGTATAATAAATATACAAACTTTTCCACACACAGACTTTTTCTTATGCTTTTAAACTCTTTCTAAATTTATCATATAACCAAAAAGAAACAAAATTCTTATCAAGTTTTTTGAGGAGTGATAGAGCAGGTAACTAGATTTAATTCAAGGTAGTTATAAATATGTTTTTTAAAAATATCTACTTATTTATTATGTATATAGCATTCGCATTCTGCCTGCATGGATGTCTCCAGGCCAGAACAGGACACCAGAGATCATTATAGATGGTTATCAGCCACCATGTGATTGCTGAAAACTGAACTCAGAACCTCTGGAAAAGCAGTTTGTGCTCTTAAACTCTGAGAAATCTCTCCAGCACCTAGTTATAAATATGTTTGAAGGGGTGACCAGTAGATGAAACACAACCATTGTTTAAAGACAAAATTTAAGACAGAAAGTCCTTATGGTGACATCAACAGATAGAAAGCTAATTTTGGACAAGAATATATTATTGAGTTTAAGCAATCCACAGAGGAAAGTAGAAAATGAACAGCTATATGTATGAAGAGATAAATGGATGAACAAATAGCACTTCTCCTCTAAGTACCTGAATGTACAACAATAGAAATAGAATGAATTGTTATTTTCATTTTTCTCCTGGAGTTTCTTGTATGATGAGATGCCATAGAAAAGATGGTGGCCTTCAGGGTAAACTGGGCATAAAATACATGAGCAAAGCTCCATGAGCTATGTCACTAACACTTAGAATGAATGAATGGATAAATACATTATATATATATATATATATATATATATATATATATATATACACACACACACACACACACACACACACACACACACACACACAATAATATTTGAATAAAAACACAGTGATTTGTGGGATGTAAAGCCTTAGAACAAATTAGCTATAGATAAATAAGATGTACTAACAGTTACTTCTACAAAGGGAAAGATAGTCTATGATAGGTAACAAGTTCTAAAGTGTTAGGCTGGCCAGTGCTTATTTAATTGTCCTGTGACACTAAGTAATTGGGCATTTAGTTTCTGTGGGGACATTTCATCTTGTTGTGTTGTTTGAGTTCAAGTGCAGGTCAAAAGTTACGCACCAACTAATCCAATCTCTTACCTAGTATAAAGAAAGAAGATACAAGGACAGCTGCTCATGATGGTTTACGAATTCTGATAAGCTGCCATACAATATAGTGTGGTCAAAATACTTAGCTACAAGAAAGTTTTGAAACTATACATTTTCCTGTGAAGAGAATCTGTTATATCTGATGGTGTTAATAATTTTTAAAAACAGTATAATTGCTTTTTGGAACAATTCACTAATTCCACATGGGTCACACAAGAGTATGCGGTTTTCAGATAAATGAATTATTCATTGTTCTTGTCTTTAAATCCTGTTACAACTGCACAATATCAGACATCTTTAAATAGAAAGAAGAGAAGAAAGGAGATCCACTTAGGAGTCAGACTACAGAACCTAACTTAGGGCAAGATGGTTTCTAAAAAAACATCCTGTTCTGACTTTTGATATCATGAAGTCACTAGAACATTAAGTACTGATTTTTATAGCTTTAAATACAATCATTGTTTTAGATAATTTTAGGAAAGCATTACAAATCTTAAAACACAGACCATAGGTTTGTCTCCGAAAGAGCATTCTGCAGCAGCGAATATGACCAGAAAAGAAATAACATCAAACATCATCTGAGCGGCATAATCATCAAGAAATTTGGTACCAGAGTCATGAGAAACTGAACCTGAAAGTCCACTTACAGAATATCAGCTTGAAAAGGTAGAAAGGGATATCCAGGGTGGCAATTATGAGCAGACAGTGTTCATTAGAGCTTTGAAAATAAAGGTTATCCTCATGTCTTGTGTGGGTATCAGGGAAAATTAGAGAGAAATAAGCTATCTCTGAATTATTTATTACAATAAATAGAATACAGAATGACATAAGGCTCTAGATAATACAGGTTAAATTTTTAATAAATTGTATCAGTGTGCAATGAATTATGGAACCATGGCACTTGCTTCTAATTCTGCTTTTGTAAGAACTACAATTTTCTGACAAGGTGATGAAAATTTAACCTGAAAATTTCTATGTACAGTGAATAAGATGCTGGATATTTTATTTGTCCTAAAACCAGCAGGCTAGGGATCATGATTGCTGCCATGATTATATATACTACACATACATACAATAAATGGAGTTAAATCATTCTAAACTAACCTACATATACACTCACACACACTCACATATTCATTCACACGAAGACATAGAGACATACACACACGCAGCAGACACTCGCAAGCTCACACACACACACACACACACACACACACACACACACACACACAGAGAGAGAGAGAGAGAGAGAGAGAGAGAGAGAGAGAGAGAGAGAGAGAGACTTTGTTTCTGCATTTGTTGAAGACAGGAAAAAAATTGTGGGTGGATTGGTGTCCTTATCTCCCCACTGTGTGTGTGGGGTCCTGCCTGGCTACAGGAGGTGGCTATTTCAGGTTCCATATCCCCACTGATATCTGGGGATCTCAGCTAAAGTCACTCTCATCCCTGGGTCTCTGGCATATCCTAGAGATGCTCCCCAAGCCTCACTCTCACCAGCTCCAGGTGTCCATTCATTCTCCTCTTCCTCTGGACCTCTATCCTTTCCCTCCCTGCCCTGGTCCCTAAACATCCCCCATTTTCTTTCCAGTCCTCTCTCTTATCCAATTCCCTACCTCCATATACCTCCTGTGACTATTTTATTCCCCCTTCTCAGTGAGATTCAAAATCCTTACTTGGGCCATCCTTTTGTTTAGTTTATTTGGGGTGTGGAGTATAGTGTGGGTATCCTGTATTTTATGACTAATATCTACTTATAAGTGAGTATATACCATGCATGTCCTTTGGGGTCTAAGTTACCTCACTCAGGTGGGAGAGACTAAGGGAATAGTCAACCAAAAATTAGCCCAATGTGAGACACATTCCACGGGCAAACACCAATCCCAGAAATTATAGGCTCCTTGCAGACAGGAGCATAGCATAACTGTTCTCTGTAAGGCTCCACCAAGCAGCTGACTGAAACAGATGCAGATATCCACAGCCCAACATTGATTGGAGCTCTGGGGGGTTATGGAAGAGTTGGGGGAAGGACTGAGGGCCCCAAAGGGGATAGGGACTCTACAGGAAGACTAACAGAGTCAACTAAGCTGGACCCATGGGGGTTCTCAGATGGAAAAACCGACCAAAGAGCATGCGTGGGCTAGACCTAGGTTCCATGCAAATATGTAGCAGATGTGCAGCTCAGTCTCCATGTGGGCCAGACAACAACTGGAGCTGAGGCTGTCCCTGACATTGTTGCCTGTCTATGGAATCCATTTCCCTAAGTGGACTGACTGCCTTTTCTGGCCTCAGTGGGATAAAATGCATCTAGCCCTGCAAAGACTTGATTTGCTAGGGTATGAGAATACCCAAAGTGGAGCCTCCATGTTCTCAGAGGAGGAAGTGAGGGGTATGGGGGAGGGATTGTGTTAGGGAGGGTGGGGAGGGGGGGTTGATCAGGATGTAAAGTGAATAAATAAACATATAAATGAAGAAATAAAAAGGAAAATAAAAGGACACAATGAAGTAAAGAAATATCATTCCTAACACAAATTATTCCCAAAACAGAAGGTACTATTTTTTTTTACTTTTAAAACTATAATCAACATCTATGACTCTTAAGTGTATAGAAGCTATTCTATATGCCCTTTTTTGCAGTTAAACTGAGAAATACAAATTCTATAGAAATTTAGTGCTTATCATCAACAACATTAGTGTTTTTTCTTTATACCTTTTAAGTGAATAGATTGTACTTTGACAATGCATACACATATATAATGAATTCTGCTTACTCTTGTCCCCTTCATCTGCTAGAGACAGAGCTCCTCTCCTAGAGGGAACACCTCTCGTCCTTGATGTCCCCTCCTCACTACAGGTAGTTTTTCTGCATTCATGCTTTTTTTCCCTTCATTTCAAGACTTGTGATTTTTACTAAGAACATCTGTGTAGCAACAGCAACAGGTGTGTAGCAGCGGAGCTCTGTGAGCCTACTGGTGTGCAACGGAGAGCAATAGCTGTCCCTCCTCCAGAATCCATCAGTTCCTAGTAGTTCAGTAGGGTGGGATAGAGCTCATGAGCCCCTTTCTGATCTAGAATTGGCCAGTCTTGTGCATATCTATTAAAGTTTACTGCATTTGTTATGAAATCATGATCGCAATAATGGCGGCATGCCTGAACACAGCATTTAGCAGTTCTTATTCCTCCCCTCCCTGGCTCTTGACTCTTGCATCTTTCTACTCCTTCTCCCTCAGAATTACACGAGCCTTAGAGTAGATGATATGCATGTCCTGTTTAGAGATAGCCATGGTGCATTTTCACTAAAATCAAGACCAAGACAAGCATGTTACGACCTGCACTTCTTTCAACAGAGGTTGACATCATTGCTAGAACTAAAAGACTGAAAAGGGAGATAAAAGGAATACTAATATGAACTGAAACAGAACAGGGAAAGTATCCTTATTTAAAGATAGATGGATTCTAAAAAATAAAACACCTCAACAACTCCTACCATAAAACTACAACTGACAACACTTTCAGCTAAATGGCATTATACAAAAATAGCATACAAAAATGAATATCCTCCCTATAGACCAATGGCAAACATATCGAGAAACAGATCAGGGGAAAATCTCATCACTGTACTGAAACAAATAAATAAAATACTTTGATATAAACCTATCCAATCAAGTGGATACCTATCCAATATTTGTTTAATAAAATCTTTTTTTTTTCCCGAGACAGGGTTTCTTTGTGTTGCCCTGGCTGTCCTAAAACTCACTCTGTAGACCAGGCTGGCGTTGAACTCAGAAATCCACCTCCCAAGTGCTGGTATTAAAAGCCTGTGCCACCACTGCCCAGCTAATAAAATCTTAAAAACACCTGAAAGAAAAAACCAGAAAGACATTAAAGATGAAATGATCTCCCATGATTATAGATGGGAAAAATTAATATTGTAAAATATTGCCATCCTATGAAAGGCAATTACAAATTGAGAGCAATTTAAATTAAAATTACAGATACATTCTTCACAGACACAAAAAATGATTAGAAAAAATCGACATGGAAATATAGAAGGTCCAACATGCTGGAGGTAATACACATCATGAATTCAAGTTATAATGCAGAACAATACAGCCAGATATAAGCCAGCATGATTATCGACCCATTACTTTTCACAAGTGAAGAGACAGCTGACAAAATGGAAGAAGATATTTGGCAACATATATTTGGAACATACATATGGCCAAAACTTAGTGCCTGGAATATACAAAATAAAGTATTCATAAAGAAAACAGAAAATCCGACCAAAAATCTGGATAGAGATTATCAAGTAAAGAAATATTAATGCCTAATGACTACTAAAAAGAGCATTCAATATTTTCATGAGGGAAATACATGTTAAAAGTACTCTGAGGTCCCTTATCACCCAGGCTGAATGATTATTATAAAAAGAAATCAATGCCAGTAAATTCACATAAGATATGAAGAATGGAAATCTTTTGGTGGAAATGTAGACTGATGTGGTTTCTACAGAAATCATTTGGAGCATCCTCTTAAAGCTAACGATGAATTAACATGTGATTCAGCTGTACCATTTCTGGGCTTATGGCTAAAGTACTCTATATCCTACTACATAGATACTCATCTGTGGTCATAGGTGCTCTAGTCACAATAACTAGGAAATAAGAGTCAGTCATTGTATTCATTAACAGATGAACAGATAATGAAAATGCATTACAAACATACAGTGGAATTGGACTCAGTTGTTAAGAAAGGTGGGAAACAATCACCCATGGAAGGAGTTACAGAGACAAAGTTTGGAGCTGAGACAAAAGGATGGACCACCTAGAGTCTGCCATATCCAGGGATCCATCCCATAATTAGCCTCCAAACGATGACACCATGGCATACACTAGCAAGCCTTTGTTGCAAGGACTGTGATATAGCTGTCCCTCGTGAGACTAGGCCGGGGCCTAGCAAACACAGAGATGCTCACAGTCAACTATTGGATGGATCACAGGGCCCCCAATGGAGGAGCTAGAGAAAGTATCCAAGAAGATAAAGAGATCGGCAACCCTATCGGTGAAACAACATTATGAACTAACCAGTACCCCAGAGCTCTTGACTCTAGCTGCATATGTATCAAAAGATGGCCTAGTCGGCCATCACTGGAAAGAGAGGCCCATTGGTCAGGCAAACTTTATATGCCCCAGTACAGGGGAATGCCAGGGCCAAAAAATGGGAATGGGTGGGTAGGGGAGTGGGGGGGGTGTGTGAGGGACTTTTGGGATAGCATTGGAAATGTAATTGAGTAAAATACGTAATAAAAAAAAGAAAGGTGGATTTTTGAAGTTTTCAAAAAAATAAAATAAAAACAGGAAAAATTACATTGAGTCAAGTCATGAGAGACAAGTGCCACATGTTTTCTCTCATATTTGGACAGTAGCTTCGACTCTGGTTTCAGCTGTTTAGGTTGAGCACTTTTAGATTCCAGGGAATGAGAAAGATCCCATCCATGGGTGATGAGCTTACAGAAGTGAAAGTAGTAATAGATGATAGGAAAGTAAAGAGGTGAAGTACTGGGAATGAAAAAGATCATGCAGGGATGGGTATGGGGGTTGGAGCCATGTGACGGCACAAACAGAACACTAGCCAACATGTATGAAAAAGGCAAATGAAAATGATCATCTGTCAGCTAATCAAAGACATAATAGGTAATGAATGATTGAGAAGGGGGATACCATGCAAGGCTATTCCATGCTGCTTCCAGAAACTAATGGTTAACAACTAAGTTTTTCAGAACCAGATGTGGACTGCCTCTTTTTTAATTCTTCTTGGTCAGAGAGGACCTGAAAGCCCTCAAACAATACAAATATTGTTATTAAATGATAAAGTTGTTGTTGGTTCTCAAATTGAATGTGTAAGTGTTTGGGAACATAAGAGATACATTACCTATGTGATCTCAAGTGGGAGGGGAGGCCCTTGGCCCTGTGAAAGCTCAATGCCCCAGTGTAGGGGAATGCTAGGGTAGTGAGGTGGGAGTGGGGGGTTGGGGGGAGATATCTCATGGAAGCAGAGGGGAGGAGGGATGGGATACAAGGTTTGTGGAATGGAAACCAGGAAGGGGGATAATATTTGAAATATACATCAAAACCATCATTCACCATGATCAAGTAGGCTTTATCACAGGGATGCAAAGTTGGTTTAATATATGAAATTCATGAACACAATCCACTATATAAACAAACTAAAAGGAAAACAATCACATGGTCATCTACTTAGATGCGAAAAAAAAAAACATTTGACAAAATATAACACCCCTTCATGTTAAAAGTGTCGAAGAGATCAGGAATTCAAGGTCCATACCTAAACATAATTAAAGCAATTTACTACAAACCAACAGCCGATATCAAATTAAATGGAGACATACTTGAAGCAATCCTACTGAAATCAGGGACAAGACAAGAATGCCCACTCTCCCCATATCTATTCAATATCGTACTTAAAGTGCCAACTAGAACAATAAGACGAAAAAAAGAGATCAAGGGAATACAAATTGGTAAAGAAAAACTAAATGCATCATTATTTGCAGATGATATGATAGTATATATAAGTGACCCCAAAATTCTACCAGAGAAGGTCTCCAGCTGATAAACAACTTCAGCAAAGCATCTGGATATAAAATTAACTCAAATAAATCAGTAGCCTTCCTTTATACAAAAGATAAACAAGTTGAGAAAGAAATTAGGGAAACAACTCCCTTCACAATAGCCACAAATAATATAAAATATCTTGTAGGTAACTAAACAAACAGTGAAAGATCTATATAGCAATAACTTCAAGTTTCTCAAGAGAGAAATCAAAGATCTCAGAAAATGGAGAGATCTCCCATGCTGATGGATTGGCAGAATTAACATAGTAAAAATAGCCATCCTACCAAAGGCAATCTATAGATTCAATGCAATCCCCATCAAAATCCCAACACAATCTTCAAAGACATGGAAAGAGCAATTCTCAAATTCATCTGGAAAGGCAAAAACCAAGAACATTGAAAACAATTCTTTTTTTTTTTAATTTTTATTAGATATTTTATTCATTTACATTTCAAATGCTATCCCCTTTCCTAGTTTCCTCTCTGAAAGTCCCCTATACCTTCCCTCGGCCCTGCTCCCTAACCCACCCACTCCTGCTTCCTGGCCCTGGAATTCCCCTGTACTGGGGCATATAATCTCTGAAAGACCAAGGGCCTCCCCTCCCATTGATGACCTACTAGGCCATCCTCTGTTACATATGCAACTAGAGACACAAGCACTGTGGGGTACTGGTTAGTTCATATTGTTGTTGAAAACAATTCTTAACAATAAAGTAACAGCTAGGGCGATCACCATCCTTGACCTCAAACTTTACTATAGAGCAACTGTGATAAAATTTGCACTGTGTGGAACAGAGACAGACAATGGAATAGAATTTAATACCCAGCTATAAAATCACATACTTACAGACATTGATCTTTGACAAAGAAGCCAAAAATATGCAATGGAAAAAAAAAGAAAGCATCTTCAATAAATAGTGCTGGTCTATCTGGCTCTCTGTATGTAGAAAAATGAAAATGAAAATAGACCCATATTTGTCACCTTGCACAAAGCTTGAGTCCAAGTGGATCAAGGACCTCCACATAAAACCAAATACACTGGATCTAATAGAATAGAAAGTGGGAAAGAGCCTTGAACTCATTGGCACAGGGGGAGATTTCCTAAATAGAACTCTAATAGCTCATGTTCTAAGATCAAGAATTGATAAATGGGACCTCATGAAACTGGAAAGCTTCTGTAAAGCAAAGGACATAGTCAATAAGACAAATCAGCAACCTAAGATTGGGAAAAAATATTCACTCACTCCACATCTGATTAGAGTGCTAATATTCAAAATATATAAAGAGCACAAGAAGCTAATCAGAAAAAAAAAATTGAAAGTTGGAGTATAGAACTAAACCGAGATTTCACAACTGAGGAATCTCAAATGGCTGAGAAGCATCTAATGAAATGTTCAAAGCCCTTGGTAATCAGGGAAATGCAAATTAAAACGACCCTGAGATTCCACCTTACAACAATCAGAATGGCTAAGATCAAAACCACAGTTGACAACACATGTTGGAAAGGATGTAGAGAAAGAGGAACACACTCCTCCATTGCTGGTGGGATTGCAAACTAGTACAACCACTCTAGAAATCAATCTGGAGGTTCTTCAGAAAATTGGAAATAGATCTACTGGAAGACCCAGCTATACCACTCTAGGGAATATACTCAAACGATGCCCCACCATGCCACAGGGGCTCATGTTCCATTATGTTCATAGTGGCCTTATTTGTGATAGCCAGAAGCTGGAAACACAGATGCCCCACATCAGAAGAATCAATACAGAAAATGTGGTTCATTTACAAACAGAAATCTACTCAGCTATCAAGAATAAGGACATCTGGCTGGGTGGTGGTAGTTCATACCTTTAATCCCTGCACTTGGGAGGCAGAGGCAGGCAGATTTCTGAGTTCGAGGCCAGCCTGATCTACAAAGTGAGTTCCAGGACAGCCAGGGCTACACAGAGAAACCCTGTCTTGAAAAACAAAAACAAAAACAAACAAACAAACAAACAAACAAACAAACAAAAAAGAATGAGGACATCTTGAGTTTTACAGGAAAATGGATGGAACTAGAAAATATCATCATGAATGAGATAACTCAGACCCAAAATGACATGTATGGTATATACTCACTAATAAGTGGATGTTAGCCAAAAAAAAAAAAAAAAAAAAAAAGTACAGACTACCCAAGATACAGTCTAGAGAACTCAAAAGGGTCAACAAGCTGAAGTGCCCAAGTGAGGATGCCTCAGTCCTACTTGAGAGAGAGAAGAAAGCAATCACAATTGGGGAGGAAGAGAGGGACCCGGGAGGGAAAGTGGACAGCCTGGTGGCAGAGTGGGGGGTTGGGGGTGGAGGGAAACTTGATCTGGTATTGGTTTAAGGAAAAGGATTGAAGCCCTGAGCGCCAGCAGAAAGAATGGAAACAGGAAACCTTGGGAGGTAGGAGGTACAGGGGACCCTCCAGAATGCACCAGAGAACTGAGAGATGAAAGACTCTCAGGACTCAAAGGGAAGGACCTTAGCTGAAATGCCAGACACAAGGGAGAGGGAACTTATCGAGCCCACCTCCAAAAGGAAGTCAGGGCATCAAATGAAGAAGAGTGAGACTATCCCACAATCCCATCTCTGCCCCATAATTGTTCCTGTCTGAAAGAATTACAGGGATGGAAATGGAGAGGAACCTGAGGAAAAGAAGGTCCAGCAACAGAGCCAAAGTGGGATTCAGCTCCATGGGAGGTCCCAAGGCCTGACACTATTACTGAGGCTATGGGGCACTCACTAAAAGGGACCTAGCATGACTTCCTTCTGGAAGATGCAACAAACAGCTGAAAGAGTCAGATGCAGATATTTTCACCCAACCAATGGACAGAAGCAGCTGACCCCTGTTGTTGAATTAGGGAAGGCTGAAAGAAGCTGAGGAGAGGGGCAATCCTGTAGGAGGACCAGCAGCCTCAATTAATCTGGACCCATGAGATATCTCAAACACTGGAACACCAAACAGACAGCATACACCAGCTGATATGAGACCCCTGCACAATAAAGTAGAGAACTGCTGGGTCTGTGTTCAATCAGAGATGATGCACCTAACCCTCAAGAGATTGGAGACCCCAAGGAGTTTAGAGGTCAGATGGGGTGGGGGATAGGGACATCCTTGTGAACATAAGTGATGGGGAGGAAGTACGGGATATGCAACAGTTGGAGGGTAGATGGGGTGGGGGAGAATAAAATATGGAGTGTAACAAAAACTAATTAATTGAAATTTTTAAAATAGTTCATAAAATACTGTGGTAGGCTTAAAATTAAGTTTATTCTGTCTATGTTTCCAGACTCTTGACCGTCTATGGTTTCAGGAACTGAATGCCAGTTAATGCCCTCTGATCCTTCAGAAATCACTTTATATAAAAGTTCTTCATTTTCTATATCTTTGCTGCTTTAGCATCCTGCCTTTCTCAGAGTGTTCATCATTGACATGAAGCAGATAATATGGGCTTGCCTGCTTCTCTGAGACCCCTGTCCCTTCCTACCCTTAGCTCTCTGTGTCAGTTATGGGGTCACTTGACTGTCAAGGGAAATTAGAATATTGCTAATCTTAGGAGTCACTATTCAACTTATTTTATTTTTTATTTTATTTTGCAAAGAAATGATTATTGTGGGACATGAAACTGCTGCCTTCCTCTTCTGGTTGGAAAGGGCCTCAATGTCTAATTTATCTTATTGAATTAGTTGGCGGGTATATCCTGCAATTATATTCTCATCTGCCTTTCTTCTGAGCATTTCTTGCCTCCCTACTAGCATATTTCCTAAGATCAAATCCTTAATAAAATCAGTAACATTTGAATTATCATCTCAACCACTACTTCAAAAGAATTGGTCCTAGAAGACATTATTTTTGCCCTGATAAATACTAGACTCATTACAACAATACTCTTGTTTCTTGTTTGTCTTACTCAAACAACTGTGCCTCAAATGTAGTAAATATTAACAAAGGCATCGTTGGATTGAATGGATTCCTAGTAATACAGCTCTGCTGACAACACCAATATGAATTAGATAAAAATCCATTCTACAAGGCATCCATAATATGATGACCTTCATTACATTTAAATGCTTATCTCTTTCTGTATACTTTTTAAAATGAAGTAGAGTCCATTTACATTGCAGAATATGGACAGTGATTTCCCCATTCCTCTCGCCAATACGGGGTGTTATTTTGAATAGGGTAGCTGATGTTGGGGGAAATAACAAAAGGCAACTTTTGTGTACCAATTTATATATTGTATTGAATTTAAATATAGGAGCATTGGATTGTACTAAAATAAACACCAATAAGTAAGAAAACAGTAAATTCAGGCAGAAAAAAACATACAAAATAACACACACACACACATTACATATATTAAAAACATGACAGATGTTACATACTACAAAGTAGGTCACCACAAAACTGCAGAGTTTTAGAACTGACATAGACTACTACTACTGCATTAAGTATGTTAATGCAGGTAGGATAAAGCCATATCAAATGGTAAAAAGAATTCAATTATGATGAAAATGCAAATATTCAACTTTTATTTTATCAGAGACTCAATTTTAAGAAACTATTTCATACCAGTAGGCAAATTCAAGAAAATGAAGAAGTTCTGTTTTTTGTTTTTTTGGATTTTTTTTTTCCAAGCAAAATAGAAAGCATTGAGCTGCCTCCTCATCCCCTTTTCCCTCTTGGTCTTTCTTGATGGCTTCTGCTCCTTTACTGACCTCTTCCTTCCCAGGTGTCTTGTCCTGTGACCCTTATCCATAGCACTCCATTTCTCAGACATCACAAACACGAGTTTTAAATAGTTTTGTGCAAGGATGACTCAAAATAATTACCATAGGTCAGACCTCCTGCCTAAATCCCAGATTTTTGCCTACCGACTGCTTATCTTGCATCTACAGCACAAAAAATCATTATCAACACTTGATCTATCCTCCAAACTGGTCTTCACATTCTTTCCTGTCCCAATTATTGCCAATGCTACTGTTTTTTGAATCTAAAAACTTTCCATGCCCCACCACTGATGAGAAAAAGAGGATTTAAGTAAAAACCACAAAGTCATATCACTTATCATTTTTAAAACACAATAAAATAAAACAAATAACAAAAAGAAAACAAAACACAGTGTCTGGAGACATAGATCAGTTGTAGCACCCTTGATTAACTGGAGCCTGGAGCCCAGGTTTAATTCCTAGCTACTCCACACCTCTGCTCAAAAACCAAATCAAAACAACAAATACATTTCTGATAAACTTAATTTGCTTGTTGGCCTGCCGTTTTATTTATTTGTGTTTTTGAGAAATAGTTTCATGTAACCCAGGCAGGCCTTAAACTCACTATATATACTGGCCTAGCATTGAGCTCCTCAAGTCTCTAGCTAATAGAGCTGAAATTACATTACCAGCATGCTCCAGCTCTTGTGATAGAATTTAAAATAGGTTTTTATAAGTGATGAATCGGTAACATAGTCATTTATTCATTTCCCTTATTTTTCAGGAAACTATGAGACCGCACTTACGTTCAGTGATTCATGATGGAGTCTCGGGACTCAGTTTAAAATCACAGTGATGAGAGTGACAGAGTACAGATAAAAGACGCAAGGAAATAAGCAATGGAGAAAATAGGGTATAAGGAGCAATGCGTCACACAGGGTAAGTTTAGTTCTCCTAGCACTGAATTATGACAACTCTTAGGAAATCATTAAAGACCCAGGTCCCACATCATTCACTGAGAAACAGTCATCCTCTCCCTCTCCTATATGTCAAAATGTCATTCTTCCACACATAACACAAGAGTGTTCAGCATAAACGTATTACTGGCATAAACAATTGAGGCACGATGGGGCCCTGAGCAGCTAGTAAATGACAGATATTCTTGAAATTCAAATCTAGACGTCAGTGAAAGTTAGACTTCACAGCAGGTTCCTCTGCGTGTGATAGCCCTAGGCTGTTGGGAGTAGTTACTCTGCACACATGTATACCATGTTAAGCATGTTAAACAGGTATCCTCTCAAAGTTCCTAAAGGAAGCGGAAATCAACTTATTTTTGTTTTCACCCATTTGACTCTGGAGGTTTAAGAGCAAATGCTTTAGCCGGGTTTCCATGATGCATGATAGGCTGCAGGTCAGTTCTTAGATAGAAGTCCTAGGCTGGAGAAAGATCCCTCGTAGTGCCCTAGAGGCACCTGACAACCAGTTCAGCACTCTTCACAGACAGGCGTCTTCTCTATGGCACTGGATCACGCTTGCCTTGTTTAAGCTACTGTACTTCTCCATTTTGAAATTAGCAGTCAAGTGCAATTTTGTGGTGAAATTTAGCCAATATCTAAGAAATGTGTTTAAAAATGTGAAGACTTTATAAACAAAAGGTAGGCTCTGTACTGAAATGTAAAATAATGAAAGTAATACTATTCAATAATTAACTGGAACTAGTCTAATAAATAAAGAGAACTGTATGCACTAGGAATGTTGAATTTAATCCATCTAAAAGATTAGAGTAATATCTCAGGAAAGAAGGAATAAACTACTAGTTTAAGAAATCGTTACACTAAGACTTTAATATCCCCTAGTGGAACATCACAGTTTAAGCATCACTAAGTCATTTTTATGTAGAGGAAGTGCTGTAATGATGCTCAATATACTCCAAACACATTTTTAGTTGTGGTAATAGGAATAAGTACGGGTGGTATGCAATGTTTATTATAATGCTTCTTCTAGAACTTTCAACGGTTCCTTGACTTAAACTAACACTTTTACTATTATTAATCAATATTGATTTTCCACAAAATTTACAAATCAAGGACTTTCCTTAAAAGCCACAGCTGAATGGCATTCCATCTTCCTTTTATAAGTTTCTTAGGGGAATCATTTACACCATCATTCTCAAACTTGTTGGAAGTGAAGCAGTAATTTCTTTAATGTGTTTTATAATAAAATATAATCTAAATTAACAGTATTGCATACACTGCAGAGTATTAGAAATGCAATAAAAAATAAATTGCTCTGTTCCATTCACTCCAGAACAGCAATCTACTGAATCTGTATTTACATTTATTCACAAGGTAATCAAATGAACTCCTTACATTCAAAGAGAAAAACAATGTAAAGCCATTATACTTATAGACTACTAGCAATATCTTTGACACATAGAGATTTGATATCTTTTTATTATCTTTATAAAGATCATAATGTGGATTCCTCTCAACAGGTAAATTAACTCAAGGTGAGGCAGATAAGTAATATCATTCTATTTAATTCATTATAAATGTTAATCTAAAATTATATTCAATTACCCCCCTCAAAAGATTACAGATAGAATAAACTTGTCCCTTGTTCCTCTTTTTTCTTTCTTACATAGACTCACAGAACCATGTACACTATGGGAACCAGCATTGAGACCCATGGCCAGCAATATGCAGAGTAAGAGACCTTGGAAAACTCATCCCTAAATTGGATATCTCCATCAAATCTCTCCCCGAGGGCTCAGAGAACCCTGTGGAAGACTCATAGAAAAGAGGAGAAGAGTCAGAGGAGATGTGCAACACAAGGCCTCCTGAATGAATGGGATTTGTAATGAATATACAGAGTTACAGTCTGTGGCAGCATGCACAGGGCCTGTCTGGGTCTGAACCAGATGAATCCTAGAATCAAAAAGAGAAGTAACCACATACCCACATCTCTAATCCACAAGCCATCTCTAATTGACAAGCATTTATTATCTATTATTGGACACATTAATAGAAGTCTCACTAGAAAATAAATATAATTCAGATTAGACTTACAAAAAAAACAAACAGCACAGTATATTGAAGTATAATAAAATGTATAATAGTTATACATTTTATTTTCTCCAACATTTTGATAGAAATATTTTCTTGAACATTTAATCACTTTTGCTAACTACTGTACATTTATAATATTGGTAGCGTTGTTTCTAATAAATAAAGACATGTTCATATAAGCAATCACTTGAATGTGTAATTATATGATTACATGATTACAGGGTATAATGAAATGATTAAAATCATCATGATTTTATTGTTTTTTAGAACAGTATGATATTTATTAATGACCCAAAGGACAAAAAATAAGGCTAAATAAGTTGCTTATTTTCAAAACTGATTTCAGAAGGAAATAATAGGATAAATTATATGATACCCCCTGGGACAGTGATCTACTAATATTACAACATGACAAAATGCATATTAACAATGAATTAACATACTTTCATTTAACTATTCCATTTATTAGTTATACATTTAGTATTTATAAGGGTTTGTTTTGAAAAGGATTCTTTTTTTGAAGTCATTTTCTTTAAAAAAGTAGCCAATGATGGCCTCAAACTCAGAATCCTTGTCCCTCAAACCCTTCTCTGACCAAGTGCTGGCATTACAGGTATGCGCCACTATTATAGAATTACCTGTATATTTCGACTGGTGGGCAATTTAAAAGAATCTTGAAATGACATTAGGACTGCCAAGGTCCACATCTTTTAAGAGGGATGATTGTTTTGTTTTGATCTTTTCCAGAAACCTCATTGATGGGGAATGTGAATAACTGATATCAATATAGACAGGGTAGTACTGATGTCATAAACTTCTCTATTCTTCATAATCATTGCTAAATGAATAGAAAATAGTACTTGCCACTTTAGCACAGCTAGTTTATTTAAAACAGAACAGAGTGTGAGGGAAAGATTAGCATCCTATCATTGTCTTTGAATGATTCAAACACTAACTAAAATGAAGATGAAGGAGGAAGAGAGTGAGAAAGATTGTGTGCTCTAGAAATGATAATAGGCCCTGAGATGAGGTTGAGCTTCACACATATAACATTTGCTTGTGAGGGATTGCTGGGGATGTATGCAAGGAGGACTCCTCCACTACAGTTATCTGACAAGATAAAACAAACCTAATTTATTTATCTGCACCATTTCCTGATTCCTATTTGCTCTAATGCATGCCACGAAGAAGCAACTCTCCTATAATTCAGTCTGATCCCTGAGCTACTACTGGCTAAACTGAGAGGAAATGTTTGAAACTCTAAAATGGTACTTGAAAACCATGGACTTTTCCAAAGGCAGTGCCAAAAGTCCAGGACAAAAGAGAAGAGGAAACCCAAAGTTTTATTCTGGTCAGAACTCAGGGTATAAAAAGAGACAAATTCTCTGAAGAGAGAGAACACTCATACCAGCAGAACTACTCCAATGATAAGCCTGACATTTCATCTCAGTTGGAAAAGGTTATGGTAGTTAGTGTTAGAAGGCCATGATCGATGGTGGTGATGGAGAAGTTTGAAAGTCGCATTGCATCATGGGAAAGTGAAGCGGTACCCCATAGTTTCTTACGACAAACACATCAAAACAATAATTCGGCTAATTCGCTTTTCCTAATGAGTTCTTGTTTCTGGGTGAGGATTGAGGATAGCGTGAGTATTGCCACCTTCTCCCACCCCATAAATGACTCTAAAAGAATGAATAGCCACATCAGTGCCCTCTAAGAAGCCACATGTGTTTAATGCCTCATAATCAACTTGTTAGAAAATGTTTCAAATAAGTTAAAAGGCCACATCAGCTCTTACTTAAAAAAATGAAGACAATGATCAGGAAATCCCCAAGTTTTGTTGGATGCCCAGCATGGCATCGGTGCAAATGCACTGTTTGTTTGTAAAATGTAACAGCCTTACCTACTGTGAATCTTTTAAGGCACTCATTTTGATTCTTTCTCTGACCCAGTTCTTAGAAGTTTGCTCTCAAGTCACCTATTAATACCTTAGGAGTGCACATAGCCCAAATATGCAGTGCTCACAATATTCAGGTTCCTATAAAAATAGCTCCTGCCTGTCCTGGAGTAATTGAAGTCTTCCTTTTTACACAACCTACATCTAATTTAGACAGACTTGCTATTAATTCAGAATGCCAAAAAAGTCTCCTTCATAAAGATAGAAGCAAAGAAAAAAAAAAAAGAAAACATTGTTCCTTTCTTGGATCTTATCCAAGGTCAAGCTTAAAATATAAGCTTATTTCCCTGATTAAAAATATTAAAATCAGATGAAGCAATGTGACAAAAATCAAGCTTTTGATAGAACCAAGTGATTCATAATACTTCCTACTCATATTTTTTCACCCACATCTTCCAGACAGCTCCCAGTAAAAATCTCTCTACATTTCTCATTCAATGTTGGAGAAATGACTGCAAATGAAGTTAGAGTTTATATTATCACACAGGTAAAAGTAATGAAACATTTCTCTTCAGTTACTGAGTGAAAAGATGTAAAAGAAGCAAGAAGCAAGATTTTCTTTGTGGAATAGTCAAGTTATATATTATAGCACATAAATATTAAAGCTTAAGATTTGGAAAAAGTGTTTTTACAATACTCTTGCCTATTTGAATGGCCCTTACCCATCACCCAGTTTCTCAGACTAAATCTGCAGCATCCGTCATTGCTTGTTTCCTTGTTCCCACAGTCAACCCTTCACTCAATATGCCATCTGGAAATATATATTTTGTTTCATTGACACTCCTACTGGATACCCAGCTTTCAGGGTACCTTCTTGTTTCCCAAATATAGCCAAAGTGGCTGGGTAGAAATGGGAGCCTCATCATTGTACCTTGTGATTCCAACTTCCCATATTCAAGCCTTAGTTCAGCAAGCCCTGGGCCTTTCATTCTGATCTTAGCCACTGAGCTCTGGAGACAATAACCTGCCTCACACACCAACACATCTCACCCCCAAAATGCCTATCATTCCCTCTCCTCTTAAGAAAGTGATATTATTTTATGGGTATGGGTATTTTGTCTACATGTGTGTGTGCATGTACTAAATGTATGTCTTTGCCATCAGAGGATAGAAGAGGATACCAGACATACTTGGACTAGAGTTATAGATGGTTGTGAGCCACCCAATGGGTGCTGGGGAATGATCACAGATCCTCTGCAAGAGCAACACATGCTCTTAAAACCGTGGAGCCCACTCACCAGCTTTTTGCCTCTCTTCTTAACAACACCTGCTTACATTTCACCAAAGGAAAATCCCAGAACCTACTTTATTTTAATGCCTTCTATCCACAGCCGATTTTACCCATTGTAGTTATATTCAGGACACATCAATGCCAGAAATCAAATGGTGTTTGCTGCTTATTTTTCTCTTTAAAACAAAACCAGGCAAAAGAAAACAAACGTGCCATGGGATCTGAAATAAGGTAACAATTTATTTATTGCTTATCACAGCCACAAACTAGCATTTTCCCATGCTCAAGAACTTAACACTCATCTCCTCACTGGAACATATTGCTTTCTCAGATTTTTTACAAATCCCCCAGAAGCATTAGAAAACAGAAAGGCCTCATTCTTGCCCTATATAATCATGAGGTAAATATCTACTCTACAAAGCTCAATTTACTTTGTAATAACAAAAACCAGTTACCCCTTCAGCTATAAAACATCACATTATTAATTAAAACATTTGTGGTTTATGTCACCCTTAGACCTCTCCATACACATGTGGAAACACTGTGTTCACAGAAGAGCATTTTATTTGGAGGTTTTATGGAAAGACTTAAAAGTTCAGCAGTTTCTAGGAAGAAAAGAAATTGAGAGGTATAGAAAAAAGGAAGCTTGCCCACCAAACTCCTTCCCAATTAAAGATATGAAACTAGAAAAACCTTAAAGAAAAAAAAATCCCATTGCTGGTAAATGACTGCTACCTTATCGCCTACTGCAATGCAAAGCAGATTTAGAAAAATCTGCTTAAAATAATGAGACCTAAGGGTGAGTTAAAAAGTAGAAAGTCAAAAGTAAGTGGAAAAAGCTGTTAATGTTGGACATGTGACTTGGTCTGCAATTATCTGCCTGTTTCTGTTGATGTTTTCATATAGGGTCTTGGAGATGTCTGGTGTCTTAGTCAGGGTTTCTATTCCTGTATAAAACATCATAACCAAGAAGCAAGTTGGGGAGGGAAGAATTTAGTCAGCTGTTCATCACCAAAAGAAAGCAGGACAGGAACTCACACAGGGTAGAACATCACATATGGAAGCAGGAGTGGATGTAGAAGACATGGAGAAATGCTGCTTCCTGGCTTGCTTCCCTTCGCTTGCTCAGCTTGCTTTATTATAGAACCCAAGACTACTAGTCTAGTGATGGCACCACCCACAATGGGCTAGCCTCCCCCTTTACCTTGATCACTAATTGAGAAAATACCTTACAGCTGGATCTCAAGGAGGCATTTCCTCAAGGGAGGCTCCTTTCTTTGTGATAACTCCAGCTTGTGTCAAGTTGACATATGAGTCAGTACATCTGGCTATCCTGAACCCCATACATTGTAGAGGACTTTGCATACTTGACTTACTTGCTTCTATCTCCTAGGTACTGGAATTTATCATAGTTCAGATTCCTAAATCTAAGCTAACATATATAATTACGAAGTATGAATTTCTTCCCCCAAGAAAAGTTGAGTGTTTCTTTTTATCATTAAAAGATTTGTTGAGTACCTAATATGAAACTCCTACCAATTTCGCAGACAAAAGACACATCTTGTGACTTCGAAGACCCATTTTTTGGGGGGAGTCCAAGTTCATAAGAAAATAGGTCCCACTGTGCTTCGTAAAATTAGGAAGAATATCTATCATGCATCTATAGTTTTATGGATCTGGGACAATGAGTTGAGGAAAAGAACTTTTATTTTATTGATAAACATTTCACTACCAGCATCCATATTAAGAGGATAATGAACATTACTTTATATTGTATAAAATGATTTAATAAATTTCTAACATGAGAGAAAATTGCCTTCTCAAAACTATGTTTGCCTAGAAAAATGCAAGTAATTTGCATTGATCAATTTGATGGGGAACATAAAAGCCTTTGTTCTTAGGAAAGGCACCAGAAATACAACTATAATTACAAAATACTTTTATCAATTTTAACATTATAGGGAATTCACACCAAAAGGAGCTCTAAGTTCATGGCCACTTAGTTGGTACCTTTACAAAAATAAATGTATTTTCTTTAGAAAAAAACTGTTCCAATACTTAATGTATTGCAATATTCTAAATTAAATTACATGGTTGAACATTTGCTAGTTCAATAAGTGTGTTAGTGGTTCATTTTTTATTTGTTTTATTTTTTATTCTCTACAGTTACAACTGCTGTTGTCTCTCACATTTTAAAACAACAGGCTTTATATAATATTTTACAGTGTATATTTGTCACACCTTTGTTCTCTTTTTGGAGTGTAGTAGCAATCTTTTTTCCTAAACGTATCAGTCTTGAAACAACCTGGACACTTTTAGTCTTCTTATCACTCAAATAAGAAATCAAAGGTAGACTGGATTTCAGGAATAATAAAGCTGTGGGGGAATGCACGTTACACTAGGTAGGAATATTGTATAGTCAGCATTCAGTTTCTTGAATTGGGTTACAGATGTGTGTTGAGTCACTGAACACTCAATGAAATTGTCTTCATCATAATAAAGAGCATCTGGATAAGAGGAAAATTTGAGAACCACAGTGCTTGTCAGCACTCAAGAATCTCCATCAAAGTGTCTGTCTCTATGACATCCCATGTGAGAGACAGCACAAATTGGAAATGAAGAGGATTATGGAGTGGGAGAAAGAAGGAAAAAAATGAAAAGATATTACAAAAGTCATGGATAGAAGTGGGTGAAAAAATACTTTTTTAGGTAATACATGTTTTAGAACATATTCAATGGAGACACTCAAGGGGAGAAAAGTGTGTTACTGACACAAAAATAGTTAAGGTAGAGGCAGGGGATGCCTTGCTGAAACTATTTTGAGGCCCTGGTTGCGAAGCTCTTCTCAATCCTCTGGAAATCATAGACCCCCAAGGAGAAGGATGTTGGTTATCAATCAATCAATTAATTATTTTATCTAATAATTTATTTGTTCAAATACATAAAATAGATATATTTCCCAAAGCATCAGCTGAGTCAGCCTTAGAAAATTCTCTATGTATGAGAGTATAAAAAGGGTATGTTTGTGCATGTGTGTGTGTGTGTGTGTGTGTGTGTGTGTGTGCGCGCGCGTGCGTATGTGTGATGGAGAAAAGGAGGGAGGGAGCAAAGAAAGGAAGAACGGATAAAGAAAGAGGTTGGGGGTAAGAAAGAAGAGATATTTTAAGACAAAACAAAAATCTGCTGAATCATTGAGCATTTTCAAATTCCATTACCCAAAGCCTGAGAAGTGGATGCTCATCCCAGAAGAGAGGGTTTCAGATTTATGAGGCTTGCAAAATTGTCTCCTTAAAATGCTACTTTAACAGTTTGGTAAAAGGAATGCAACTCAGGTCTTAGGCATCTTATGTTGCCTTGGGGAACAATTAAATAGGAGCTAACCTTGTGTTCTAAGGCTGTATCCAAGATCCAGGCACAAAAGTAAGACTACAGGTCTCATTTGTAGCTCCATTTCCCTTTTATACAGAAACAGAAACATGTTCACACTTCCCAGACTATCAGAAGGATACTCCACTCAGCTCCAGAAAAGCTTTTCCTTTTGTTCACTTATAAACCATGCACCCATACATACTCTTTCTCTAAATGGCTTCGCATTTCCCACCTATTTTCTAGCATCATGAAGCCCACTGGTTTGAAAATAATGTTTAACATACATATTAACAGGATGACATCTTATTCTACAAATACTTTTAGATTGGAAACTGGCAAGACAACACCAGTGACCAGTTCCCACCCCACGCCCTGCCTTTAAAAAAATAAAAAGTGAATCACATTGTGATATTGAGAAAGTTATCCTTTCTCTCTTAGAATCCAGCACTGTACATCGGCAAAATGAAGATTATTATATTCAAATCATGCAATTGCTTTGAAGGAAAACATGACATAGTATACGCCAAATAATTATAGTGGTTGCTGTGTCTGTACACAACGTCCAGAGATTTGGGGATGAGTGGAAACATTAAGGGAGTGAAGAAAAGACAAACACACAGACACAAACCTGGCACCTTGGTTTATTGCTAGAGAAATCATGACACCCTGAACAGAGAGATGAGATTATTGGCTATATTGATTCAAATAGGTGGGGTTATTACACAAAACTAAATGAGATGTCAGAGTTCATGCTATACATCTAGGTCAAGAAGTTACATTAATTTCATCTCACTAGGATCAGCCTGTGTAGGAAAGCAGTCACCAGGCTGTAAATAACCAGGGAGGGAAAGCTAAGGTAGACATTTTCTGGAAACATTGTGAACACTCATACTTGCTCCACTGAGAAAGGCATTACCATTTTCCTCTCAATAGAGTCTTTGACATGGCCAAGCCTATGTCAACACACAAAATTACCTGTGTCTAGACTCATGCAGAGCTATTTCCCTAGATGGGGTGATTTTCATTGATGTTGGTATCTCTAATACGTTTTTATTACTCAGGAAAATATTTTTTTCTAAAACCTGTTTCTATTGATACCAGGTAACATCACAAGCCACACATGTGGCAATTCTATATCTTAATAATTATATAGTGACTACATATGCATTGGCATTGCCTTGTCTAGATCATATTTCATGTAAAAAGCCAAAGTTATATCCTTTTCTTGTAGTTCCTAGAGATTATGTCAAAATAGTAACAGCACACACATGCATATTAGAGGTTGGCCTCTACCTATAGCTGTGTCATTATTCTCTCTGAAAAATAGTTTTCTGTGACATAGAAATGTCAGGTGACCTATTGCACTGATTTTTATTCTTATTATTTGAAAGTTAAAAAAAGAACAGTGATTTTTCTCCTTGCTAGTACTTTGCACATTTGATATTTGCTTATTATTTATTTATCTATCTATTCATGACTTTATTTGTTTATGGGGTTTTATTATGAAATCCAGGCTGGCCTGGAACTCTCAATCCTCATGACAATCTGGGATTAAAGGAATGCACTGTCATGCCTAGATTATAATTGTTTTTATGCTGCTTTTATTTTGGGTTTTCATGAGATGCATGTTTCCCTCTCTGGTCCCAACTAGCCCGGAATTTGCTATGTAGACTAGGCTGACCTTGACCTTGCAAATTAGTAATGAACTATCTCTTGGCCCCTGCCTCTCTAGTGATGGGATTAGAGTCATATGTCTAGAGGGTAATTGTGTTTTATAGATCTGTATCTCCCAGGAGAGTCTGTCTTGAAGGAAGAAACTTATTTCTTCTCAATCCTTCTACCTCAGGAAAATGCCTGCCACACAGGAGCCTTTAAACACCAACAGTGGAATTATAAGAATTTAGCTAATTAATGAACAAGTGACCCTTATTTTACAGTAGAGAAGATAATACGCTTGTATTAATTTTTGCATGCTTAAGCTTTATTTCTTTAAAGCAATGTCTTTTCAACATATGTTATAAAATCACTGGAATTAAATATAAAAGTATTTATGTATTTAGTTGACAACTCTAGAAATTTTTATTTATGTACTCTATTAATAAAATATATGTAAATTTTTATTTACTCATAGTAAGCATGGTTAAAAATACATGATTTTATGATATCTTTGCCTTTTTTTACAGGACCTCCTTGCCAATCTGGCCTCTAATGTCTAACAATCTAACATAGTCTTTGGGTATATGCTATAATATATAAGTATATTATGTATTATAAATTATATTATAAATTGTATAGTATACATCATAATTTATATATTATATGCCATATGTCAAATGTTATATGTCATGTTGTATATTATATATTATATATTATATTTTATATATTGTATATATATTAAAAGATAATTCAGAAATTTCAATTAATTATTAGCAAATATAATTGTCAATCCTTCAAAAATCAATTCTCTGTTTACCCCTTGGATTTGTCTCTGTGTTCTTAAAGCCCCACTCTATCTTCCTTTGCTGATTTTCAAATCTTCTGTAGAAGAGAACCAGGCATTGGAGGTAAATGTGTTGTTGTGTAGGTCAGAGCACACAGTCAACTGGCATATTCAGTAACCTAACAGTTTGCTTAAGGTTCAAAAGAAGCAGTCCCATGAAAAAGACTATTGAATGTGTGGTCTTGAGGTCAGTATAGTACATACCAGATTCACACAGTTATTTTGGTCCCTGGGTTTCTTACAAATAATACTGTGTGCTGATGGAAACAGAAGAGACATAAATGTGAGCATAAGAACAGAAGAAAAAAATGACTGTAAGACACGGATTGATAGTAGGCAGCCACAGGATGTGTGTTATCTAGAAAGCTCACCTTGCATGTGTAAGGACGGAGGAACAATGTCTTGAAGAAAAGAAAAAAGTGCAGCCAGGAAAGCAGTTTCTCCATCAAGATTTACTACCGAGGGTCTCATAATATAGGTATATTTCACTTGATTTAGTCAGGTAATGAATTGGATATACTTTTGTTTGTTCTCCACATATCCCTACCCATGTTTGTAAAGTAAATTAGGTTGTCAGGGAAATTATTCAATTTCTTGTGCCTGGCCTTTTCCTAGACATTAGGAAAGATATGTGTTGTTTTGTTTTTATTTTTCAACTTTACTTCTAAAAACAAAAAGGAAAGATTAGAGCATTAGTGGGGGAAACCACAATAACACATATTGACATACAGTACGAAGCTCCTGTGATTAATAACCAGTCATAACACACACAAACATATAGTATGGACCTCTTGTAATTAATTTTATAATGATATTTCTTCTTAAGATCTGAGTAATATATTAGAAAGGAAGATCATTGTTTTCTCTATCATCTATCTATCTATCTATCTATCTATCTATGATAATGGATTTCAGGATGCCATATTAATACAGATATATAATGGTCACTGATAAAATTTGTTCTATGCTAATCTTTGTTGTTCTCTCATTTAACTACCTAATTTCAACTAGTCACTGGAGAGCTGGCTCAGGCATGTTTTTGAAGAGTTACTAAATAAATAAATCTCTAAATATTCAATTCCCAACTCAAGAAATTTTTATTAATGTGCTATATTGGTAAAATATGTTTAGAGGTATATTTACATGTTGGGAACCAATATATCCATACATTATATTTATGTAAATATATATGTACATACTGGAACCAAGTATGGTTCTCAGCACACACAACGTGTCTTTCAACTGTAACTCAAATTCTAGGAGATCCAAAGGCCCCCTCTTGCCTTTGCCTGTGAATACCATCAAAATACTCATGTACTTAAAATGAAAGTAAACAAATAGTCACACTATACTTTGAGATCTTAAAAAAAACCAACTAGATACTATATATGAAAGAAAACATGATATTTGTTTTCTAAATTTGGGTTATATTACTTAACACAATGATAGCCTGTTCTCCAAATAGCTTGCCTTTACTTCATTTAGGGCTGATGAAATTTATACCGTGTATATAGACTGTATGTGCTTTACGTCATTCATCAGCTGATGATTCAATATCTTCAGTATTGCAATAACAGTAAAACTGAGCCCATGGGTCTTTACACTTCACGGTACTTCTGAATCTTCTAAGTATACAACAGGCATAGTGTTTTGGATTATGTGGTAGCTTTTAAATTTTGGAAGACTCTTAATCTCGATTTCCATTAGTGGTTGGACTAATTTAAATTCCAACCAACCATGGTAAGCTCTCTTTAATGATGCTAGAAAGTTATATTTTAATGTTTTATTGATGATAAAACTTCTGACTGCGGTGAAGTGGAATCTTAGTATAGATTTGATTTGTATTTCCCAGATAGCTAAAGATAATATTGAGTTTCTAAATACTTCACACTTCCCTTTTGCCCTATGAGTATCACTATGCAATCAGGCTGGCTTCAAGCACGAGATGTCCCTGTTTCTATCCTTAGTGACAGCAATACAAATGGAGTTGCTACACCTCTACTGAGAATTTCATGTTATGTTCATACACGTTTCATTGATTGCATTATTTACTCTTTTGACATTTAGTTCAAGAGTAGCACACTAACAAGATGTAGAAATTTGTCTCAGGTGTGATCTGTGACAATATACTAGACTATTTCTGGGAGATATTGGAATTTCTTTGAATCCCCTCCTATCCACATTGACTGAAGAAAACATCTCCAATTTTCTCCCCAGTGTACTTTTATTGCTTCTGGCATATTCTGTGCACTGTAGAGGAAGATTGGGGCCATGTTTTGGACATCTTAATACCATGGAAGAATGTTCACCTCTTACCTTGTTTAAATGTAACCCTTACAGAGGTTATCCATTTAGCCTTTTAAAAATCAAAGTCATTCATCTTCTGAAAGAATAGGAGAAATGATCACTTAAATATGTACAAGCAGGGGAGAATATTCTAGTTTCTTCTTGGGTTTTCAAACTGCGGAGTTTAGTATCCCTCCACACAGAAGGCATGACACTGCAGGTTTCTAAGCCTTCAGTGAAGGAGAGAATGGACTCCCTGTTGTAAACCATATTTTCTTTCATTGTCAATAATACTGATTTTGAATTTGGCATTCCTTCTCCCATCTCTCATGATCAGCTAGCTGTACCTTATCTTTCAGTGATGTGTTTACTGGAGTCTTCTTTTTGCTTCTAGTCATCACTTTTAAAATGATATGAAGTAATAATAGTCTTAATGTTTTCATGCTCATAATTTTTTACCTGGAATTAGAAGATAATTCATGTACCTACTCCTTTTGTAATATTCCAGGTGATTTCACAGGCTTTAGGCTTTTTCTCATTAAAAAGTACTGAATATGGGGCTGGAGATATGGCTCAATGGTTAAGAGCACTGACTGTTCTTCCAGAGGTCCTGAGTTCAATTCTCGGCAATCATATGGTGTCTCCCAACTATCTGTCATGGGATCCAATGCCCTCTTCTAGTGTGTCTGAAGACATCAACAGTGTACCCACATATATAAAATAAACAAACCTTTAAAAAAAAAAGCACTGAATACTATAAGAAGGTGGTGGTGCATGCCTTTAATCCCAGCACTCAGAAGGTAGAGGAAGAAGCAAAAGCAGGCAGATGTCATTGAGTTCGAGACCAAATTTGTCTACTGAGTGAGTTCCAGGTCAGTCAAAGCTACACAGAGAAACCCTGTCCTGAAAAACAAAAAACAAAAAACAAAAACAAAAAAAAAATCCCCACCCAAACAAACAAAAACACTGAATATAAAAAGAACTCCTTTCTCCATTACAAGATGGGAGAGTAACTCTAATCAAAACAACCCCTATATGCAATCCTTCCAAATTATTGTGTTATTGAAACTCACTTGTCCTTCTAGTCAGCCTTCACAGTCCATTGCTTTCTATAAGGTTGTCTGTGTTCCAGTCAAACCCATACCAGTCATTCATGCCATGGCTTAGTCATTTATGTAACCGTGCCTTGCTGAGGATTTGACTTTCTTCTTTTACTTTGTATGTCTTCAATATCTGTAGATGCAATCCTTTTAGGAATTTCTATGGACTGAGGAGGCCAAGTAGTAGTTGACAAGGTCTTGTCTATGTGTTTAGTAAGTGAGATTCAGAGAGAGGATTGCATGATCTGATCTCTGTGTTCTGAGTATGTGTACCTGTGCTTAGGTTCAGACTGTAAGCATTAGCTTTGCTCATCTGGCTTTTCCTTTGGCCAATACACACATTTAAAAACAGACACTCGAAGCTACTTCCTTCAACTGAAACTCAGCAACCTGCGCTTCTCTTTTTGTCTCCACTTTCCATTTGCTATCCTCAGTGTATAGGATAAGATGTCGATTTAACTAGATTGCTCCATCTTCACCTCAATAAATATGTGTTTTGGGTTAATGGCAGCCAGCTATTCAGTTTCTTTTACTTTCTTTTTTTTTTGTCTTTTAAAAAAAATTAATACTTTTTTATTACATATTTTCCTCAATTACATTTCCAATGCTATCCCAAAAGTCCCCCATACCCCCCCCACTTCCCTACCCACCCATTCCCATTTTTTTTTGGCCCTGGTGTTCCCCTGTATTGGGACATATAAAGTTTGTGTGTCCAATGGGCCTCTCTTTCCAGTGATGGCCGACTAGGCCATCTTTTGATACATATGCAGCTAGAGTCAAGAGCTCCGGGGTACTGGTTAGTTCATAATGTTGTTCCACCTATAGGGTTGCAGTTCCCTTTAGCTCCTTGGGTACTTTCTCTAGCTCCTCCATTGGGAGCCCTGTGATCCATCCACTAGCTGACTGTGAGCATCCACTTCTGTGTTTGCTAGGCCCCGGCATAGTCTCACAAGAGACAGTTATATCTGGGTCCTTTCAGCAAAATCTTGCTAGTGTATGCAATGGTGTCAGCGTTTGTAAGCTGATTATGGGGTGGATCCCTGGATATGGCAGTCTCTAGATGATCCATCCTTTCGTCACAGCTCCTAACTTTGTCTCTGTAACTCCTTCCATGGGTGTTTTGTTCCCAATTCTAAGAAGGGGCACAGTGTCCAGAGTTTCATGCCCCATAGTCATACACTTCTTATTCTCGTATTACTTGGTTTCTCTCACAGAAGCTCTAACATAGATTAATGTTGTGAGTGTTTACTTTTACATCTGAGTACTAGATATTTGTTAGCTTAGTGAGACTTGAAAGTAAGCACTGCCTAATATAAGTATTGTACATGATTTTTATAGCCCAGGTATCTAGTAAACACCTGTAGGGCATTGAAGAACACACAATTGCCCTTTTTATTATCCATTGTTTTCATTTAGTGTGAAGTCTAGTGGAAAGTTTTGTAGAAATCCAAAAGATTTCTACAAAACTTTTGATTGTGTTTGTGTGTATTTCAAGTTATTATATGGTTTTTATTTTAAGCACCTGTTGTGTGACTGATTTTATTTCCCATTTTCATGACTATGATACTACTAAGTAAATGTTACATTTTTGCTTTTAAAGACTGACAAAATCCATATAATACATTTCTCCTGATTTAAATGTAGAGCAGGCATAGGAAATACATGTCTCCCAAATGAACTTGGGGAAAATTGCCAGTAGGATCTGCTCTTAGACACCACATCGTCAAGCAAACAATGCCATCGATGCTCCTTTGACCTGCCTACCGCTTTAGGGCACTGTCGGTGACCCCCGTCAGCAGTGCAGGCCAGCTGGCAGTAACCAGCACTGCTTCAATCCTTACACATTATCTCCTCTCTCCCAAACCTCTGGTTCTCTTCTGCTGCTCTCTAGTCTAGCAATTTTGTCCATTTAAAATTACTGCTTGATTCTTTTCATTTTTCCAACCACACCTTGTACCGAGCTCTCATCTTGTCCACATAAGATATAATGTTGAGCAAAATTCTTCTCTAAAAGATTTTCTGGTAAGCTGTTACAACAAGTCAAACTATTTGGAGTTTTATTACACTATTTAATTTTTCACTCAACCTTACTTGGATAGGCTTTTTTTGGAAGAGATATTGGACAAAATATCGACTAATAAAAATTTAAATGTATCATTTAGTCACATTTGGGTCTAAAACAAAACAGAGGGTATGAAAAAAGTCAAGGACAGAATATGAAAATGCTAGGAGACCTGAAAAGTAACCACCAGAGAGCAAAGAATGTGTGTAATGACAGTTTGATGGAGACAGCCAAGGTTTGAAAATTAACTTAGCCCTGACAGTGCTCGGTTTTCCTTATAGCTTCTTTTCAAAATGGTCCAAATAGCTCACATTGTAGAATAAAAATATTCCTTTGTTGATGACAGGGTGCTATGCCTGAATTGCCTACCTCACAAGCCTCAACTTCTAGGTATTCTGTTGTATTGATTCTCCAAACTCACCTCCCCTTGATGACAGCTCAAGTTCATGCACACTGACACCTTTTCAATGATATTTGACACATTTTCTCCCTGGGAACCATTGTCCTGTTCCTTCTCCTCCACTTCTTCATCCCCTCTCTCCTTCTCCTTCTTCTTTTCTCCTTCTCCTTCCTTCTCCTTCCTTCTCCTTCCTTCTTCTTCTCCTTCTCCTTCTTCTCCTCCTTCCTTCTCCTTCCTTCTCCTTCTCCTCCTTCTTCAGAAAATGCTTACTTCAGATATTTATATCTTTCATTCTTTTATGTCCATAAGCTCTATCTAGCTCAAAGTTCAGTTCCTTGTGAAGGCTTTCCAAATATATTTCATTGAAATTTGAAATTGCCCTGACCTTACTTCTATTACTGTGTATTGTGCTTAATATCTCTCAAAAATCTGTACAGATTTTTACAAAACTGTATCCATTTGTCGACTGTCCTTGCTGATAGGCCAAAGATTTATGCCCTCTTGCTCACTGGCTCTAGTATACAATGTGTCTCCCATTGCTTCTAAATATTAGTAATGTTTGAGCTTAAAATCAATTAATATCATCACTTACCTAAACTGACTTTATAGTTTGGTTTGCTTTTTTGTCACATTTACAGCTCAAGATATCTACTCAAAATAGGCCATGTGGTCTGAAGAGAGAAAGATTGGAGAATCAAAGAACGTTCTGGACATCTACGTCCATGCTCACAGATGCTTCCTAAGTTTGTGTCTTATAGCATTTTCTGTTTATTCATAACCCAGAAAACTTTTGGTACTGGAGTAGTCGCTACAGAATTTTAAACTTGCCATCTAAATTTATCACCATCAATTTGATTAGCTGCAATTATTCATTTTAGTTATGATATTTCAAAGTACAAGTCATATACCATATATAAACTCATGCAATAAACAAATTTTCATACTCAAAATAATTTATTAGAATATGAAAATATAGATTTATCTAGTAATTAAAAATTTTACATCATTTAAATTTTCTCCTTGAAGTTTTTTTTTTTTTCCATTTTTCTTTTAGCCAGGGCATTATATTGTAAAACATTTATTTGTTTATAAATAATATTTTGCCCACTTTTTACATTATCTGAGCAAGAAATATTAGCACACCTTTGGGATTCAGATGTAGCTCTGAATTCTAACTAAAATCATATTAGTGTATAATTGAGCCAAGCAATGTAATTATACTCTCGAATATAAAATTGTTGACCAGAAATACATCTCTTAATCAGCTAAAGACATTTTTTTCTAATTAATTCCCACACTTGAATGCTCATAGCATATTACTAGTAATATGGGGGATGAAACATGTTCCTTATTATGTTCTTCAATTTTCTATTGAAAACTACAAAACTTTCTAACCTAAAAATTATGAAAATTTTAACCACAGATATTTCATTCCCAAAGAAACTGAAGGATACCATACAGTACTATCCTACATATTTCCCATAACTTTTTAGCAGATTATCCTAATAGGTCTAGTGTAAATGTTATTGAAGGTTAAAATAATGCAGTCACCTTAGCTGCAGAAGCAGTTACTCAGACCTGAAAGTCACCCATGTTCTTTCCATCCAAGAACAAATCCAATGTGTCTGGTGCTTTGCCAGATATTTCATGCTAGACTAATGTATCAATAACAAGATTAAGGTTGCTAAGTGGATTTTCCCCCATGGTTTAGAAGACTAAAAGTCATTAGTAAGGGTGGGAAGAGAAAACCGAAATACTGCCAATTACTTAGCAGTGGAATCAGTTTCAGCAAGCACACATGTGGAGGTTAAAGATATTCAGGTTGAGTCCCTGTAACTCTTTCTCCAAACATGTCCTTTCTTGAAGGTTGTTGCTTTGGAATAACTTTAAAATAAAACAAATTATCAATGAATGAAAATTCAGAAATATATACAAGGTAAAAAGTCAGGGAACTATGTCTTTGCTTTTTTCTTAAGAGCTTCTAAGTGCCCAGGCATCATGAGTTTGTAAATAACACACGGGTGCTCCTTGGTGTATAAATTTATTTCTTGATCCATGTTTTCTAAGTAGTATTTGAAGATAAAACTGCACCTCCCTTGTGACAATGATTAAAAACCTGCAGAATAAAAGATTTAAGGGATACATGTCTAACGTTGTGCTAGATATCACTAATACATGTATGCTTATAGATATAACCATGGCATATCCCTTTCTCTACTTAGTAAGACATTTGAGAGTGAAAACAGCCTTAGAAAATATGGATCTGACTAGACTTTTGAAATCATAGGAAAAAGAAAATTTAAAAACAAAGAATTTGAGAGCATAGAAAGGGACCCATAAGTGACTAGCGTTGAATATTCAGAACAGAAAAAGGGCTGGCTTGAGAACTGGGGACTGGGGAGGGAGAGGGCACAGTGTCACCACCAATCTATTATATAAGAGACTTTGACAAGATGATCCAACCATCAGAACATCTCATGCATATTCAACAGTTGAAATGCTGCTGATAATAATGTTCTTTCTTCTGGAAGCTGGAGGTGGAAGAGAAACTTAGAAAAGAACTGCATCTCTGGAGATGAGGAACAAAAATTCACTAAGGCTTGGATGGTGTTAACTGAAAGAGAAAAGGTGTTCTGGGATAGAGATGAAGAAGAGTATGGACCATCAAATAAGGCTATGTAGGAAGGAGACATACCTAAAATGAAGGATCACACAGTTCAGATGAAGGCAGAAGATTACTGAATGGATGCAAGAAGATTTAGCATGTGAAGTAAGCTTAAATCAAGTTTCTTTCTTATTTATTTTCATTTATTTTATATTTTATTTCTCTCTCTATGATTCCTTAGAATGGCAACAAAATTATGAATTCTTAAAGGAGAATATCAAAAATATATATAAAGGAACACAGGTGAAGGAGAGGGTCAAGCACAAAACAGAAGCTGACATTCAAAGGCCCCAGGTAGACTACTCACAGGAGCACAAAGCACATAGGACCTGCACAGGAGTCATCCTTCTTAAAAAGCTTCATATAAAAGACACCTCCCATCCTATAAGTTGTATAAGTTGTTTTATTTTTGGGGGGGGGGTTTCCAGACAGGGTTTCTCTGTATAGTCCTGGCTGTCCTGGAACTCACTTTGTAGACCAGGCTGTCCTCGAACTCAGAAATCCGCTTGTCTCTGCCTCTCAAGTGCTGGGATTAAAGGCATGCGCCACCACCACCCAGAAGTTTTATAGTTTTAGAAACATAGAAAATGCTACAAAGATATGTGAAGGGAAGGAAAAACAGAGAGCACAGAAAATACCTGCAATGAATATCCACAGTTTATAAATGTGGAATCTTGTGTTATAGCACTTCTAGGATTTCACAAGCACACATCCTAGGATTCTCTGGATGTTCATTTGATGGAATTGAACTGGCTCAAAACAGATCATAAACCATAATTAAAATAACATGCCTTGGACGATTTCAAACAAATCTGTGTTTTAAAGACCTTATTGGGCCATGCTGGGTGGTCTGTCAAGAGAGTTAAAAAAGGATGCAGCTACCAGCAATGATTTAAATGTGATACCCAAGAGACTGATTATATTTACTTTGAATACCAGTTACTATGACGACCTATGTGATTTTTAAAGTTGTTAGCATTCTAGCCCACTGAGTTAATATTATGGACAAGAGTGACATGAAGATTGAGGAAGAGCAAATTGCTTTAATGTCACATCATGTAGCAATGCCAATGAATGCCAGAAAGACTTAAGATTTTTCTGAGCAATGGAAAAGCATAGTTAAGGGTAGAATCTGAAAAAAGGGGTTGTAAATACTCTTATATATAGCTAGCAATGCCTTACAGATATTAACATCACATTCTTCAAGCATTTACAAACTCTGAACTTGGGATCTGAAACAGCATGAATGGAAATTTAAATTGGAGCAGGGAAATTTAAATTGAACACCAACATCTTTTACAACTCCAAGGCAGCTCTCTTCCTAACTATATCCTTTTCATCTTAGCCTCGTGGTCAAAAGGGTCTGTCAAGTGAGGTCTGGATCACGGCAAGGCTTTCATCAGGAAGAGGGGGGGAAAGACACAATAAGGAAATCAGGATCAAATTCCATGAACTTCTGTTTGAAAGACTCATCTGCTAAGAACAGTGAGAGTGCTGAATCATCAGACATTGAGGCAGATGGGCCGAGTCACACTGTTAATCACACCAGTGTGCACACCACCACTAAAATAGACCGAGTTATACTATTTTTTTTTTAAAGATGCTAAGTACAGTAGCAAAAATACATTTAGGAAGCAATCTTATTTTAATAAAACTTTTTCTCTTACACTTGCTGCTATTTTCTGACTTGCTCTTGCTCTCATGTATATGTTTAAGTGCCTGGGTGGCTGTCACACTCAGATGAAAGAAACTAACCTCTTTCCATAAAAGAGGCTTCCTAGCTCTCTGGATCCATCTGTGTGATAGAAAGCAGTGAGAAGAAACTAGAGAAACAGCATAAGGGCTCATGTCCTTGCATGTTTTGCTCATGTACAAGCATGTAATTGCAGGGATTTCTGTTTGGTCATTAAGCCTTTGAATTAATTATAAAGAAGAAGACACCCAGCAAGAATGTCGACACTAAGCTTTTCCTAGTGACTTTACAATTATTGAAAGTGATATCAAGAATTGATGGCAGAACATGGAACCACTTCACACTGTATTAAAAGCAGGGACCTGGATTTACTCAGAACATTTCACCCTAAGTGCACTGCCCAAGAAGATCAGAGCAGGCACTTGAAGATTCATGGAATCCTTTCTCAAATAAGAAATAATAGTCTTGAGCAGGCCAGCATGTTATTCCACATGGCCCTATAAATAAATAACACTCACTAACATGTATACACTTGTCCATGTGAATTGTCCACTCAGACTATGCACGAGGGAAAACAAACTGTAAAATGAAGGTAAAAAGCCCAGGTCTAGAACCTACACAACCCAGGTATGAGTCGCAACTCTTCCAATATGAACTAACTGGGATGCCTCAACTGTCTCAAATGTTGAAAGCCATTGTTGCTAAAATTTATGGATTCTAATGATGAGTTTTTGTTGTTGGGTTTGGCTTTTCCCTAAAACATGATAGTTTCACTAAAATGCTCATTAAAGGGAGAAATATAGGGCATAATTTGAGTAGTACAAACCAATATTTTTTTTCAAATTTCTCTGAGAAAAAGAACCTGTGATGTTTTCTTGATGAGAAGTCATTTTTTTAAATTAAAAAGATCTCTGATCTGCTGCTGCTAGTGGTGGTGGTGGTGGTGGTGGTGGTGTGTGTGTGTGTGTGTGTGTGTGTGTGTGTGTGTGTGTGTATTTCAGTGGGGTCCTTATTAAGTAGTCAACTTTTAGAGAGCGATGTGAACAATTAAATGTCATCTTTTTTCCTGATCATTTCACCATGCTAACTAGTCGTGTAAAAGATTTGAACTACAGAGACTCATCCACGTTAGACCTCAGTGCAACCCTTACACTTATTCTCATATTATTGATCACGTTATGATAGCAAAGGTATCACATTTGCGCTTCAGATATGTGAGGGTGATCTGCCTTTGTAAATATTCTCTTGAAGGTCAATGTTGTGAGCTATCCAATACACTTGGATAAAAAAATTAGTTCATGCATTTTTATCTTACTTCTTAATCAATTACTATTGATTGCCATACCTCCTGCTCTCTTTCATAAAGAAAATAACAACTCAACCCTGAGTTTATAATACAGATAAGGACTTTAATGATTAGGATCAACCTGTGATGAGGAACACCTGAGCAAACCAGGTTGTTGGCATAGACTAGCATAATCTTCAGTCATATTCAAGTTTGAAAGAGACTTACATAACATGAACATAGTCAAACACTTTTTGAGATTTGCCTCTATTCCGATTTCCTGAACCTATGAAGAGCACAAGGAAATAGGCGTTATATGTCAAGGTGCCCTTGCAGAATAATTTAATAAGCACAGTTATTCTGGAAGAGCAAGAAAGTGCTATTTCTGAAACCAATCCTATATTTGTACTTCTGGGATCCATCTATAACACACTGACTAAAAATTCAACATCGTTAAAATTCCTCACCACTTTCTCTGGTCTGACTGAGATTTTTGGCAAATGAAATCTAACTATAGATAACCTCATTTAAAATGATAGTAAACAAACCTAATAAATAGCAGTCTTTAAAATACTTCTATACTCCGAATAGTCTGATGATACTTCCTTAAAAATATGTTGCAATCAATCTTAAAAGCATGCTTTTTAAAACTACAGTAAAGTTGTCTTGTATACTACAGCTCAAAGATGCTGCCGTTATGTCTAATCTTCCTTGACAATCTCACTTTATTTGGAATCACCTATGAGAAATCCCTGTAGGTACATCTGTGAGAGTGTCTTCTGAGCACTTATGTGACACATCTAGAACTTGATCATATAATTGCATCCCAAGCCAAATGATAAAGAAGTGAGTTCCAGAATTCATTTTTGTCTAGGTTCTCACTGGGGAGATTCAGTAAGCAGCTGCTACACACTCCTGTCCTCACACCCTCCTGGCATGATGAATATTCTCCAACTCTAAGCCCAAATAAACCCTTGTTTCCATAGTTGTGTTTTATAGGTGCTTGGCACCAGCATTTGTAAAAATAACCTACACACATGCTTTTAAAAGTCTTTTACAAGCACCCTGTTCTCAGTCTCATCCACAGGGCAGGACTGAAGAAAATGTTCGAAATGTACATTTTACCTTCTTACAAAGCTCTAAGGGTTCTAATTATCTCATACTGATTAGTAATATCTATATCATCATCTTTCTGATCAATACTTATTATCTTAACTCTTAAAATATTACTTTTTCCCCTACAAAAATATTCTATGTCTTCTCTTTGTAATTGCAACAAAGTGTCACATATGTGTAGTGCTGTACTGAGAAGCATTTGAGCAGTCACCCTTTAAACAAAACCATACAAAGTAAACCACAACCCTTCATTTGTAGCATTTGACAATTTTGGAGTATACATGTAACTGAAGGGACTGCTTTCAAATAGGCAATAGAAAGACATTGAACTGTAGTGTTAGGAACCATGATAAAAGATGTTCAGTAACATTCTTACTGTGTATATAAGCTCATTAATATCCACAAAATATAAGTGTCAGCAAAATAATTAGTAACATGACTTTTGAGAGTTGCTTTTTGTTTTAACATATTTTATCTAATTAGATGATCATATTGTTTAATTTTAATATTGTCTTTAACACTTATCGCTCTCTTTCCAAGAACCAAATCCAGTTCAACACAGCCCTATGCTTCAATAGTTAAACAAGACATAAGATTGTACAGGCAATGTGACTCAGTTGGCAGAGTACTTGTCTATCATCGAGGAAGACCTGGGTACCACCCACAGTTTCTCATAAACCAGGTCTGGTGGCACATACCTGTAATCCCAAGGTGCTTGAGATAGTGGCATAGATATCAAACCTTCAAGATATTTCTTGACTACAAAAATATATGAGGTCAGCCTGGGCTACCAGAGATCCTGTTTTAGAAATCATGGACCTGGTATAATTGTGTAGGAACGCGCACGCACACACACACACACACACACACACACACACAGAGACACACACACATAAATAAATAAATGAAAAATTAAGATCCCAATTAAATAAAATGCAAGAAAAGTTAAAACAGAAGTCTTTAAAGCTTTATTTTCTTTATGATATTAAAATTCATATTTTAAATACCCATATAAGTACTTCTTGCAACTTTTGGTTGGCTGTAGTGTTTTCAGGCTCTCAGTAGGCATCTTATATAAAGACAAAGCTTTTAATCACAATTACACCAGCATCAGTATATTTAGGTGGGAAAATTAGCATTAAAACAAAGATTACAAAGACACTTTAATTTCCTGAAAAAGAAGTTGAACTATGTGAAGTTCCATTAACATTTGCTTTGTTTATTGTTTTCATTTGTGTACACCATGGCTGCTAATTATTTTAAAGGGATTTGATTCAGCTACTTAAGTTTGTTTATATCACATATTAATCCCTTCTGCCATTTCCTCCCTTTTGTGGTAACTGTGACTCCTGTGTTCTTACTTCTTAGGACAAATTTAATAAATCAAAATTTCATCAATTAAGTTAAATTATTTTCTGAGGCTATTGTCCTTCCTGTATGCATATCTGACCAAAACCACCTTTTACAAACTATGGCTTACACAGAAATGTGGTTATGAACATTACACCTGAGCAAATGATCTGATTCTCCTTTTCAGATTTCGCAGTGCTCACTGCTGCCCATTGTTGGTGCCTATATTTTGTGATTTTTGCCTTGGAGTGGCTCGATTAGATACTTTCTGGTTTTTCAGTAAATGTGTCAAAATGTAGTTTAATTAATGAGCACATATAGCAAACCATTCTTTTGCCTTGAGTTTTAGACATCAGTGTGCTTAAGAAAGGAGTCCAGGTAAGACAAAGGCTCTGCCTGTCCATGTGGCATATTGTATTCTCTTGTAATGTATAGTCAACTCTAAAGTAAAAAAAAATTTGAAAGAAAAATTTCTTTATGAAAAAGTGATGCCAAAACCACAGAGGTCTGTTATCGAGTAAACAATTTTAAAAAATATAGAAGGAAGACTGAAGCAACAAATCAGAAACAGTTCATCCTGCCTCCCCCAAATCAAGAAAACCATGCGCTGACTGCGTCCAAACATTCATTTCTTAAAATAAGAACGACATCGGGAGTGTAAGTGCAGTTCTAATGTATTTGATATCAACCTATGTAATTATTTCTTATTTAGTTAAAGGAATGTAATGCAGGTTAAAAGTTGCACTGTTTTACTAACGACGTAATATCATTTTTCGCTGTTCTCAAAACGTGTGTCATGATTGTACAGAGCAGATTCTACAAATTGATAAGCTGGTTTACTGAGAACCAGTCATGAGGGATCTAGCTGTTATTCAAAATAGTCATAAGGGAATGTAAGGTTTGAATCAGTACCTTTGAAGTGGAGGGTGGTGTGGGTGTGGCACAGCTGCCTTATCATTGAGACAAGTGGCCAAGGAAAGGAAAGAACAAGAGTGCCAGGCACAGCAGTTCAGGTGACTGGGTGGGGTAGAAGAACAGGAGGCTACTAGATCAGCCAAGGAAATGAGTATGTGTGTAATCATGAAATTGTGTCTCTAACCATTACCGACTGTTGTCTCTGATAAGTGTGCAATCAAGCAGGTCATGAGCGGACTATTTCAGCACATAGACAAAGCAGTGAGGTGTGCTGTAAGCAAGTCTTCCTGCTATCTCTGTAATTCATGGACTGTCTCCTGACTGTTCACTAAGACGCATCAATTGCCAGTCTAAGAATCAGAATGCTTTTTGCAGAACTATGGCTGTCCTGCAGGCAGAGCTTGTACCCAAAACTCAATAACTCCTTTCAAAAATCTCTGGGCAATAGAAACACAGCATGTGGTACCCCAGGGAGTACATCCTAAAGCTATAAGCCTGAGATAATCACTAACACATGGCTACCAAGAAAATCATGCAGCTACTATGGGGGTATATCTGAAAACATTGAAGATATCTGTCAAAATTTGTTTTCAGACTTCAATGGCATATAGAGTCTGTGGTGCAGGGAAAACCATATTTTGCTTTTGACAGATACAATGGAAACAGCAGCCTTTCATTTGGAAAGCATTCTGGGTTTGGGCAGGACCCCCTGGGTGCTTCACAAATTTGTTAATCTGGCTGGAGATCAGGCATGTTGCCATGGAACAGTTTGTGAACATTTTCCTAACTGTAGGAAACAATACTTGTGTCCATAGGAAGTGTTCTTACTGCAGATAAATACAGCCAACATGTACACAGTGGAGAGAACCTTCACCCATTGGTTTCCAGGTGTATGGGTTGTAGAAACCCTAATACCCACTGGGCTGAACTTAAGTCCCAAGTAGGAGTATGATGAGAGCTATTGTGCTATTTCTTTGTGAAGAAAACACATGGTGCATTTTGGACATCACTGATAAGGATTTCTGTAGTTATAAATCAGAGGACCTGATTTGCAAAGGTGATCAACAACATTGGGGGAAACTTCAATGTGATGATGGCTTGAGCATGCTCATCCTTCTAATAATACCATTGGAATGCCCTCTGGGTAAGAGCTTCCTTAAACTATCAATATTCTACCTTGCGTTTCCACGGGAAATAGCCAAAGAATTGATGCCAAAATCTTACTTCAATTCTGTCATAGCTCCATCATTACCATGACCTCCATCTCTCACATGGAAACTGGACCAGAAGTTTCTGTGTGTTCAAGCCACCAGTGACTCCTTTCAGTAGACACTACACTGGAGAGAAACAGGACGCTTCTCCAGAACTTGAACTGCTCAACCAAAAGTAACTTTAAGTGTCATGTCTTGTTGTATTTGCTTGTTTTTGGTTTGTTTGATTTTTGTTTTGTTATGTTTTGTTTTTGGGATAAGGAATTGCATAATCAGTTTAAGATCTTTAGCCAACTCCCTGATCATTGGACCGTTGCACATATATATTTTCCTGACTAAGCTACATTATGTATTTATTCTTACCAAAGCGAAACTGTGGAACACTTGGAATGGCCCATTATCAGCATCAGCTCTATCCCCTCAGGCCACTCTGCATAGAAAGAATATTTACTCAGTTGTCCTCAGCAGCCAGTGTCCTTACTCGAGATTTTTTTTTTCTTAAAGATTTTTAAAGATTTCATAATACAACTATATTTCCATTTCTTCATAAAAGGGCACTGTACCTTTACTGGTGGGGCAATTTCAAGACCCACAATTCATAGTGAGAAGCAGTAAAGACAACTCATGACAGATAGCAGATAACATTATGTTATGTAGAAAGTTACAACATTATGACTTTTCAATTTTAAAGAAAATTTAAAAAATTTAAGGTGTATATCTGAAATATACTCTGTTAATGCTCGTTTGTAAAAAAAAAAAAAAAGAGTAAAAAGTGTGAGAAACTAGAATCACGAACATCCTAGGCTCATTGTGGGTGCAAGTTCTTTATCAGATTTGAACATAAATTTGCCACATCTATGACCTCCGTAGAGAATAGGTGAGGAGAATTGAGTGCAATCAAGCAAGCAGAGCTGTGCTCTCTGAGAAGACGACATTGAGGGTTTGTTTTCACCTACAAGGCTACAGTCTTTCCACCTGCACTAAAAGGATGGAAGAAATAAAGCCTGGAACAGTACCAATGTCTTCCCCCCTTGTAGCCCATTACACCAGGCTGCATTTCCCTGCAGTTGTGATTATTACATTACTACTTGATTGCTAACTATTATTGCCACAGTTGGAAAACTGAAAGCACAACATGGGGCCATTTCCATTAAAGGAATATGAAAGTCCATAACAAGCTCCGAGGTTGTGGGGCTGCTGGCGGGGTTGAACTGTGAAGTGCATAAGCATCTATTTAAGATGCTGTTTGAAGGGATACCACAGTTTACATCATTATTTCATTTAGTTTCTACCACAGATTTTTCCATTAAGTAATGTTAGACACTTATACAGTATAGTGGGATTATTTGTGCTCTAATAAAAGGAAGGGGGCATAATATAATTTTTTCTACTCATTTTCCAGAGTACTGGAGTTTGGTATTGAATATATTTGCAATCTTGATGTTTCCTCACGGACAGAAGTGGCTCCACAGAGAATCTCCATCATATTAAGTGGCAGAACTGAGAAGCCAAAGCAGAGGGACCATGCCCATAAAGGGGTGTGTGCTATTTATGCAAGCACAGGAAATGAAACTAGGTTAGTGCCACTTAGAAAGCCAAGAAAACCTATTCTATTAATACTAATAATTAAAAAAAAAGATGTTTGAAACATATTGTGTGATGTTGTAGGAGGAAAGAAATGACTATCCTGTCCTTCATGTCATTTTGTTTCTCATGTGACTCAAGTGGCGAAGTGTCTGGAGATAAGAAGTAAGATAAGCTCTTTTACAGTGGTCACTAAGTCCAAGTGTAGTCGAGAAAAAAGACTAAACTAATTTCAGCATTTTGCAGGGCACAGATGAACACCATACAATAATTGCAAGGATCTTTCTCATGATGCGTGAGAGAGACTAACCATAACTCTCTCTCTCTGTGTGTGTGTGTATGTGTGTGTGTGTGTGTGTGTGTGTGTGTGTGTGTGTGTAATGTGTGTGTTTATTGAGGGGTGGGATACATCCCAATTAATAAAATAACCGAAAGAAGATAGAGATAGAGATAGAGATAAAATTTCCAAACTCGTAGAATTTGTTTACTTGAGTGATTTTTCTCCATGACTACCTTATAGAGGAAAGAAACCTGAGAAGATTTAAAGCTGTCCCTAGAGGCTTCCATCATGTGAAGAGGGCTTTCCCTCCTGTCTTACTTGACCACATTACTAAAGGGTCAACTTAAAAGTTACTCTAAACCCTACTGTGTGTACTGCTAACTTCCTGTCTTCCCGTTTTTCTTCTTTTACTTTAATGAGATAAGCACTGCTCCATTATTCACAAGAGTATTGCTTCTGTAGTCCTTCCCTTCTGTTAGTTTAAAACATTTCAACACAATGGTTTCTTACCTTCCCTTTTGCCCCATGACCAACTTTGGAGGAAACACAAAACCAAAAATACAGGAAATTGTATGAGCAAGTTTGTTGGCAGGTTATTTAAACATTTGTGCTAGGACATTTCACAAAAAGATAAAAATGTTGGAGAAATTTAAGAGTTGAAGTTGTGGTGCCAGTTTTCTCTGCAAGAGGTGATTGTGCTGACAGGAATGAGTAACAAATTCAGGTTGAGCCTGTAAAACAGAGTCTGCAATGTGAGAAGGCCCTGGAAGTGCTCCTGCTGCAAGCCTATTATGAGCCTGAGTCCTCATCTCCCTCCTGGGTGGCTCTGCTAAAATCTTAGGTAAAACAGACCATCACTTTCCCTTGTAATAGTTAGTGAATCCAATAATGGCAAGAAACAACTCAAAGGGGCTCTTTCAAAATATAAACATTTGAATATTAAGAAAAGTTTGCTTGGTGATGTGGATCTGATGGTTTATACACATAGTCCCTGCTACTCAGAAAGCTACTACAGAGGAATAGAATCATAAGACAGCCTGAAGAGTTTAGTACGATTCCTTCCTGCAAAGTATTCACACCACAAGTTCAAATAGAAGATTCTTTTTTTATTTTCCCATAGCTTTCGCAGTTATACAATTACTTTCTTTCTCAGCAATGCTTTAAGGTCCCTTGTGTAGTAATAATTAAGAGTTCAAATTTATTCATATCTTCTGTGTTTATTAATAATACTTTATTTAAAAATAAACTTCTTAAATGCTTTGAGAAACCAATCTCTTGATGGTTCTGTTTTGTATTTTCCTAGTAACTAAGGATACTAATTAGCTATGTTTGGGCCTATGGGCCATTCTTATACTTCAGGGGAGATGATTCAGTCGATATACCCATTATAAACTGTGTCAACTTTTTAACATTAAGTTTTAAGTGTGCTTTCTATACTTTATATTAAAGTTTTTTGTTATGCAATTTATAAATGTTTCTCATACTGTGAGACTTCGTTAAAATGTTTTCTTTTTCCTCCTTCCTATTTATTTTCTTTGTTTTCTTTTTCTTTTCTCTTCCTTCCTTTCTTTCTTTCTTTCTTTCTTTCTTTCTTTCTTTCTTTCTGTCTTTCTTTCTTTCTGTCTTTCTTTCTTTCTTTCTCTCTTTCTCTCTCTCTCTCTTTCTTTCTTTCTTTCTTTCTTTCTTTCTTTCTTTCTTTCTTTCTTTCTCTCTTTCCCCTTTCTTTCTTCTCTTTTGATTCAGATTCTTACATGTAGCCCTGGTTGGCTTGGCACTTGCTATGTAGATCAGGCTGGCCTCAAACTTACAGTAATCTCCCTCCTTTTGCCTTAGGAGTACTGGGATAAAATTGTAGCCTTGCTGACTTTTGAAAAACTTATTATAGCATAACATTTTATAATTTGTATGAGCTGAAGTTTACATACTGTAGGAGACTGTTTTTTTTTTTGAGGTTTCAACATCACATTAAGAGAGAACATAAGTCTTAAAGAGTAGGACTTTCATTGTACAGCATTGTGTTCATGGTTTGTATCTGAGGCAAGTTTACATTCTCAGCTTTCTTCTCAAGTATGAAATGTTTCATCAGCTCCTTAGTTCTTAGTAAATTGATGTGAAGTCGACAAGGGCGCAATCATCTTATTTTGCAGAAGAGCAGTGCTCCATTTCTTCATGACAACAGGGCTATAGGATGCATGGAGCTGAAGTCTAAGAGTCAATAGGAAGTTCCTTTTCCTCCCAAAGCTGGTTGCCCATATTCTGATATATCACCTATACCAACTACACTAACACCGTATCACCTGAAAAAACTATTTTACTGAAAAACCTCATCAGTTGTGCCTCTCTTGTATGAAGTGTCTGAGGAGATGCTAAGGGTAAAGTGAAGTGTGAAAACCTCCATCAAAGCATTCTGGGCATGCAGAGAGTTCTTCAGCCATGCGGACTGACTTCAGTGCCAGGTGAGGTTCTCAGAAGCGTCTCTCTTATGTGTGCCTCTCATGTAAACATGATCTGATATTTTTTTAAAAGTCAGCCTATATACTTTGAAATGCTTTTGGAGAAAATTGGATCACTATTTAGACAGACAAGGACTCTAAAATCTTCAAGATAATAAGTAGCTAAAGAAACTATATCTTACTAATCTCTATCATCACTAATTTGATGACTAATCCCAACATCCTGCTAATGTAACTCGGTATTCCTATGTACAGAAATGTAGAAGTTCAATAAAAAAGACTCATGTTTATTTCTGTTTCATGTCTCCTTGGAATACTTAGTTGAAAAATAAATCCTTCATAATTATATATAAATATAAACATCCATACAGTGTGCTAGGTAGTGGTGTATTAGTATTTTAGGGTGTCTAGTAAGTTACCTAATTTTGATGACAGAAGCTGAGTTCATATAGAAAACCCTCCTTAAAAAAACAAAAATGTATTGGTTCCCTAAGTTAGGATTGATAATAGATCTACTATTCATCCAGTGTACATGTCTTTTGAATTTAGGAATTTTTTTTCTTTTAGAAAGTGAGTAGAAAATGACAAACTGTATCCCTGTGACTGTATATCATCTGTACAATTGCTGATGTGAATTCTGCCTCAGCTATGTACCTTTTGGATTTGACAGTGGATTTGGTTGGCTTGATCTAAATTACATGTCTTTTTGTTTTCTTCTTCTGAACTCCAACAGGAACTTAATACTCTTAAAGCTTAGGTTACACTCCTCTTTATCTTTCCACTAATAGAACTTAAACATGATATCACACACCAGGTCTATCGTCCATTCATTTATCCAGAACCTAGAGTCAGCATGGATCACAACACCAGAACTGCAAGACTAAAATAGAATCACTCTGCCTTTGCTGGTCAGGCCAGAACTTGACCATGATTGAAAGATGCAACAGGGAAACACTGCACTATTCACACTGCACGGCTCCCTTGAAACCTCATCTGGGCTGCTCGGCCTGAGATCAACGGTCCGTTTGCATCTTACTGCTCTGTCTGATGCCTCTATTTTTTTTCCTATTTCATGTGAACACGTCCTTGATGAAATGTCTGTAAACCAAATCTTACTTCAGAAACTGCTTTGAGGGAACCTTCACTAAGACATAGACCATCAACAATGAAATGCCGATGTAAGGTATAATGAATAGTGTTCAGGGTGGGGGGCATTTCCTTTTTAAAGAGAGCTATAATTAAATAAGAGGTGAATATTTACTCTACCTTATTAGTTGATTCGCCAACCATGGCACTAGGAAAGACTCCATAGATATATGTTTGGGAAACAATTGTGAATTATTAAATTAGCCAACACCTGTAAAACACAGATATACTCTTAATAATGTCTACGCTTTGGATTGGGCATTGCTAATCTAGTGGGGCTTCAAAAGGAAATTTATTTAATAGTAGGTGGAAAATACGGTAAGATGAGTATAATTTTAGAAATTGAATTACTTGTTTGGAGAAAACTTCTTAATCACTTGGATCTAACTGCCAAAATATTAAATGTTTGTCCAAGTGAAACAAGACTAGACTGGTGATTTAAAATTCAGGAAGGCATAGTTGTTCATGCAGCGTTCTAGAAGGTGTAGATAACCAGTCTTAGCCTTGAACATTAGACAGTGCTATATGCTACCCACCTCATGTTTGCCGGATACACAGCTAACTATTAACATGATCGAAGTATGTGATTGCTTACAATGGAGCGGTTATATGACACGCAGACCTGAAAATGGCCTGAACTAGCCCAAGAAAGAATAAAGAGGAAACAGAGGACACATGTGGGCATCCTAGGTAGGAGGGAAGGAAGGGAAAGGATTAGCTGTCTCTTGTGAGACTAGGCCAGTGCTTGGCAAACACAGAAGTGGATGCTCACAGTCAGCTATTGGATGGAACACAGGGCCCACAATGGAGAAGCTAGAGAAAGTACCCAAGGAGCTAAAGAGATCTGCAACCCTATAGGTGGAACAACATTATGAACTAACCAGTACCCCGGAGCTCTTGACTCTAGCTGCATATGTATCAAAAGATGGTCTAGTCGGCCATCCCTGGAAAGAGAGGCCCATTGGACTTGCAAACTTTATATGCCCCAGTAGAGGGGAACACCAGGGCCAAGAAGTGGGAGTAGATGGGTAGGGGAGCAGGTGTGGGGGAGGGTATAGGGGACTTTCAGGATAGCATTTGAAATGTAAATGAAGAAAATACCTAATAAAAAATTGGAAAAAAAAGGGGGGGATTGAGAAAAGTGAAATGGATCAAAAGGGTATAAAAAAAATGAAAGTTCAACATCAACCAGTCCAGAAAAATGGACATGGAAAAATGAGAGAAATAGCCTCACCTACAGAACTTGAATTTAGTAGGAAGGATACTACTAATCAAAACGACTGGTTATTTATGTTTTGTGTTCAGAAATGGGAAAACAATGATTCTAGGAGATACTGCCCCCTAGCGGTCAGTAAAGACCCACTTCCACCACAAACTGAGATGCTGAACCGCAGATTGTGTTAAGCATACATGCCCTTGAACAGTTCTAAATTGTGGCCCAGTCACAGATTGACTGCATCAAGCATAGAGGCTTACTGGAAAAAGTCATATATAAATGAGGAAATTTTCCTTATAATTTCTGGAGAATATTACACAATTTTGAATGTATGGATTATCAATGAATGATCAATGCTGCAATCTCAGTGTCTGAGGGGTACTTTTATCTAAACCACAAAAATATCCATAATCTACAGATACCCAAATCCCTTACATAACATAGCACAATGCTTAAACATTTTCTCTTATGAGTTGAGTGTTTTCTATGTCACCTGTAATGTCTACTATGACACAAACAGTAATATCCAAAACAGCACTGTATCTTTCAGAATATTTTATGTTGAAAAAATTTTCTGAACTCAACTGAACATGCAGATACAGAGGGCATATAATTTATAATTTGAAATTCAATGCACTTTGATTCAGACTCAACACATATCCTAGCAATTTTATCTAGAGTACTAGAAGTTACTACTGTTAATCTTTTAGGAATGTTTCATGACCTTCCAGGACAAATGATAGCAATAACTCTTTGTCCAACATTTTTGCCTTTGCTTTCTGTAATGTAAAATTTAATCTTCCTAACTGACTATCAGAAAATAAAACTTTAATCTTTGCATAATATCCATTTAATTTCCTGAAATTTGCCACTTAAGATGCATGCATTATTTGCCAGTACAAAGTTTGTTAAGAAAGCTTTGTGTATAGAGATTGTACAATGCAACCTACCAACACATGCAAAATATATTTATTCTTTAACATTGCTGTCAAGAAAAAAAAAATCTAAGTTCAGAGTTCCTTTTACAAATTTAACTTAAAGTTCATAGGTATTTTGCTTCTATGTGTCTATGAACCAATACCATGAAGGTTAGAAGAGAGTATGTGATCTGCTGGAACTGGACTTACAGGCAATTGTGAGCTGCCATCTGGATGCTTCCAATAAATCCTACATCCTTTGAGAGAGCAGTCAGTGCTCTTAACCACTGAAGTGTCCACCATTCTTCGTCCATATTTCCAAATTGTCAAATTTACAATTAATGCTCTCACCAAGAATGTGTGTGATTATGATTTCCTACATATACTTGATGATCATAGGTTATGTTAATAGTTTGGATCTAACTGTCTGAGAGTTTTAAATGTGTCTTCTCCACTTCCATCATGCTTATTAAACATGACATCATTAGAATGTGTGCTTAGTCTGAAATGTCTGCCTCTCCTATTCTTTGACTACCACCTTAAGTTATACTTTTTCTTTTAATAAGATGTTTCTGTCTTGCTAAAAAGCATTATATCTTTTTAACATGTAAAATGTAAATAAAAGGAGGTGATGTGAAGACTTAGAAATTGTGGTTAAATATGCAAGGTTATCCAAGGATGGTGGAGGTGACTGAAATAGGGAAATAGAGGCAGGAAGATCAACATATCAAGATCATCCTTGCTACATAGAAAGTTCAAGAGGAATTTTATGAGTAAAAAAAGAAAAAGGAAAAGAAAGAAAGAAAGAAAGAAAAAAGAAAGGAAGAAAGGAAGGAAGGAAGGAAGGAAGGATGGAAGAAACAAAGAAAGATGAGAAGAAAAGAAAAGAAAAGAAAAGAAAAGAAAAGGAGATAGGCAAATGTTTTCAGAAAGGTGTTTACTCTACACCATACAAATCAGCATGTTTATTGGTTGTAATGATAACTCAATGGATAAAGGTGCCTGCTGTGGTGAGGTGAGTTCAGTCGTCAAAACACAAGTAAAGTGAGAGCAGAGAGTCCACTCTACAAATTATGTTCTGACCTTCACATGTGAAGCACAGTGCATGTGCTTTGTGCATGTGCACACACACACACACACACACACACACACACACACACACTTGCATACACACATAGTAGATGATAGATAGATAGATAGATAGATAGATAGATAGATAGATAGATAGATAGAGATGGATGGATGGATAGATAGATAGATAGATAGATAGATAGATAGATAGATAGATAGATAGATAGATAGATAGATAGATGGATGGATAGAGAATGAGAGTGAGAAGGAAACAAAGTGCATGACTTAATTTAAGTGTAAAATTCTTCTGAATATTCAATATAAAAGGGCAAAGGAAGTATCTATCTCTATCATTTAAAAGTACATGAAATACTGTTTTGTTGAAATGATCATATAAAGAACTATTTGTTTTATTACTTTCTTTATGGCTATTAATCTTTGGTATATATTAAATAGTATTAAGTATACAGTTTGAGGTGACAATTATTGGAAGGAAGCATGTTGGAATTAGAAAGAAAAAAGATATTGAAAGGTCTTAATATGTTTATAAGGAATGAATGAAAATTAAAGCAGTCTTCTTTCTTAAGGAAAATTGAGGACGATGGGATTTGAAAAGGGACGGCAAGGCGACTCAGATGCTATTTTGACAGTGTTTGAGGACTCACCTCGTTTTAGTTTTCAATACAATGTAAATTAAAAGTGTAATGATTTGTTCACAGCCTGTCTTGTTTGTGTCTGTTTTTCAATATTTAGAGTGAACCATATGCCTCCATGCTCTGGCAGTGACTTTATAAATATACATTATGTGACTGTCACTTTCTTATTATTATGTAGATGTGTCTGATGTACTTTTTTGTGTGCATGCTTTTGTGTTTGTGTGTGTGCGTGCATGCTAGAGTGGGCAGGAGGAATCAGAACCTGTTCAGGTTTTTGCTTACCTCCTTATTTGAGAGAGCCAGAGAGACACTTGTTCACACTGCAGACCAGCCAGCCTGTGAGTGTCCAAGGATTCACCTGTTTTGTCTGATGTCCTGCCATTCTAGGCTTGTGCTACTGCTCTGGCTTTATGTGGTTTCTGGGGGTCTAAGCTTAGGTCTGCACACTTTGGAGGCAAGCACTTTATGCATGGAGCCACCTCTCAGCACTGAGTTTCTTACTTTGGATATAAATAAATTTCAACAGCAACTATGTGAACTGCAAAAACAAGCAAAGAAACAAACAGCCAAAGGGGCAAAATGTATGTACAAAACCGTAATACTATGTGATTTACATGTATATTGTGTGTGTGTAAATTGTATTTACACATTTATATTGTATAAGGGCAAAATCAACATAATCAGCACTTGCTAGTTTGGAAATGCTTAAACTGTTGTTTTCTAATTAATAGATACATTATTATAAAATAAAGTCTCTGTACAGTGTTGAAACACATTAGAATCTTGCCTCCTATCTAACTGTACTTTGAAATTCATTATTCAGCCCTTATCCATTACCTCTTCCTTGCCTACCCTCTACTGAACTCTTGTGCACTGTTTATACAAACTTAAACGAATACAGAAATTATGGAAAGCGGAATGGAGTTGCCTAGAAAATGTGGAGCTAGAGGCATCAGATGATACAACGTTCTCATCTTCTCAGAGCCAATGAAGTCGCTATGTTTGAGAGATGCCTTAATGCTCGTGTTTGTTCAATTACTATTCACAGTCTTCAGGATATGGAATCAGTGAGGTGTTCAGAACAGATGAATGGCTAATGAAAATGGAATATGTATGCACTAGTGAATATTATTAAAGCATGAAAGAGACTGACATCCTGTTATATATTGCAATATGGGTAGAATTAGAAGAAAATAAGACAGTGATAAAAAACAAATATGGCATCTCCTAAGGTTAATAAGGTTAATTAGTAATTAATAAGGTTAATAATTTAAATTAATCAGCATCTTTCTTTTTTCTGCAATCATACATATCAACAAGGTAATGGTGAGTATGAAAAAAGTATCTTACAGAAAGCTCCATGAGCTATGTCCACAGTGAATAAAAATAATGAGATATTACCCGATGATGTAAGATCATTCATAGTAGTCAAGTTTAAAAATTACACAACAAATAGAATAGAAGAAACAAAATATTTGAAACAAAATGGACTTGAAAAGAACGTGAGTTTTATGTGCTTTGTATCTTGTATCTTGGGTATTCTAAGTTTCTGGGCTATTATCTACTTATCAATGAGTACATATCATGTGAGTTCTTTTGTGATTGGGTTACCTCACTCAGGATGATGCCCTCCAGGTCCATCCATTTGCCTAGGAATTTCATAAATTCATTCTTTTTAATAGCTGAGTAGTACTCCATTGTGTAAATGTACCACATTTTCTGTATCCATTCTTCTGTTGAGGGGCATCTGGGTTCTTTCCAGCTTCTGGCTATTATAAATAAGGCTGCTATGAACATAGTGGAGCATGTGTCCTTCTTACCACTAGCAAGATTTTGCTGAAAGGATCCTGATATAGCTGTCTCTTGTGAGAATATGCCTGGGGCCTAGCAAACACAGAAGTGGATGCTCACAGTCAGCTATTGGATGGATCACAGGGCCCCCAATGGAGGAGCTAGAGAAAGTATCCAAGAAGCTAAAGGGATCTGGAACCCTATAGGTGGAACAACAGTATGAACTAACCAGTACCCCCTGAAGCTCGTGTCTCTAGCTGCATATGTAGCAGAAGATGGCCTAGCCAGCCATCAGTGGAAAGAGAGGCCAATTGGTCGTGCAAACTTTATATGCCTCAGTACAGGGAAACGCCAGGGCCAAGAAGTGGGAGTGGGTGGGTAGGGGAGTGGGGGGAGGATATGGGGGACTTTTGGGATAGCATTGGAAATGTAAATGAGGAAAATAACCAATAAAAATTTTAAAAAATAAAAAAATAAATAAAAAAGAAGAAATACAAATAAAGGTTGAAAAAAAAAGAGAGAAAAGAAAAGAACATGTGGCTGACATTCTGCTGTCTAGTCTCTGGCTCCTGCAGAGTATGGCCTTGGTGCCATCAAAAATTTTTAAAAATCCATGTTAAAATTCTTGTGAGATACAGTGAAGATAATAGGGTATTATAAAATCTACATTGGAGTTCTGTCTTTCTAATGGATTATAATCAGATTCACACATCATAACTAAATTACACATACAAGAAATAAGACTCTCCTTAGAGAAGGACAGTTGATTCATCAAATAAAATTCACAAGAGTGATGAAAACTCAGTTTAATATAGAAAGAATATTGATACATCAATATCAACACACCTCTGAAATATAGCCATTACGTGAATATATGTACTACTACTAATATATCTAAAGAGAGAATGTGTAGAGTGTAGAGCAAAATAGGAAGCAATCAACCTTGTTAACAGGAAATCACGTTTCTGTAACTATCGCTGGGAGATATCCCTCTTGGGTTCAGACTTATGATTCTTGTCCTTTGGCAGACTAGAGAGCCTCAGGTGCCCCTGCTAACAAGATTTGCTCCCCAATATCAGTTGGTTGGCTTCTTAGCTGATGTGCTAGAAGCACAATCCTGCTTTGCAAGGGCCATGCCCAATCCATTTCCCATTCCAAGTTTTGAAATGATGTTTTGATTATAATTTTCCTTTATTTCACCTTGCCTTCTCAGGCTGACAAGCAGAGAAATCTTCTGTATCTACATTTGCACTTCTCATCATGAATACTAAACCTGATTTTTTTGGGTTGTTTGCATGCATATTACCCTTTTATGAATTTTTGAAAAACCAAATCAATCCTTAATCTGCTCGTTTGAATCAATAAAACCAGGTTTATTAATCTAAAAATAATCAGTCTTAGAATCCAGGGTGCAGAATGTACCTTTGAGAAGAGCCGTGTGAGAATACAAGGATATATTTGCAGGTGCTAGCCCACTCACTGGCTGGGAGGGCTCAGCTGGTACACTAATTCATTCTACTGAACTTTTCTCCAACCTACCTTCAGATTAATCAATTTCTATCTTAAATTTTACTAGCTTCAAAGTGATAATTTCATTTTAATTGTGTGTGTGAAGTGTATGCATGAGCACGTGTGTGTGTCCTGTGTGACTCTGTGTGTGTCTATGCCTGTGTGGGGTGCCTATACATTGAGTGCAGTGCCCTCAGAGGTCAGAATGGGCATGCGTTACTCTTGAGGTGAAGTTATAGGCAGTTGTGAATTGCCTGATGTGGGTGCTGGAAAAGTAGCATGTGATCTTTACCACTGAGCCATCTCTCCAATCCCTAAACTGGAAACTTTAAAAGAACATCAGTGTAGTTTCTGCTTTACATATTCAGTTTGAATTGATATAGTGTAGGCATTACAGACTAGGAGTGAACGTAGCCACTTCTTCAGAGGCCATTAAGCGTGCATTATGAATCCACAGAGAGACATTCAGAAGGGAAGATATAAGTCCATGACATTTTGATTTTGCCTTTTAGTTTTCGTGTAAGTGAAGTCACGTTCTCTTTTTTAAACTAGTAAACAGTAGAAATTTAAACACATTCAGAAAAGCTATAAACTCTTCATTAGCTAAAATCCACGCCTGCATTGTACTGGTCTCCTAGTATGACTTGTAATTGTAAGGAGGAATTAAGATTTCAAGTAGAGAAACGGTTGTTATATGAGTTGTGCACTGTGTATGTATAAATACAAGTCATATTAAATATCATTTTTGGGTTGAATCATGATCACATCAAAGCGATCTGGATTTGGGATGCTGGGGTGTCCCAGAAACAGTTAAATAGTAGGTGATTTTCCAGGTTTACTATCAAGCATATTTACTCACTCCAGGAAGAAGATTTAAAATATGTGAAGGAAGTTTATCCTTTATAGAGCATACACTGATGGGCCCAAATTCCATTTACCTATCAAGAAAAGTCTTCACGTCCAGAAACTTTGGTTCTGTGTTACCTAACCAAAAGGTTTTGTCTCCCTAACATCTCTTAGAAACAACAAACTAGCTAGATGCGGACAAGCATTTGAATGTGCCCCAAACTGCATTTTCCAATTCTGTCCTACTCTCAACTATTGATTTTTTTTTCTTTCTGCATGAAAACCCCTCGTCCATTTCTTCTCTATTGTTTAGGCAGAGAGCTATGAATTTCTAGTCTGATGATATCAGTGGATTTCCACTTTATACCTGATATTTTGTAAATTTGCCACAGGTGCTTGTGATACTAATGTTTAATATTGAATGGGACTTAAAATAGATGTTCTGTCAAAAGTACATGGAGTGTGTAATGTCTGAATGTTCTCTAACTGAATGCCTTCAATAGCTATGTGGTATGGAATTCTATTTCCTGAGGTTCTTGAAGTTCATGGTGGGCAGTACAACGGGAAGATGCATTAAATCTCTAAGACTGCCAAAGTAACATTTGATATATTCCTATAGTCAGAGATATACATGATTCTAACAGCAGCTCCCAGATACAGTAAATCCAAATAACTCTTAAAATGCTCAGTCCATAGAGGTTAATTGTTTAATTAATTTGAGTGTTTCTCCCCCCCCCCGCCGTGTGTGTGTGTGTGTGTGTGTGTGTGTGTGTCTGTCTGTCTGTCTGTCTGTCTGTCTGTCTTTCTGCGAACAACTGGTGGAATTTCCTTATATCCTTCTATCATGTAGGACCTGGTGATCAAACTTGGACCATCAGGCTAAGTGGCAGACACGTTTATCCACTGAGGCATCTCTCGGTTTGGGGTTATTTAAAAGAAACATTTATGTACAGAATGGGTTACATAATGAACTCCTTAAAATGCTGTGAAATCCTAACTCTAAGAAGTTCTTAGAACCAAAATGAAGCCACTTATATCAAACTGTAATAAAAAATAGACAAAGTCATGCTGACAGAAAAGTTATGAAAGGACACATAATGCAAGGCTATATATTCTCAAGAGATCAGGCAAAGCAATGATCCTGCACAAAGGTCTCTACACTCCATAAGAAGCAACAAACTGACATAGATTTTCAAATACAGTTGGCAAACAATTGTCTGTTTAATTTTAAACTGGCAACGTTCTTTGCTACAAGGATCATTCAATGTGTATGTCATGTTCATCGTTTTGCCTCCAGAAAGTAGCCCTGGCAGGCTTATCTGTGAACATACCAAAAGTTACTATTGAACAAGTGGTCCCATTGCAGTGCTTTTATTATCTGCAGATAAATATCATTCATCAGTTCCCAAACAATCCCTCTCAGGTCATTATTCAGACTTGGAAGTAAGATGTTTCCCACACAGTTATTTAAGATGAGAATAATGGAGTGGGGAGATCCTGTAATCCAATACAAATAGTATCTGAGATGAATACTCAGCATCACAGCCCTCCCACCCACACAGAAGCTGATAAAGACAGAAGAAAATTGGAGTGATTCTGATGGAAGTCAAGGAACACAAAGATCTGATGGGCATTACCAGAATCTAGGCAATGGCAAAAGAAAAAAAAAAAAAAGATAATACTACTCAGAGCCCCCTCCCCCAAGCACCATATGGACACCTAAAACCTAGAATCCTCCCATCCAAACTATAAGGGGTGCCTGGTTTGTTTTTGTTTGGTTGGTTTTTTTTTTTTTTTAGTGTTATTTTTGTTTTGTTGCTGTTGTTTTTCTAAGCCACCCCACTTGTGTGACTTTCTCAAGGTATCTCAAGATATAGTGTGGAAATATGGATTTCAGCTGGTAGAGTTGATAGGTTTCCTGAAATGTGTTTATATTTTTTCTTTATACTATCTCAAGTAAATATTTTACAGTATTTCTAAAAAAAAAATAGCTTTTGGCATACATTGCAACTTTGATGGGCTGCAGTTCTTCATAGTAATTCAAAGTGGTCTCTTGCTCCAGTTACGATGAACAAGGTAGACTGTACTATACCACAACCCTATATGTTTAAATTTAATCTGTTACAAAAATGCAAATTTTATGATGCCCAAAGGAAAAGGTACTACTAATTAACCAAAGACTTTGCTCTGCTCAATCCTGTCCTGCATCATTTAACGATTTGTGCCAAAGGCAAGTCAGCAGGAAGAGGCTGGCTTGTAAAGGATAGTGTTTCTTCATGTAACACAGGGAGGCAGAAAAAGCTAGAAATCAATGCCTGCTGATGGAAAAAGATAAAACTATTGAGAAAATAAATGGTATTTTTACCCCTCTGTTAAGATCTCTATAGCAAGAGAAAATTCAAAGATTAACAATTACTATAAATGAATTTCTAGAGATGTTCTTTAAGGCCTGTTTCCTTGTTTATCCGTCAGGGAAGCACTCCATTTCATAAGCACTTTTCTTATGTAGCAGATTAATGTTTTATGGTAATTTTTATTCTTCACTGATTTATCTGGAGCATCTAGAGCACTCTAGCAAAAGGCTGTGATGAGCCTAATGTAGAATAAATTTTACTAGCTTACAATCAGCTCTTCTGTAGACTAGATTCTATAACATTGTGCATGCAATTTTCCATTTTATGTAAAATGAAGTTGAGGTTGAAATCCTCAACTTATGTGGATGCCATTCCTTTTTTTTTAATTAGGTATTTATTTCATTTACATTTCCAATGCTACAGCCATATAAGAAATGCTGAGATTAGGAGAAATAGTGTCCCCTGGAAAAAGTATAGCAACTGGTTACCCAATATCAAATGGCCATCTCTGAAAACCTACACATACAAGTAATATTATGCAGATTGAGCAGCAAGTATATATGTATTTAGAATGTGTGTGTGTGTGTGTGTGTGTGTGTGTGTGAACAGTTAATAAAAAGAAACTACAAATTTGAAAAAAATAAGGAAGGGTAATGCAAGGATTTAAAAATAGGAAAGTGGAGGTAAAAATGGTTTAATTATTTTATAATATCAAAATTAAAATTCATTATATTTTCTTTATGTAGTTGTGGCACCAAATCGGGGGCTCTGTATTCTACACGAGGCTAAACCACTGAACTACATACACAGACTCACAGGTTTTAATTGACTATAACAGGTAGACTTCTGCTGTAACAGTATATTTATCATTTTGCCCAATTTTTAGTCATGAAACAGAAATTTGTGCACTTTCTCATCAGTTAGAATGGCATTTTGCTATCTGTGAGGGATAGGAAACTATATGTGGGTTATAAACTTCATTACAAATTTATGATTTAAAAACCCACTCTAACTTTTCTAAGTTTAACTCATGTCTTAAATATTTTTACAGGATGTGTTGTCTTTTAAAAGTTAGTGTTTCAAGGCCATTAGGTAACGCTTTATTTTGTGCCAATATGAAAGTGAAATAATTTGATGGCAGCAAGCTGCGCTGGAGAATGAAGCCAACTTCAGTCATGAATGCAAGGCAGCTAATCAGAATTCTAAACTCCATGAGGCGTTACAGAAGAAAGACACTTAACTTTAGTTCTGTGACTCGGGGGCATTTCTGAAGTTCAGCTGTATCACATGTGAGTTGAAAACTTACATTTTCTTCATAACTAAATACTATTTGCATATATTGTCCTATAAAGTACTTTGACTAATCACATTAGGTAAAGTTTTAAACTGTAAAAAACGATTACATATATTCTAGAAGACAGACCTAGTCTAAATATAGTATGTATTTTAGTCTAAATATTATATATATGCCCCGCTCTGGCTCTCTCTCTCTCTATGTATGTTAGATAAAAAGATAGAGATAGAAACAGAGACATAGACAGAGACAGAGATAGAGATACATAGGTATAGATATTAGCTGGTTCGTCTAAGCACAAATGTTGTTCATAGGAATAAACAACTGCAGGGGTGGTGGCGCATGCCTTTAATCCCAGTACTTGGGAGGCAGAGGCAGGTGGATTTCTGAGTTCAAGGCCAGCCTGGTCTACAGAGTGAGCTCCAGGACAGCCAGGGTTACACACACACACACACACACACAAACCTAAACCAAACCAAACCAAACCAAACCAAACCCAACAACAACAACAACAACAACAACAAAAAACAAAAACAAAAACAGCAACAACAATATCAAAAGGAATAGACAACTATAAATTCTGAGCTAATATTTTTTTTTCAATCAAAGTATCAAACAAATGTTTATTCATAGTAACAAATATAGAAAAAATAATTCCACAGAAGGATTTTATTATAATCCAGTGACATACCAACCAATTCAAAAATGGAGTTTAAGATGCACTTAATTCAGTATGGGCACTATGAATAAAAATATAAGGAAGCTCAAAAATTTACAAATAAAATCAATGCTTCATCTTTGTCATTCATTGTAATCTAAACAAATTACATAAAGTAGCTTAAAAGCATACATCTATGTTGTTGAAATGTAATCCAAGGTAGAAATATTTCAAAACAAATGCCAAGTAGGAGTAAATGAAAAGTATGAGGTATATGCTAACATTAAAATAAAATTCTACCTCTTATTAAATACTTAGATCATCCAAAGTACAAAAGTAACATTGTAACCATAGAAGTTTTAATTTAAAATGTCAATAATATATTTAGACTAAACTGTGTCAGCAATCTTTTAAATATATAAAATCGACTCTTCTTCATACTCTGTAAAATGAATGAAAACAAAATTATTGAAGATATGATATCTACCATTAAATGCTGTATAATACTTTCAACCTTGTAAATATGAAGTTAATAAGGATGTTAGTCACTTCTGAATAAAACTAGGTGGATGTTTATAGAGGGCATATGAAAGTAGCATGCATGCAGGATCTGAGACAACTAATATTTGAGCATCTTTTGCAATTTATTATCATGCCAACCACATCCAAAGATAAATATAAAAAAAATCACTTGTGTTGGCAATTCTCTCACATAAAAGAGAAGACATATCCAGTCTAAACAGCTATATAGCTTATGAAAAAATTATATTGCATTTTCTAAGCCATAAAAAAATCTGAGGACTTCTGGTAGAGTAACAGAACCTAACTCCCCCCCCCACCCCCTCCTCTGTGTGTGTACGTGTGTGCAAAATACAGTATGTCTACTTTTCATATGCATGTATTACAATTTTTGTAAGAAATATAGTCAATTGAATCTTTGAATTGCCTTTTAGTCTGAAAGATATCCTATTTAGAAAATCCTTTGAAAAGTCTGTCATGTAATTTTTCTCATATGATTTACAGAGTAAACGAGAAAAATTGAGATCACATGTAAAGGTGAAATGCTCATATTTTAATTCATAAAGAAGAAATAAATGGTTGACCCCAGCCAAGGGCATACTGAACAAACAATGTCTGTTGAAGACTCTTGGCCTCTAAAATGTCAAATTATATTAGAAATTTATAGAATTGAAACAAAGTAAGATTAAATAATTTATCTTTTAAAATATAAATCTCAACTAGAACTAAAACCCCAAAAGAAAAACTCATAATATATTTTTCAGCAGTAGAATTTACTTATTATGTGAAATTCTCAAAAGTCTTTAAAGAGGTATAAACTAAACTGAGAAGAAAATAGGATATAATATTTTTAAAGGATATAGAAACCATTAAGTGTGTAGAAAAATGTTCATGACTTACCTTTAAAATTTACTAAAATCTATTTTCTCAAACATTATATAAAGTATGTCAATTCACATTATATATGTGAATACATATGTTTTATATACAAATATATATATATATATACATATATACATATGTAATATAATATATATAAATATATTATAAATGTACATTTATAATATAAACCTGACTCAAGACTATACATTTATAATAGTCTCAATTTCTGTTAAATGAGCAAAATTCTGAGATATAAGAAGCAGAGAGGTTAGGGAATTTCCCCATCATTACTTTGTTAGAAGGGAGAAGCTGATATTACATAAGTATTCTGGTTATAGTGCCACCTTCTAATCCACTTCAGTGAATCTTTCTTATTTGATTACTTTTGTATATATCATTATTCTTGGACTACTTACAATGATCTACAAATTATACTTTTTAAGAGCATGTAATATTTTTTGGACATGGGCTGTCTTTTAATTCTAAAAGTTATGGGAAGAGATAGGAGAGTGAAACCTATGAGGACCAGGGAATAAGACACCCCTGGTCTACTTTTCCAGATCCCCAGCACCAGACTAGATACAGAAGTAATTCTCTTCAGCAAGTTGCTATAAGCCAGGAAAAATCATCTTCAGGGGCAGCTGCCAATAGTCTGCCCTTTAGACTTTGGCCAGGATGCCAAGCCCCAGCTGTTCAGTCAGCCTGCCCTAGACAGCCCGCTGGCAAAGAAGGCTACTATTTTAAAGAGGAAATATCAACTCAAACCGATGAGCCTACAAATGCAACAGTTACTTCTAGGAATGAATTAAAAGATGATAAAAACAACACGGTAGTTTTTGATACTGTGGTTTGCTGTCTTGTTGTTTTTATTTTTTAACTAAGGGAACAAATTTAAATAGTCCCCCAGATGGAAATGGTTAGTAAATAAAAATAAAAATAAAATCTCCTAATTCTTTTTTCCAGAATACATTTCAGATTAGCAGAGAACAAGATGGCACTCTGAAGTGTGAATGTTGAAAGAGAAGTCTCACTGCCAAAGTAAGATGCTTCTAAGGTTAAAGGGGAATGAGAACTGTTAGAGAGTACTCTGAGAACTCTGGCAATGGTAGTGCCAGACAAAAGCTCCATTTGAAACTGAAGTTTACAATTCAAAATACATGCAGGTGCAACCAATGTTGTAACAATGGGGCCCAGTGGCCAGCTTATTTCAGGAACTGTCTCTCACCAACCTCCTTGTCTCTTCTGATAATTTAATCTATTTTGATTCCAAATTTTGATTTTAGAAATCTTATTAGGTCTTTTAATTAAAATAAAAATTTAGATTGTGACAATATCAAAATTTCTTGAGCTACTAGTTGAGTTAACTATAAATATGGTTTTGAAATATTTGATGAAATTATTTCACTGAACTCAATAATTTTTCCTGAATATTTAAACACAATTCTCTTCTATCTAATTGTATAATTACCAATTTTGACTTCTTTTCTGTTTTTAACCATTGTTTGTAGCATGTTTAACTATGTTAGGCCAATTTTATAAAATTTAATTTTATTAAGAGAACGTCTCTTCTTTATCTCATAATCTGTTAATAGCAAATATAATAACTCATAAATTCACCCATGGTAATTTTTATTTATGAGAAATTGGACATTGCTTTAGGTATTTTACACGTTTAAACTTTACTAAAAAGATTAAATTTACAAAAGATAGTTTAACATTTCAATCATTACTATGGTCCTATGAGTCTATCTACCAATTCATCTATATTCTATCATCTATTTATCTCTCTGCCAAACAACCTACCTATCTAATACCTCTTTGTATCAGGCCTATCTTTATTTGTTCACGAGAATGGAATCAAGATTTCTTAATCAGTTAGAGTGAAGAGTGGCAAAAGCAAATGACAAGATAACGGGGAAATTCATCAAACCCCTGTTACCCCTGTTTTTTCTCCATTCTTTTCTGTAGCTGTGTCAGCCAGACTTCTTCATATATATATATATATATATATATATATATATACATATATATATATATATACTTTTTATTTAATCAACTTACTTTCCCTGCTACACTTAAATACTAGTGTGAGGTCTGAAGTTGTTAAATTAAGTATATGAAAATAAGAATTAATTTGTAAGTAAAAACACGCGTATTTCTATATAACTGCATATATTTATTTGTGAACAATTCTTTGGTATATTTATTTTTTGTATGTTATTTTACCACCTTTAAAATTTCTATTATTTATGTAACTATTGATTATAATATATCATATATAATATTATATATGATATAGTAATATTATGCTAATGGCTAGCAAATGCTGTCATTGCTAATCACTTAAGGATGTTGCAGCTGAATAATATGCAAGTTCAAACTTATTCAACACCTGGAAACATTTATTTAGAACATGTATGGGAATAATGGCTAAGAATAAGAAAGGTGCATGTGATGTCACGAATCACATTCTTCAAAATAAAGCCTCTTCAGGTACAATTATGTCATCATGAAGTAAGGCTTTCCACATTCTAAAATAAACTCGTTGCCATATGAATTGTTATCTTACTGAGCTATTTTTGTAGTTGTCTTTTTAACAGCTTTCTCGGAAGTGTATTCTCAATTTCTCACAGTATAAAATCAAAAGATTCTCCTTTTATCTTAAGGACTGAAAATCTTGATCAATTTTTAGAAATTATTACCCTTATCTTTCATCCAACATACATTCTTCATGTACATTGTAGTTGCAAATAAAAACATGGATACACACTCACACACACACACACACAGAGGGAGGGAGGGAGGGAGAGAGAGAGAGAGAGAGAGAGAGAGAGAGAGAGAGAGAGAGAGAGAGATTCTAGAATTTTTTTTAGGTAAAGTGAAAATTTAACTTCCAAGAAAAGTCAGTGTTCTCCAGTGTCACACGCAGCTCAGGACTCACCTGTGGGCGTGGATGTCCAGTAACCAGGCAGGTCAATTCTAGAGTTTCTCCTTCCCGGATGGTATAGACCCTTTCGGAGTAGCGCTCCTCCTCGATATTACAGGCCAATCCTGAGTGCACAATCCGAACTGTCGGGGGAGCTGTGTAGTGAGGAAGAGACAAGGTACATGAAAACCTAAGTAGATCATCTCCTCATGATCCATCCTGACTGGAAAACTAATTCTTAGAGACTCCACCATAGCAGACCCAACACTTTGTACTTGCCCAAGTGATTCAATATTTTCTTGGCAAAACATTGCTAACGTCTCTAATAGTCATCACCACCTTCTGAAAATGGCAAAGGGGGAACCCAGAAGTGGGAGAGAATTGATGTCTCTGATAACCGTGTCATTACGGGCCATGTGGTTAAGTTGATTGTTAAAATGCAGGAAGGTCTCTTTGTTTCTGAAACTAAAACTCGGAAAGGGTAAGTAATGAGACACCTGGAATATGTAGGATAGAAGGCAGAAGACAATTAGAAGAGGACAGGGGATTTGAACTAAAGGCACAGGCATTAGTCAACTCATTTTAAAGTCTAGTGGGGTAAGTGAGGACCTAAGGGGGTGGGGGGGGGGTTCATGTACAGGGATAGAATGTCAGCTCAATTAGCAGAATCTTGTGCATCAGTACAACAAATGGCAGTCTCTGAATAAAAGCACGGAAGAGGGCAGCAAATTATCGATCTCTTACGCTAAAGTTTTAAACCAAGAATAATTTAACACTTACGGAGCTGTCTGAATCCCTACTCTCTATCTCGCATCAGCGCACAAGACCTTAATAAATATGACTAGTTCTTGTTATATTACCTATCACAAGCAGAAACTCCTCAAGTGATGAGAAATACTTAGCTAATCATATATGTCTACAATCAAATACAAACTGGCAGCTAGGAACTTCAGAGAAGAGGCCATCGCTAGTTTTGGACACCATGGTTTTGAGTGTAATATATTCGGAGGTGAAAGAGAAAATTATCTTAACTGAAGGAAACATGAAAAGATGATTGCCTGCATATGTAGAGGGCAGCAATCACAGAGCATCCTGACAAGAATCTCCATTCTGAACAGCAGTGCCCTTAACAGAAGCTATCAATTTCCAAAAAAAAAAAAAAAAAAAGAATGCTAGAATGCTTGGATTTTAAAAAAATGACAAAAAACTTCACAGCTCATACATTTCTTGAAAATGATCTTGGTGATTCTATGAAGAAGAAAAGGACAACACTCAATTTATGAAAAATTTTCTTCTGGAAAATTGATCTTTCGAAGGGAAAAACATTTCTAACATGTAATGTTTTGACGTACACCACTTAAATTCATAGGACACTCACAGAGATGAATAAAGAAAAGGGCGTACTTTTTTATCTTTCTAAATTTTAGCAGAAATGGAGATAAATACACACATTTGCTGCAAAAGTAAAATTTAAAAAAACCCAAAATATAAACAACAAATAGAAAAGCAACAAATATTTGTATTCTTTTCAGACAAACCTGATATTCAATTTTTAAAAATCTAGCTGCTCTCCAATATCCATCATGAGAAGCTACAGGGCAGACTGGGAGTGAAAGCCATTTTGAGAAAGATAGCTGCAACACTCTATGTGGGTAGTTATTTTGCCCACAGTGCTTGCTATGAATATATTTCCTAGATAAACAGAATAACCTAACATTTTGCAGAATACCCTGGGACTTTGCATTTTTATCATGTGTTTGTGTAATTATAATGGTACTACTACCCAGCCCATAGTATCAGAAATATATCTGTAGGTCTTATAAATATAAGTATTCTTTTACTTTTTAAAATAACCAAAAAATGGGACTGGAGTGATGGCTCAACTTTTTGTAGCACTGGCTGCTCTTACAGATCTGGGTTCATTTTCGAATACCCACATAACAGCTCACAATCATTTGCCACTCCGGTTTCAGAGTATGTGACATCCTCTTTTAGTCCCTACAAGAACCAGACACTCAAGCAGTGCACAGATCCACACACATGCAAAATGTCCATATACATCAAATAAAAATGTTAAAAAACAAAACAAAACATGGCTTGAACATAATATCAATGGACATGCTTATATAGAAGGAGGAATCTAGAAATAAAACATGATTACCACTAATGACAACCAGGAGATGGAGATTTAGCCGCTCCTGGGGATCTCATTAATTAGTCATCAAAGACAAACTGGTCAACCCAGAGACAACATCAACATAAACCTCACAGAGTGAACATCTTCCTGTGTGTGTGTGTGTGTGTGTGTGTGTGTGTGTGTGTGTGTAAAACAATAGTAATCACAAAGAAGCAGGCTATCAATTGGAGAGGGAGTAGGAGTCATGGGCAGGGTTAGTGATTTGGAGGTAGAGGGGGCGCTTATTTGGGGTTCAGAAATGGGTCGGCCAAAAGAAGAGGGAGAGGAAAGAGAGGATGATGAAGGGGATGAGCATGGTCGTATTTGATACAATTAGATGAAAATGTCGTTATTCAATCTATCACTGTGGATGGTGAACTAAAACTGAACAAATACAGAAAATAAAGAACCCACAGCAGTTTGCCCCCCCCCAAAAAAAGAGGAAAAGGAAAATTGATGCAATTATATTTTAATTAAAAAATGACGCCAATATATAACTAAACACTTAACACCATTGTTATTTGTTTAAAATCACAAAAACATGAATGCATTCAATGTTTAGTTTGGGATATTGAATAATTATTTATTTGAAAACTTGTACCATTGCTTTGGACTCTGCCTAGCCAGGAAACAATTCCTTGGGTCTTGTGACAGTGGATACTCTTAGGATGCTCTGGTGTCTCAGGCAACGTTTTCCTAAATCACTGCAGTGATCAAATTTAGAATTCAATTTAGACAACTAATCCTGATATGTTTCTAATTTTATGGCATCTGTCTTCTGTAATTATACATGTATTATAAAAGTTAACACTCTGATGACAATAAATGCTTACAAAACAAAATAGAAAAGATTTAAATATAAAATACAGATATTTTCCTTAAATACCTATGCTAAATTTAGTCTTATAAATGATAGTTCACATATAGTAATACATCTAATTACACAGTTACATGACATTCTCTCTAGACTAATTTGTACTTGTTATATTTTGTTTAGATTTCAAATCAATACCTAGTATTGTTATTTTTAAGATATATCTTTCAAATGCTTCATTATGCAAATAAGCAACTTTATTTAACAATTTAAATTATACAGTAGGCAAATTTTGACATTTATAAGGGTCAATTTTCTACTATTCTCTTCTATATTTTAACACATTCTTGGAAAAGGTAGTTTTCTGTATTCTCAGCATGAACTCACTACCTATTCTGTGAAAGCTGTGTTAGTCTACAAAATTTAGATGTTAGCTTATGTTCCTGGTGACCATTAAATACATTCTTAGTGTTTAGATGCTCAATGCTAAGGTGGATACTTTGTATGTATGTTAGTTACTTTACCAGAGAAAGCATAGTTCAAAGGGCTTTAGAACTCACCCAACTCAACTCTCTTATTTCCAAATTGGAAAAAGAAAAACTTGAGGTCATCAGGTGCCTGACATAGCCCATTGCTCTTTGTAGCATAAGTGAGCTGAGGGAAGGAAGGAAGGAAGGAAGGAAGGAAGGAAGGAAGGAAGGAAGGAAGGAAAGGAGGGAGCAAGAGAGTGAGGGAGGGAAGGAGAAAGGAAGGAAAGAAGGTAGCAAACAAAAAACACTGGTTCTTTTGTTCTTTTTGACTCATTGTCTATGGATGCTAGTTCTGGAATCCCTATATTTGTGATTGTTAGTAACTCCCAAATTAGACCTAGAGTAGCAAAGTACTGGGAAACTATGTATGAATTGAAGCACCATAACTAGACTAACATCAGTGGTGTAACTGCTCCAAATGCAATAGGTAAAACACACTCAGTATCCTTTCTTCCAACCCTTTCAAGTCCCAGACAACAACTATGAAGATGTTGTCTTTCAGTAACGCTTCCCTGTCAGTAATCGAGTAAGGAGCAGTGACATTTGAATCATGTTTGCTTATGATAGTCTTCTATTTAGGATTCCTCATGGCTATCTGTACCCATGCTCATCATGAGATCTTGGATTACCAAGCACAATAATTTCCTTCTTTTTCCCAGAAGACATACATTGTCTTTTGATTTGTTCTCTTTTCTTAACAGTCTAACTTAATGTTAGTCATTTTGCAGGCTAGAGAGATTGCTCAGAAATTAAGAACACTTGTTATTCTTTGAGAGGACCTGAGATTTGGTTCCCAGTATTCAGGTCAAGAGACTTACAACCATATATAACTTCAGCTCCATGGGATCCAACACCCTTTTCTGGCCCTGCAGATACCCAAATGTATGTAAAATAGCTCCACACACCACAACACAGTAGACACATGCGTGCACACACACACACACACACACACACACACACACACACCTAAAAATTAATTAGTAATTTAATGCTACATAAATTAATTTTTAATTGATTACCACATTTAATATCTGCTACATATGATCTGCTAATTCAGAACATAGTTATTAATATTATCTGTTATATAGTAAACATTTATTAAAACTATAAAGACAACAGTTTTGCCTTTTAATAAAACATCAGCTATTAGGGTACTAGATTTATTTACATCAAATGAAATTTAGTATATAACAATAAAAAAAAAGAACACCATAGCTTTGTCCTCTGTTTGGTTAGAAAAATCCTCAATTCATCTTCTTGAAATTGGAGCAAAGGTTATGAGTTCCTTTGCCCTATAGATTCAACAATTAGTTTAAAATATTGCATGAGACTCGGATTCATCCAAATTTTCTTGAAGTAAACCAAATCTTATTACTTTCCTAACACTAATCATACTAGGTACCTCAATTAGAGTAAGTTGCTTTTGTGCTCTATAGGTCAGACTAAAAGGGCAAACAGGAACTTTTCTTTTTATCTTGTTAAGGTACAGTTTTGAAAGTTAAAACCAATTAAACCAATTTATATTCATTCAATTAAAAAAAAAAGGACAGAGAATATTTCCCAATCTCAGTAGCCAGAGAACATTTATCCTCTTACGTCACATAAAATGATAGAGCGGGATGAGGCAATGCATAAAGGTTAGTGTCTATAGGAAATATACTCGTATATACACAAAGCTATGCCTTCAAAGACCTTGCAGACTCCAGGATCTGCAGGCTGGAAAAACAGACATAATTAAGCAAAATAGTTGGTGTGCCAGAAGAAAAATTGGAGAGCTTTGTGGCAATAAAGAATGAAAACTGCCCGGATGAATCCACCAGGCTATGCGGATTCAGTAACCTTTGACCTGAGTTTGGAAAGATGCTGTGAAAATACAAGGAGGAAGAGGCTCCTGACCAAAAGCATCGTGTGCTTAAAGACAGGTGTGTAATCACGTATGACACGTGTGTAATCACGTGCTCCAGAAGGAACCTTAGGACCATGTGGCTCATGCACTGAGGTGTAAGTTACCCTAAAATTTGACTTGAGTCTGAATCTCACAACTTTGCAATCTATGTGTAGGCACAAGAAAGACGTTTTTCAAAGCCCGGGATGGACGTGGGAGAGAGAGATGGTTCAGCCAGCGTCTTGATGAAGGAGGTCTTCATTGTACCAGTGCAAAAGTGAGGGGAGCAGTCAAGAAGGCACTGAGGCTTGCCCTGCCTTGCTAAGAGAAAATTCATTCACTGACTCAGAATAAGAGTAAGGTGACAAAATGCTTATTCATTCCAGAGATCAATAACCTATAAAATAAAATAGGCCCAGTAAAGTAGATGGAAGGATATTGTCAACACTACATTTCCCAGAATGAATAGTTCAGTTAAAAGCTACTATCATTCTTTCAATTGACTAATTCATTTTAAATGACAAAGGAAGTATTAAGTTTCATTACAACATTTTGAACAACTTTTGCTTCCTTGTGTCTCTTTCTCCCCTTTTCCCTCCGTGCTGGTCCTGGCTCATACCCATTCACCACCAGTATCCTGCCTCCAGTTTTCAGGTCAAATGTTTCTTATTGCCTTGCTTTCTTTCCATCTTCCTCACACCACTTATTCCCCTCATGACATCCTTTGTAGATTGTCGCCTCCAGCCACATTAACACATACACACACTTTTATACCTGCTTATAAACATTGAGAGCTGGGATCCCTATATGAAAGGCAATATATGGAGTAAGCCTCGTGGTGCACATCCACTTTACCCCTGCATTTATGAATGCAGAGGTAAGCAAACCTCAGAATTGGACTATATGGTGGGTTTCCAGTTAACAACAGAAATAAAGTGAGATTTGGGGGAGGGAAGAGAAAGATATGAATATGTAATACTTGTTTATGGGAGTCAAGGTCACTATATATATATATATATATATATATATATATATATATATATATATATACCTCTTGTTCCATCTATTTTCCTAAAAAGTCACAATGTCATTTTTTCTTTACAGTTGCATAAAATTCCATCTTATTAACTACATTGAGAAAAACAACTTAATCAAAGGTACTGTCAAAGTCACCTAAGAGTGCACATAACTGACAGGAGAAGCCTGATATGAGTGGCCCTCTACTGAAGTCATTGCAGTTTGTTAGAGTGAAGAATTTGATGAAAAATGTTTTAAACTTTAAGCCTTTTTCACCTAAAAAGCACACTTCCTGGAGTTCATAATACAGCAATCATTTTGGTATTTGTTATCGCTCCTCTAAGAACCCTAAATGAGAGCCTTATTCTTGAGTAGCTAGTTTCAATTCCTCATGAAGTTGCTCTGCCCCATTTGGATTGCCACTGGAACGTTGGCTCACCACCAGAACAACTCAAGTTAGGCTCCTGTGGCAGATAAAGTTTTCCGTGCAGCACATCTGAAGTTAGGATGGCCAGGTTCCCTTGTCTTATTAACTATGATGGGTCAGTAAATCAGTATGCACAACCACCCCTCACACACTGTAGGAGAGAGCTGAGGGGAGTTAGAGGAAGGGGGACATGGAGGATGGAATTTTGGAAAGCAAACATAGGGGACAGAAGAGAGAAAACTGCTCTCACATGACTAGAGAAGATAGAATCAGCACATATTCTTTATACCATTCTTCCTCCTGTCATTCACTTTTGCTCATGAAAATCAAACACAATCATATTCAGAATTCCCTTCCATTTTACAATTGATTTAAGCTATCATAGTCTTTTCTAAATTGAATTTCATTTTCTACATCATTTTACACTTAGCTAAACAGCATTACTGACAATTGATCTCCTTATTCCATCCCTCCCGATGTAGCATGTGTGCACAATACTCCTGGGACACAGTAATGTCTGATTTTTTTCTCTCTGCTCTCCTTTTCATTTTCAATACTGTGTGAACACTTTGCCTAGTCCTTATCTCACGATTATCTTATAACCTGTCCTTTAAATATGCTAGAGGTCCTGTGCACGGATTCCAAAACTCCTTGACACTCAGTTGCCCTCGGACTAGTGACAGTACATAATTCTTTTATCATAAACACTGACTGATACAGAGATGGAGATTATAAAAATTGAAGGAAAAATAAAGATCTTACTCTTGGATGGTACTGATGAGCAGTCTAATGACTGGGCAGTTGGCAGTGGTCATGAAGACTTAGACTGTTTTTTTTTCTTTCTTTTTTTTATTATTACGTATATTCCTCAATTACATTTCCAATGCTATCCCAAAAGTCCCCCACACACCCCCCACTCCCCTACCCACCCACTCCCATTTTTTTGGCCCTGGCGTTCCCCTGTACTGGGGCATATAAAGTTTGCCTGACCAATGGGCCTCTCTTTCCAGTGATGGCTGACTAGGCCATCTTTTGATACATATGCAGCTAGAGTCAAGAGCTCTGGGGTACTGGTTAGTTCGTAATGTTGTTTCACCGATAGGGTTGCAGATCTCTTTAGCTCCTTGGATACTTTCTTTAGCTCCTCCATTGGGGGCCCTGTGATCCATCCAATAGTTGACTGTGAGCATCCACTTCTGTGTTTGCTAGGCCCCGGCCTAGTCTCACAAGAGACAGCTATATCACGGTCCTTGCAACAGAGGCTTACTAGTGTATGCAATGGTGTCATCGTTTGGAGGCTAATTATGGGATGGATCCCTGGATGTGGCAGTCTCTAGATGGTAGACTGTTTAATAACCAAATAAATGAAATCTTCACAAGCAGACCATGGAGTACGTAAAATCAAGAGGTAAGCGATTAAACAACAGCAGCAGAAATTATTAAGCACGTAAGGCATGGAAAAGAGATAGGCTTTACCAAGTCCAGGAAGTGTAAGAGAATCAAGGGAAATATGTGCTTCAGAAGTTACCCAAAGGGCACATTGTTGACAGGGTTGTCATTTAAGACGAGAGGAGACAAACAGTCATCACCCCTGAGAGTTTAGATGATGTGCTAGTGAATTTTGAGTGGCTGCAGAGAAGGAATATCAAAAGATAAATGATATGAAATCTGACTGAGCAAAAAAAAAAAAAAAACAAAAACAAAACAAAACAAAAAACAAAAAGAAAAAAAAAACCCAAAAAAACAAAAAACCTCCTGGTAGGGCAAATCATGACAGCATAAAGTAAAACAGCCATTGAGGGTTAGCAATACAGACAAACAAGGGGCAATATTAAATCATACAACAAACTCACACCATCATCTTAGAAGTATAACTAAAAAAACATACCACATGTTTCCACTTCCAACATATTGTTTGCCAACAGAGCAGTTCATCGATACTTCTACTCGTCTCTTAAAATAATGTTCCCTAAATAGCTATTGTGTTTCTTTCTTTCCTTTTATCCTTGAGCATGTTCAGCTTTCATCCACTTCTTACCAGACACGACATTTCTCAATGCTTTCTAATCACTTCTATAAAAGAACAGGCTATCAGGATTCATCTCCACAGTATGTAAATAGAGTACATCCTACTCATGTAAAAAGAGAGCAAGCGAAACAACATATATCTTCTCATCAATAGGCCTACTTTTGTTTTTCCTTTTGATAATTAGAAATGACAGTGGACATTAGTAAGGAGGCTAAGTGCATGCTCGGCTAGCCTGCTTTTTGCAGTTTGCCTCTGTCCTGTTAGTATTTGTAAAGTCAGAGTTAAAGTAAAGCTACTATTTCAATGGGGAATTTTTTTTTTGTCTTTAGTCTTTGTTGCCACTGTGTTCTTTTTCTAGTTTCTGAGTTTTTGTTGACCCAGTTCTACTTCCTCTGAAAGGACCTTTTGGAACACCACATCCATCTAACACTTCAAAACGATGTAAGTGACATTTGCCCATGGAGTACACACTGCAGCAGTGAAAACAGACAAATATCCAAACATGCACAAGGGAAAACTTCAAGTTAAATAGTGGTGGCTTTGAATAATTTTCTCAAAAATGTGGCTAATGTCTGCCGTTATCCTCACTTCTGTAATCTCTACAAGGCAATGTTCTGATATAAATAATAACACAGACATTGGTTTAAATCTGACTTTAGTTCAATTTCCTTTTTTCTTTCACTTGTTGCTTGGATTTAAACAGTTTAAGAATCAACATGAGCTTGTCCCTTTTCTCTATGCGGTTTAGCTCATCCTCCAAATATGGTTAATACTGTGTTCCTGTTCTCTAGAGTAAATAAATTTTCTAAAGTTTATAATTTATAAGATAAAAAGAAAGAAGTAAGAATCTATTGATCACACCCAATGTAATCAAAAGATTGTTCTATTCTCATGGCTGTGATGAAAAACTTTTATTGTGTCAGATTTTGGATATTTTTGCATTAATCTCTTCAACATTGTTGTTAAAATAATTGAATCATCCAAGAGATTCCAGAGCTCAAAGAAGATATAAAAATTTTTCTCAATTGAGAATTCTTTGTTTAGCTCTGTACCCCATTTTTAATGGGGTTATTTAAATTTCTGAAGTCCAGCTTCTTGAGTACTTTGTATATATTAGATATTAGTCCCCTATCCAAATGGCTGAGAAGCACCTGAAAAAATGATCAACATCCTTAATCATCAGGGAAATGCAAACCAAAACAACCCTGAGATTCCATTTGACACCAGTCAGAATGGCTAAGATGAAAAATTCTAGTGACTGCAGATGCTGATGAGAATGTGGAAAAAGAGGAACACTCCTCCATTGCAAGCTTATACAACCACTCTGGAGGTTCATCAGAAAATCGGACATAGTACTACTGGAAGATCCAACAATACCTCTCCTGGGCATATACCCAGAAGATGTTCCAACTTGTAATAAGGACACATGCTCCACTATGCTCATAGTAGACTTTTTTTATAATAGTCAGAGCAGGAAAGAACCCAAATTTCCCTCAACAGAGGAATGGATGCAGAAAATGTGGTACATTTTACACAATGGAGTACTACTCAGCTATTAAAAACAATGAAATTATTAAATTCTTAGGCAAATGGATGGATCTGGAGGATATCATCCTGAGTGAGGTAGCCTAATCACAAAAGAACTCGCATGATATGCACTCACTGATAAGTGGATATTAGCCCAGAGACTTAGAATACCTAAGATACAATTTGCAAAACACATGAAAATCAAGAAGGAAGAGCAAAGTGTGGATACTTCATTCCCATGGGAGGAGTTACAGAGACATTGTTTGGAGCTGTGACAGAAGGATGGACTATCCAGAGACTACCCCACCCAGGGATCCATCCCATAATCAGCCACCAAAAGCAGACACTATTGCATATGCTAGCAAGTTGTTGCTGACAGGACCCTGATATAGCTCTCTCTTGTGAGGCTATGCCAGTGCCTGGCAAATATAGAAGTGGATGCTCACAGTCATCTATTGGATGGAACACAGAGCCCCCAATGGAGGAGCTAGAAAAAGTACCCAAGAAACTGAAGGAGACTGCAACGCTATAGGAGGCAATACAATATGAACTAACCAGTAACCTCAGGGCTCATGTCTCTAGCTGCATATGTAGCAGAAGATGGCCTAGTTGGCCATCATTGGGAAGAGAGGCCCCTTGGTCTTGCAAACTTTATATGCCCCAGTACAGGGGAAAGCCAGGGCCAAGAATCAGGAGTGTGTGGGTTGCGGAGCAGGGTAGGGGAGGGTATAGGGGACTTTCAGGATAGCATTTGAAATGTAAATGAAGAAAATACCTAATAAAAATGGGGAAAAAGGAAATGTAAATGAAGAAAATATGTAATAAAAATTGTTTAAAAAAAGAAATTTAAGCATAAAACTACTGGTTTCTTTTTATCAGCTAGCCAGTTGTATGTACAATTTTTTATTTTTATATAATATTTTCTAATTTTAAATCAAATCAATATCACCATCAAATCAAAAGTGATATCTATTAATAATTTTAATATTAAAAAGATGCATCATATGAAATAATGTTAAACATTAATAAAATAATTGTTTTCCTGTAATACAACATCAAAAATTAAATGCAAAATAAAACAATCTTCCTAAAAGTCACATACATGTGTCATTTGTAAATTTTAACAAATATATTTTTTGTTTTCCATATATTCCCTCTACATTTTTTTCATTTGTGTTGCCTATTAATATCTAAAACCAAACCTCAAAGTCATTTGTATGTTTCATAGAAGAGACCTACACATATAAATGACAATAAGTCTCCTGCATTCATTTCAAGCTTAACCCTAGCCAAGTGTCAATTTGTTTGACATGTGAGCTCAAGAAGAAATGTGGCCAATAATGTCAGTCATGGGCAGGCCTAGCTATAACTATGAAGATGCCCCCTCCAAACCTTCTATATTCATCCCATCATTTCCAAGGGAAATAATATTTGGATTTTTTCATGCCTTATTGGAGAGTATATCACGCATGCTGTTGATCAAATGTTCAGAAGGAATTGAGTGTGCTCAGCAGAGAAATCCAAAATGAAAGCAAATGTGAGGGACAGCAGAGCTTCTTGTCCTTGGGTAGGAATGTGATATGTATATGTGGGCTCTGATTTCACATGAGACCCTCCAGAACATCCTGATTTGTCTCTAGCTCATGGCTATATTGCTGCACTTTAAATGGAAAATAAAAAAAAAAAAAAAAAAAGAGGCTGGCACATGGCTCAGTTGTTAAGAGCACTTACTGCTTTCTCCAGAGGAGTGAAGTTTGGTTCCTGAGACTTAGCTCTGACAGCTCATAAGCACCTCTTACTTCAGCTTGCAGGGGATCCCATGGCTCACACTCATATCTACGTATCCACACACAGACCCATAAGTACAGACATATACACAACTTAATTTAAGTCTTAAACAAATGTAACTTTTTAGAAACTAGGTCAATGACTGTCACACAAAAATCAAATAAATGTTTGTTTGTTTTAAATTTAAGATAAACACAGCTGTCCTGTTATGAATATGTCCTGTTCAGAATATGATTCATTGGACACCATTCTTTATGTAGGCACAGCGAAGGGAAAAGACTGTTGTGAGACAATATGAAGGTCTAGAACACAAAGCATTCCATAAGTGCTTAAGGGATCTCCTTGAGTTCAAAAGGAGGCAAAATATCAGAAGCCATATATCATTTGGCCCATGCACAGTCTTTAGAATCTTTTGTGCCTCAGGAATTACTACCATTACAGTAAGAGATAGGGTATGGGATGCATAACATCATTTTTTCTTGGCTGAAAATTATGACAAGATATTTATACTTCCCTCAAAGTTAGAGGTTTTCTGCTTCCTTTAAAATAATGACAAAGCCTCAGCATATAATAATCAAAATTATATTACTCCCATTATTTTCCAACTCTAATCACAAATTTAGTATTTAGAGAGAACCATTCTTTCTTTCAGTCCATCTCATCAAAAACAAATGAGATTTATTACAAAATGTACCAAAAATGAAAACTTCAATTTGCTTTTCCAAGAGTGGCAATAGCACACAGAAATTGTACAATCTGGCCTACTAATATCTCCAAAGCCTCTTTCCATTGAGAAATTGCATCCATTTTCTGTGAGTAGTTCGAAAGAGGGCAAGTTCTTCAGCAAGTTGGGTCAATGAGATTAGACCTCAGACTTGCAGAAACAGCACCGTCAGGATACACAACTACAGTCTAATCAATGAGAAGCACAGTTATTGAAGACCAAGACTGAGGTAGACTCTACTGGGAAGATGCTTTCAAGGACCCCGAGTTCAAAAACCCCTAAGAACTTGTTCTGGTGATCTCTAGTTCTCTTTCAAACTCTGAGAACATGTTTTTATTTCCATGTGTCTATATGAACACTACAAGATACTGTAGTGACTTGGCAAGGCATTGTTTTCTCTGCGTTCCTCCCTTATACTACAAACAAACTTCATTATTTTATTCGTATTCTACTCATTTTATTGGTGTTCTACTCATTTTAGTACAATGCATTCTAATTTTAAAGCTTTAGATTTTTATCTCTTGGATTTAGGGATTCAGAATAGGATTCAGAAAAATAAAAAAATTGTCATCAACTATATTCTTATACACAAAGAGCAGTTTATTAAATACTTCATGACACAAGAGTTCAAAGGAAATAATTTGTCTAAATTACACAATGTAAGATGCAGTAAGCCATATCAATCAACTCTGAAGTTTCTAAAATATCAATTTTAACTATTTGATAGAAATGAACACAGTGATGAATAGCCTGAATTCTCTTCTCAAAAAACGTGGTTACATCAATTGAGGATGGGACATTGAAATTGCAGGATGTGGGTTCATGACATTCCTTGGGAACTCTCTTTTTCCTGCCTCCCCCATCCCACCCCCCGCCGAGGTCTCAGTCACTAATTTCAATGATACAGTTTTATTTTGCCTTAGTTATTACAATGTACTTAATAGTAATTTTGAAATAATGATGACAAAATTTATATATCCATTTTGGATGGGTAGAATGGGTAGGCTTTTCTAGAAGTAGGTTTGCTAAGGCAATTTAAATTATTAAATGCACATAGCTTTGGCTTCATCTGTGAGGAAATTGATCTGAAGAGACAAATTTCAAAAGAAGATGTATTGATAAATGTAGCCATTTCATATGCATGAAAGGTTGAACTGGAGATATCAGCATATATACAAATCTGAATCTGTACCCCAAATATATTGTTGGACAAAATACGTGCATTGGTTAACTTTCAAAAGTACAGCCTGAAGAAGGGTGTGAATGATAAAGAGGTTAAGGCAGCACTGTGAGTATGAATCAAGATTAAATGCATATGCCTTGCTTCAAATTCTCACTCTGACATCAACTGTGACATTGCGCAAAAACTTGACTTTCTATGTCTTTATTTCTCTCTCTGTTGTAAAGCAATTGCATTTTAATTGTCAGCAAGAGAGGCTCCTTAATATTAAGTAAGCAATTATGTCTCAGGAAGTTCCTAAAGCTTACAAGATTCTTATCTTCTTCTCAAGAAGTAGCAGCTCTTCCAGAGAGGAGACTCCGGCCTGTGAAGCATGTTGCAAGCTGTCAAGGGTTACAGTTTTCTTGAAGTGGGCTTTTAGGTGATGATGTTAACTTTCAGTCAAACAAGCTCCTGTAATTTCTCACTTGTAGAAATTTAATGCCAATAAACTCATTTGTTTTTCATTTTGGTCCACTTGGTGGAAGCACTACTTTGTTCTGTCGTTGGTCCCCTAACTAAGGTGAGTACAATTTTGTCCAAATTCTCCAGAAGAGTTATACAACTATCTGAAAAACTAATCACTGATTATACTTTATCTTTACTTTTGTGATATGGTAACTAGTTTTCAGTGTAACTGTGGTAAAGAGTTGCAAAGAGGTGTAATTCATGAATATATTGACATTTTTGTACATATAGACTTTATGTAAAGATAGGGTATTCCATGAGAGTTCTATGAGAATGTTCTAAACAAAATGATTAATAGAGATAATAAGACAAAAAGTAGATATAGCCATAGCTGTGGATTTATCTTTGGAAGATTCATTAAGTTCAAAATGTTATTAGATATTAAGCAATCTATTAGATTTAAAATAAAATATGGAAAAATCCATAATTTTTTTTATTATGAGTGCAAACTGACACACATTGTTCATTAAGAAAGAACTCCATAGAGCTGTAAAAAGAAATCAGCACTTAAGACCACTTGCTATTTTCCAGAAGATCTAAGTTTAATTCCCAACACTCATTTTGGGTGATTCACAGCAAAGGGTAAATCCTTCAAAGAATCCAAAACCTTCTTCTAGCAGTTACCTGTCCATATATGGCAAACTCTCTCTCTCTCTCTCTCTCTCTCTCTCTCTCTCTCTCTCTCTCTCTCTCTCCCCCTCACACACACACACACACACACACACACACACACACACACACACACACACAGATACACACACACACAAACACACACACACACACACACACACACACACACCTCTTTTAAAAAGAGAAAACACTTTATAAATTATTGCTAATAATAAGAATAAAAACAAATGGTATGTCTGAAACGCCTGTCTGAAGAATGTTAATGATGATGTTTTCAGGCATTTACTTTCATGATCCTAATGTAAGAACTGACTCCTTGTAGGGTATAAGGAAAAAGGTTCACAGTGAAACTGTAATGGCTCACAGATGCTGATATAAAAGCAGACACTGTGGTTAAAAAGAAATTTCAGGTTCAAACACTGAGCCAAAGAGGATAAATGAAGCTTGTAACTTGGTATAAAATAGGCAAGCTGATGTTTCAATCCCATTTAGAAGGGGGAAATGAAATAATCATGGGAGGCAGAAGAAAGAGGGACCGGGTAGGGAGGGGGCTGAAAGTGGGGCATGATCAGGTGTGGAGACAGGAGAGAAGCCCAGAGGGCCTGGAGAATGAATGGAAATATGCATTGCATTGGTGGGTCTTGCATGGCCCTCTAGAAACTCCCAGAGACCTGGGATGTGAGAGGCCCCCAGGACTCGACTAATTACAATGAATAATCAAACTCATTAAGGTTTGAGCCATGCCTCTGTTCAGTTCCCATGCCCATTGCAGTGCATCACTATCATACATTGTGATTCTACATTCAGTGCACTTCTCACCTTTCTAAGAACTTCTTGCCAAAATGCAACACAGGAGTTTTATGTTATTGGGGCAATTCAAACACTAACTAAAGCTATCGAAAATTTAAACAAGGAGAAGAATTTAGTTTCTTCCTTGTACTTTTCTTATTCTCTACTCCATTTGCTACTTTTCTATTATGTTTTCCATTTATTATGCCTCTCTCCCCACCACTCCTTTTCTTTTACCTTCCTGCACCTGGCCCTGCCTAAGCCTTTCTAGCCCATTCCACTTTCATGTGTATTCTATTATTTTCCTACCATGATCTTTTGAAGCTGTTGCTTTCTAACTTACTGGTATCTATACATGGATATATGTATATATGAAAACTAGTAGCTTTCTAATACACTAACTTCTGATCAATTGTTAATAATGAAAATACTTGTGAGTTTAAATGATTTTATATAGGTATCTTTATTTAATTAAAAGCTCTCCAACAAGAGTTGAATAGTTCAATGTGGCTGGAATACTGTCTTGATATTTGAGTTGGAAATGCTAGTAGACACTCTTGGGTATTTCATAAAACTAGGATGATTGTCCTTCCTAAACCATACTGGTCTTACAGTCACATGAGAACAAAATCTAGGGTTAATGACAGTTCCTGGTTTATGGCACTTCAAAAGGTTTTTTTTTTGTTGTTGTTGTTGTTGTTGGAAATATGGCATCTTCATGTGTGAAGTTTATGTCTAAAAATATTTGTACCACTGAGTGTTAGGATCATTATATTTTCTTTTTCTAATATAATATTTTAACAAGAATTTCATACATATTTTGCTCACTTTCATCACAATAATTTTTATACAAGAATCTAAAAAGCTAGAAAAATATTTGAAAGCACAATGCCAACGGTACACAAATCACAAAAATAACAAAATGATAAAAATCTGTCATCAGGATTGGAGAGATGGCTCAGAGTTTAAGAGCACTGGCTGCTATTTCATAGGTCTTGAGTTCAATTCCCAGTAACCACATGGTGGCTTACAATCATGTGCAATGGGATCTGATACCCTCTTCTGGTGTGTCTGAAGAGAGCAACAGTGTACCCATAAACATTAAATAAATAAATAAGTAAGTAAATAAAAATTAAACAAAATTGAATCAAAAATCTGTCATTAAACTAAAGTGGTCTTTTGTGACAATGGAATGAATGAAAAATGTTACTAAATTTTTCTGCTGCATCTTGGCAATCCAAAAAGAAGCATGGACAATAACTCCTTAAGGTAAATACTTGTAATTTATTTAATGTCAACAACCATTTCTAATCAAAGTAATTATTAATGAATGATTAGTGAATGACTACCAAATTTTTAATCAATGAAGCTACAAAACAATAGGCTTATTTCTTATTTGTAACAAAAATTAATATTATAAAAAAATCACATGTGAGTGCCCAGTACTTAGAAATGTATTTGATTTTGTAAAATGTCTCAAGAAGGGTCAAGTATATCAAAAACCAAAAACAAATAAGTAATAGAGAAGAAAAAAGTTTAAACTATGATAAAACACTGTTCACTACGTTGACTAACAAAAAAATAAATACTCAAAAAAAATGACAGAAGCCAGGAATGGTATTATGCAGATGAAAACTCCATTTTAATTAAAGGCTGAGAATAAGAGACCTGAGGGTCTAATTCCAGAGCTGTTTTGACATACATCAAGCATTCCTTAATTTACAGTGAAAGGTCTGTTTGACACGTTCTCTTGCCTCTGTGTTCCGACGAGCTATCAGTACTATTAAGTGCTGTTTTGTCGTTGACCTACATTAATATATCAAATAATGACAGCAAGTTAATGAATGAGCATCATAATAATTCAGATTGCAAGCTCCAGCCAAACAGCTTACAGCATATCTCAACTGCAATGTCGTCCAAACACTTGTTCCCTCCCTTACTCACCAGACAAGAGAAACTGAAGAAAAAACAAAGGTAACAGTAAACAGGCAAATGAGCTTTCGTGATATTTTCTAAGTCGGGATCTAGAAAAGGGATTCTATCATCTAGTTCCAGAAATGGGCTTTCTTTTAAAACAAGTAGGATGAAAATATGTTTTCAGAAATTAAATATAGAACCATGGACATGATATAAATGTACATCTTTAGGAAAAAAAATCTCTAATCACATGGATTAAATATTTGTCTCACAGTTTTTCTTCATGGTTGAGATAAAATTATACATGTGACCTTTTGAAAATGACAGCTAACAAGGGTTCTCTAATTTTTTCCCTGTTTTTAATTTGGTTTCTTTTTTGAGATTATATGTACAATATTTCCCCCCTTCCGTGTGTGTGTGTGTGTGTGTGTGTGTGTCTGTGTGTCTGTGTGTCTGTGTGTCTGTGTGTACATAAATGATACCATTCAGTATATTTAATGTCACTTGTATGTGCATGCTTCCAGGCTGGACAATCATGGACATCACATTGAGAACTGCATGACTTACTATTTTTCAGCTTCTGCAAATTGTCATTGTGTAATTTTGAGAAAAATATCAGTGTACAAGGGAAATCGTTTGGGAGCATCAAGGTGACTATGGTAATTAAAGGGCAAAGAACATCAGTGGCAAATGATCAGTTTTGTGAGATTTTTGTTGGTTCCTTTTCTTTTGAATCATTTTCTTTTTTATTTGATATTTTCTTTATTTACATTTCAAATGTTATTCCCTTTCCTGGTTTCTCCTCCAAAAACCCCTCCCCCTTCCCCTTGCTCACTAACCCACCTACTCCTGCTTCCTGGCTCTGGAATTCCCCTATACTCGGGAATAGAACCTTCACAGCACCAAGGACCTCTCCTCCTATTGATGACCTACTAGGTCATCCTCTGCTACATATGAAGCTAGAGCCATGAGTCCCACCATGTGTACTCTTTGGTTGGTGGTTTAGTCCCAGGGAGCTCTGTGTGTACTGGTTAGTTCATACTGTTGTTCCTCCTATGGGGTTGCAAACCCCCTCAGCTCCTTGGGTACGTTCTCTAGCTCCTTCATTGGGGACTCTGAAAGAGACCCAGGGACACCTGGTTTCAGAGATACATGGTCCAGAAAATTGAGAAAGTAAATCCTGCGCTCTTTAGAGCTGTTATGCACCTGTAAGTGGTTAACTACAGCAACCTGTTTCCTTCCTTTTCCAGGTTCCTAGCCACCTGGGGATTTTCCTTTCTCTTTTCCTTTCTCTTACTTTCCCCTCCTTTTTGTTATTCTGTATCTTTTCCTTTTTCTTTCTCTTCTTTCTTGTTTTCTTCCCGTTTTACCCCCAGATAGTATGGTAAATCGTAATTCGAGCCTCCACAAAGAAAAAGAATTATGTTGGGATTTACAGGAGAGATGTCTAACTTCCTGAAATTTAATGCTGAAAGACAAAAGGATGGGTACAAAATCTGAATCTTATTTTCTCATAGTCATAAATCATCTGTATTTTTCTTGAAAGAAAAAATATACTAAAGGGTTTAAGATTGCCATAAAGGCCTGTTCCACTATTGAGAGAAATATCTCTCTATGTCTCTGTCTCTGTCTTTCTGTCTCTATGTGTCTGTGTGCCCGTACCCCTCTTTCTCTGTCATTTGACCAATGCACTGTACCAATATCACTTATCACCAAAACTTTTAAGGGATGGTGACTAACAGGGATATTGGGAGAAGAGTCTCAAAGCTACCTTCTAATATTAGTGCAAGCTGTGACTTTTCTATGCCACACACATACAATACAACTACGCACACAAAGAATAACCTAAGGCAAGTGATAGGAGAATGTACTGTACCTCCTATGCATTTTGATGCCTTTATCTTATCTGCAAAGTTGAAACAGTCACTTATATAAACAGGACACTGTAATCAATATTGGGAATCTTGGACATTTGCTCGTGAAGTCTCTTATGTCACAAACCTAGCCAAGGTCACAGCAGCAAGCGAAGGCTTTGTTGATATTTTCAGTTGTCATTTAATTACTATCTTTTTGACACAGCTGGTATTCAATATAGCATCATCAGCATCACATGTAATAGCTCCTGCAGATTTTATTTTCAAGTGGATGTCTTACCCAAATGATGCATTCCATTTCTGCCTGTCATCCATTGATTGCCCTAAAGCCTGGTAATTGAAACCCAGCCGCTGCCTGCTAAGAATATCAGTGCTCAGTGCCAGCTTTCTCCAACCAGAGACTGTTATTACCTTCTCCTATTCTGTGGCTTCCTCTGTGTTAGACACTGACCCAGTGAGAACTATTAGAGCTAATTAACCACCCAATAGTATTTACCCTACACTGGTTTTATCATTACCAGAGAGAGTAAAATTTAAAAAAAAATTGGATATCAAGTGGAAAAGAAGGATGCAGAGGCCCTACACAGGACATTGCAGTGCTAAGCCCACTACTATCATCGGTCTGATTCTTTCTCTCTCTTTTAGCCTGGAAAATTATTATGTTATTAATTTCATCTTCTCTCATGGCTATAGCTATTGATCAGACATATTCAGAAAAAAAATGCTATCATTTTATCATTGAAATTTAACAATTTATTTTAGGAGACCTTTTCAGTCCTAGAGTTTATGATGTTAAAACTGCATGCTCTCAGAATTAGTTACAGTATTTGTGCTTCAAATACTAAAAACTGCCTCCTCCCCTCCCCCATATTCAATTTCAAATGTAATAGTAAACTGAGGGATGAAAGCAACAGAGTAAGAGATTCCAAAATACCCCATACGAAGAACCTTTTCTGTTAACATCCTTCTATTTGGAATGATTCCCTGTCACCGCAGAAACAGACTCTGACAGACATGCCATATGTTATAGAGCATATGCTTTTAAAACATCCTCAGCAGGAATTACCACAGGCAGCAGAGGAACCACTTGGAAGAGGGGACGCTAAGAGATTTGACATTCAAATGGCTGTTTTCTCTAATATATATTTAAAAATAAGTTTTATAAATTGAGGACTTTAGCTACTAGTTTTGAAGGTAATTTTCTGATGTAATTTATTTTGTTGTTTATTATTGTTTTAACAATAAGAGCTATTTCACAAGAAAATGAAAATAAAGCTTACTCTGAATTTAAGGCAGACAAGCAATACATGGGGATGGAGATACTGCAGTACCAGATGTGTCTGATATTCTTTGTCTTTAGGGGCTTTGCTTGATTCATGATGGTTTTAGGCTCTATGAAAAGTAGGCTTATTTCCTTCAAGTTTTTTAATTTTTAAAATGAGCACAGAAATCAATGGCTCCCGTTGTGGTATTTTCATAAGGACTTTGTTTCTGTTGTGTTTTCTCTCCCCTTCTGTCCTCCATCACTCTGGTACCTTCCTGTTATTTACCACATTTCCCCTCAGAGACTCGCTTTTGCTCTCACATCACAGGCATTCTATTACTTGATTCCAACTTAAGACATCTCATCCCCTGCCATTATCTCCTTTGCAGTTTAATAACTCCACCTCTAGTTACATCCACTTTCCTGCAAATTGTAATTTCTTTTTCTTTACCTGATAAGTATTTTTTTCCAGAATCATAGCCACAGTGGGAAGTACTTGCTCACCTCAAACATCAGCCAATCCTAGTGCCTTCATCTCTGTCCTCCATCACAACTGCTACCACTAGTACCATCCTCTCCTACAAACCGACCCTGATTCTAGAAATATTAATAAAGTACTTAAAGTTCCCACAAGAAACAAAGAAAGGGTTATTACAGCTGTGTCATGGATATGGACAGAAACATTCTGAAGAGTTAGATGTACTCTAATTACTAACCTCACCCTTTGTCCCAGGATAGTTATGTGATGTGTGACTCATGATGATACTTTGAAGGAGAGTTCCAAGTAAAGGTCTCAACTATAATTATCTTAAATGATTCATGGCTAGGCTTGATTGACAGATATGTTAAAAATAAATGATGGATTTCTTACACAAAATAAAAGAGAAAACGAAGCTGCCTGTGACTTAAAATGAATTAATAAGCATCAGCCCCGGGAATGATGAAAGTGGTCTATAATACAGCTTTGAAAGTTGAAGCTATCAGAGGCATGGGAAGGAACGAACCAAACAGGGAAAGTATCAGAAAGAAATGATAAGAATGAAAGCATGCACCAGTCAAAATATGAGAAAAGTAAATCTTCAATAACTGGGTGCAGTGCAATTTAGCAAACACTTAATTGGGAAGGGAATAACACACTAAATTTATTAAGTTTTGTAATGGGTACAAAAATGCACAAGGCATTCTGTTTTCCAGAAGCTCACAAGTTAGGCGAATCAGACAAGTTGCTGCTGCCTATGGGCCAGCTCATTCATATTCATAAGGCATGTTAGGGAGGAGGGATGTGAAATACCATCCGATGGGCATGACATGGCCTTGGTATTCATGAACTTAAAACAGCTGCAACAGCCTGTATAGGACCTGCATAGACTGAGCTAATCAACACCCAGGCACAGGTTAGGGGCCTAATGGAAGGATGAGAAGTCATCATCCTCAGAGAGGTGGCCACTTTTAAATAGCTTGTGGTCAAAGGAATAGCTTCATATCTGTGTTCAAGTCAGTCGGTCACAAAGCAAGAGCAAAACCAAACCATCATAATGTGGGATGAAGACTTGGGAGGAGGGGAAGAGATGGGGTCGGGAATCACAGGCTAAGGGATGAGTGTGATCACAGTATACTATGTATATGTGTACTAGTTTCCTTTCTGTTGTTGTGACAACAGAAAGGAAACTGGACTTTTAATAATCAGGTAGGAAAGAGAGGGTCGACTTTAGCTCGTAATTCCAGGTTACATGCTATCAAAGTGTGGGAGTCAATGCAGTAGAGGCTTGACCCAGCTGGTCGCATCCTATGCCCAGTCAACAACAGGGAGAACGAAAGCATGCATGCCCCTCAACTTGCCCGACTGTCTTCATCACCCTGCGTGGGGTCAATCACAAAGGTGACATCTGCTTTCTTTTTCTTCTTGTTTCTTCATTTTTCCAGAATACTTAGCAAACCAGGATGGACCAACAGTGAACAATAACAACCAGCAACCCATTAACAACCACCCACTGCCCCTGCCCCTTAGGACCTTAGCATTTCTATACCCTCTCAAAAGTGCAAAGGAGAGAGGTCCATGAATAAAGTCAGGGCTGGAAAGGGGGGGAATTATCATTAGACTACTTTCTGCTGAATCTTGTGTTCTGCTTGGTGGAGTAGGTCAATATACTTGCCCACATAAAAAGTGTTTAGTGTGAAGAATATAACTCTGATATGTGTGTGTGTGTATGTGTGTGTGTGTGTGTGTGAGAGAGAGAGAGAGAGAGAGAGAGAGAGAGAGAGAGAGAGAGAGAGAGAATCAAAGCATCATAATGTACCTCATGAAAATGTACAAGTATATCAATCAAAAACTGACAAAAACGGAAAGAGTTATAAAGGCAGGTAGCCTAGCCTGATATGGTTGCATCACTGAAGCACAATCTCAGCAGTAAACCTTGCACAAATCAGGGGGATATATAGGAAATATAGCAAAGTAAGATGTGAAGCAAGAAATATTATGGAAGTTAGGAGTATGATTTGTTTTCTTTTGAATGTCAAAACCAAATTTGTTCTCCTACTGTCCTCTTGATTACAGAAAGAATATGGACAGTCTGGTCACATTCAAGTCATTAGTCCATGTTATAGAATGAGGAGTCTTCCCCTGATACCCTGGGTGATATGAGAGTCATGAAAATCTATGACACTGTCAGCAGCAGGAGCGGAGGACAGCAATGTGCAGTCAGTCCATGTCAGTCGGCAAGTAAGCATTAACACCGGAAGTACTGACTCCGAATCTCCAGGATCTGGATCCAAGAAGCTATCCTGACATTATTCTTAACATCTAAGGATACATTCTCTTATATAAACCTACATTGAGAGGCTAGAGAAATGGCGTAGTGAATAAATCGGCTGCTATACAACATGACCATCAGAGCTCAGTGTTCCAGCCTTTGTATGTATAAGATTTGAGTGTGGCAGTTCATATGATCCCAGTTCCTAGAAAACAGAAAGAAGTGAACCCTTTAGCAAGCTGGATAGCCAGCTAAAGAGAGAGACTACAGCTAAGTAATATGGTGGAAAGTGATTAAGGGTGACCTCTACCTCTGGCTTCCACAAACATGCACACCTATGTGACAGCCATCTGCGCACACATGCTAAAATGCATACATATATGCATGTATATGTTATATGTGCACATGTGTGTGTGTCCCTCACAAACACACACTCTCACACACATGCACACACACACAAACACACACACACACACACACACATCATTTGAAAAGTACTGTTGTGTATTTACAGGTAAAATGGTATAAGATAGGGAAAGAATAAAAAGTACCACTAAGCGATGATCTGAGGGTCTTTCTGATATACAGAATGAACTGAGATTGGCAAGATGATTATGACTTTATTGGACACAAATAGGAGAGAAGTGTATATTTCAAGTACAAAGAGTAAACTATAACAAAGTTTTAGAGATAAACTGGATAAAGATTTTCTGAAGAATATTTAAAGGCATGGCAACAAGACACAATGAGGGAATGCACCCATAAAATGTTAGACTCAACTAGAAGGGGCTCTAGGTACTAGACTATGGTCATAGACTCTGAAAATAACAGAGAGAAGCATACAGCTTCTGAAGATTCATCAAACTCAGTTAGATAAAGACACAGAAAAACCACTTTAGACAGTATACAAGGAAAGATGCTGTAAGGCAATACAAATGGCTCTACTGAGAAGAAACGGTTCAACCTAAGACATACATATAGCAGAAACCATATGGCAAATACCTGGAATTGTAAGCAAGGGAATATTAGCTTATTTAGATAGTTTGAGCATGGTGACATTGGGCATTGTTCTAACACCAATGGAATATTGGACAAAAAAGCTGTGTGGAATTAGGAATATTTGTTATGCTTATTAGCTGCAACGAATTATTCAGTAGTTGCTTTTATAGACAGTAGATAGAGAAACAAATGGATAGATTTAACTCATGAAGTAAGTCTGTGAGATTAGGCTTTAATTTCCCAATCTTGAAAAGATGGTGAGTTTCTTAATCATAGATACCTTAAAAAGCTTCACACTGTTTTCTTTAGTACATCTTCCTCCTTACTCATTGTCCTACCTAAAATACAACAGCAAAGTAATCTCCAGTGCAGTTTGTTGTTATTCTGAGATAGTAAGGATTGAATTGAAGGCCTAGTATATTGTAGATATGGGCTTTTTCATTGAGCAATTAGAACCTCAATTCACTCTACTTTTGTGATTTTGTTAAATAATAGAATCTTAAATGTAGCCTAGGCTTGTCTACAACTTACAATTTGACCCAGGACATCTCAAGTTACTAATCTCTCTACCTCAGCTCTGATTGGATGTGAGAAAGTGCCACACATCTGGCACTGTACATAAATGTGTCCAGTTTCAGTTTTCTCATTTCTCAAGCCAGACTCATTCACTGTGCCCATTTCAGGTACTCTCAGATGCTAGTCATAATAAAATAGGACACAAGGTAAGCATGCGCATGCAAACAGTTGCACCATTCTTAGAAACTCCTAACACAATGAGAAAGCATGTGAGACTCAGACAAATCACTTACAGCTTGTCTTCACTTTAGAAACAGAGACATTAAGTGCTATCGATCCATGTAGTTGGATAATCTATTATTCTTTCCTCTCTACAGAGAAATCATTAATTTTGTTTCACTGAAAAGATTTGTATCATTCAAACTCCTGTCAGGAATCAGAATGCCCACTAAAAACCCATAATTGAGGAAGTCCTAATGAAAGGGAAATTGAGAACAGGATGGGGTTAGAAAACAGCAAGAACTGCACACAGCTTTGGAAATAAAATGAGGGTGGTGAGCTCTTTTCTATGGCCAAGGCTAGGTATGCAGGGATCTCTCCAGATTTTAGCCACAATAAAGCCTTAGACAGGAGCCACTAACTGAACAGAGAAAAAACAATGTATAATACTCTCTCTGAGAGCGTGATAGTTAAAAAAAAAAAAAAAAAAAAAACCCCAACTCCCCAACCTGTTCAGCTACAACAAGTATCCTCTATATTGTGGCCTAACCATAGCCCAGATGAATCATCCCATGTGGAGTAGAAAGAGCTAGAGTAACACAGAAGCCTGTATGTGGAGTGTTAAAACATGTACTTGTTATTGCCCATATATCTTGATAAGTATATATACATGTATATACATACATACATACATATATATTACATATATGTAAATATTACATATGTATGCAAGATAGTCACATGTATATATACACAAATGCTTCTTACAAAATGAAGGGCTGATACATTTTCTTTTTCAACACTATGATAGAATAGCCCTGCCTCTCTGTTACCATATCTTGTGTTGACTGGTAGAAAGATGAACAAGCCATGACTGACAATACCATAAATCCTAATGGAAAGCAAGACCAAGGCAGCACTTTCCTTCTCTGCCACTAAATTAGAATTGTTTTCTATTATCACCTATTTAGAATGTAAATTCACAATAAGATACATCAAAACTAGTAAATGTTTGTGTGTGTAAACATTGAAATGCTTTTAAATAGTCTAGACTCAATGTTATTTATGCCACATGATGTCACCTGTTGCCAGTTTGCATGATCTAAGATAGCATGCATTATTATTCACATATGCATCAAAATCATAAAGCAGAGGCAGGATAAGTGAATCACAAGAGTTCACACACCAAAGAAAAGTAGAATGGTAGAGTGAAGATTGAAGGAACCAAATGCGGTTGGACTCAAGAGCTGCTGCCTACAATTGCTGAATCACAGAGTAATATACTATTGTATCCTTTGTTTTTGGAAAGCAAACAAGTACAAATGCTGCCTACCCTACAATAACCTTAAATTCATTTTCCTGAACTGCTTTCATGATACAAAGACTAAGGGGATTACTTAAGCATCACTTGACATCTCTATAATTTCATGGTCTGAACACTTCACAGTAGGCAGAGGAGGAAAAATTAAATCATTATGTGGAAGGCAATTTGAATTCGGGTATAAATCCCCAAAGAAGTATTCAAAGAATTCTTTCTTTTTCTCACCATGCTTTCTACCCTCTGTACATGCCTATGTTTTCTCCCACCTACATACAGCAACTTTTTGTAGTCCGTTGAGTCCAGCATAATTGAAGAAAGGATAGAGCAATAAAATGACTTCTAATGGCATTCTGCTATGCTGATAGATGAGTGTTTTGTTCATCCAGCATCAGAGAAGATTCTTACTACATCAGATGGGAACTAAGACAGAGAACCATGACTGGGCGATGGGCAGAGAGTAAGGAACTTTGGAACAATCATTCTCAATGGTATGTCTTCAGTGAACTCCTCCCCATCATGGTTTAGGAAGCTAGAGAGAAGTGGAGGCAAAAATATTATAAGGGTCAGAGGGTATGGATGACTCTAAGGAAAGAATGTCTTCCACGCACGACAAGACTAATTCACATAGCATCTGTGATAGTATGCACAGGGCCTGAACAAGTTCAGTTCAGAGTATGAGGTACACAAGAGCTCCTATCCCCTAACCAAAGAATTATCTGCAACTGACACCACTTGTAAAGAAAAGCATAGATTCTCCAATGGGGTCTCACTGGGCATATTCATCATGTGTAAGGATGGGTCCAAGGCCAATAGAAGATGGGCAACATAAAACAATTTCAGTGGTGTTTCTGTAAACTTTTGGTCTCATTTTACATTTTTTGGGTAGTTTTTGTCTTACTAGCCCTTGATTGTATATTATGGTTTCCAGTCTTACAATTTTTATGGAATTGGTTGTATGTACTTCTTATATTTTTCATTTTATTTATTATTCAAGTTTTTAAATTGTGTGTGTGTGTTGCATTGTTATGTGAAGGGTTATGTGAAGGAAGGCATGTCATTATGACATTGGTAGTCAGCACCTGTCTTCTACCTTGTCTAAGGTTTGGTCTTTTTATTGGTCAATGCTGTGCGGACTAGCCTTGCTGGCCTAGAACATCCTCCTTTTTTGGCCTGCCTCTGGGGAGGATTACAAGTGGCTTTAGTAGCATCTGGAAAATCTAGTTTAGGGCCTCACACTTGTGCAGCAAGTACTTCTGCCCACTGAACCAATCCGCCCTTCTTCAAAAATCACTGTGCATACATGCTCCCCCCCACCCCCTTTTAAAGATTAGGTAAAATGTATTGTTCCCATTTTAAAGTATTGCAAATAAATACAGAAGAATATCTAAAACCTGGTTGGTGCATGCAGACATTCTGTACTCAAATCCACACATAGCTGTGGCTTGATAACAGACCACAGATTTCCAACTGTGCCCTCAATTATAGATAAAGGCCATCATTCTTAGGAACTGTTCTCTTAAAGATCAGTTGCCTAGTGTGATTTTGTTTCCTCTACTGATTTTAAAACATTGTAGGTTTGAAATTTATCATCCAGCAACAAGACTCCACACCTATTTTCACCGTAATAAACTATTTAACGGAATGGATATTTTTTAAATGCCGCAAATATTGAAAGCCAAAGGAAGATTTTATTTTGAACTATTATCATTCTCACTGGATTCCAGAAGGATGGCCAGCCACTGCACTTCGTTTTATAATGTGTAATAAGTACCTAAAACCAGAGATAGCATATTGTGGCTTAGAAATCATACCCACAAAACTGGGAGCTTACATTCCTAAATGTATCCTTTAAAAACAAAAACAAAAACAAAAGCAAAAGAAAAGAAAAGAAAAGAAAACAAGATATGGAGAATGTCTACATACTAGAAGAGGGCTCAAAACAGGCTCAAATTGAATTTCTTGGAATGAGAAAATACGGGCTTCTTGTTCCTTTTTTAGTTTACAATTTTAGTAAATTTCTCCAGCCAACAGAACATTGTTTTTATAAATGTCAGCGTACTTTATATTTTTCCAAATAACAAAGCGAAGTTATTAATCACTTATATATCTGTAATATGTTAGCATATAGTATAATTTCTACTGGAGATATTATATGTTATAGTTTGGTCTATGTGCCTATGCTTTTAATTATTAGGCAATGCAGAAGGAGAAAAAACACACTATTCAAATAATCTCACAACAACCTGTCATAATTCAATAAGCACAAGGGTGAATAAATTGATAAAACTTGTTTGAAATACAGAAATGAGTCTGTGTCCTTGAAAGGAAAGGGTTGCACTCATAGTACATATTTCTTATATTATTTCCAAGTCTCTTCCAATTAGAATACAAGGGCGTAAACCAAAGCGAGCGCCAGTCTATCACATGATGATTCATAATTACTCCTCGTAGCTCTCAGCTACTAAACTGGAGTTTCAGCATACTCAGCTTGAAAATTGTACCTGAATGGTTTTTGAAAACCACAGAGATGATATGCATTTGACATTTAAAAATGTATCAATGAAATGAAGCGGAGTTGTAAACAGTTCTCTTGAACACCATTTCAGACTCCTTATCTACTAAGTTCACATATCTAAAAAAGTAAAAGTTTAAGGTGACATCAAAAAAAAGTATACATTTATAGGCTCCTTTTATTTTTGTGTTTGTGTGATGTCTGGACCAAGAGGTTACCACAATTAATGAATTGCATATGGAGCTGACTAGTTGTGCTGGTGTTTAAAAAGTCCAGTACAATTGGTGATTCTAAAATCCTTATAAGATAAACATTGTGTGGGCTGCAGTATCAATCCATGAAGAATTTTATTAAAGATCAATGAAAAAGTTAATATTAATGATGAATGAATTTTGCTGCAAACATAAATAAATAAATTAATTAAACAGTAAAATCCAATGCTGTTTTCAACATTAGGGGAAGCTTACTTATATGAAAATATGCTTTTTATAAGAAGGAAGGTGACATATTTCTTCAATCATATTTTGAGATTAGAAAGAAAAATCTAATTTTCTGTACTTAGCCCTGAGCAGTTTGGTGTGAAGCATGAAAAAGAAAAAAAAATCAACAAGAAAATTACTATACATATCATTATAACAAGGAACAGAATAGTGCTAAAATAAAATGTATAGTATAGAGAATAGTATGCTAGCCTACACATATTTAATTTAACTTCTAAATCCAGGCAGCTGAGAACAGCTTTGTTTCATAACAATGTGGCTTTTGCTCAAATCCCTTATATACATCCTTGTTCTTTTAAATACTTTTTTGTAAATATATTTTTTTATATTTTTTCTCAATTGGTAGGTTATTTTAATGTTTATCTGGATAAATGTCTTAGTAGAGCTTCCTTTTTTTTTTTTTTTTTTTTTTTTTTTTTTTTTCCTTAGCACATTAGCCAATCAGGACTAGGGGAGAGAACTTTATTATATTACATGATAATAGGATTAATAAAGATTCTTGCTTTATTTTGTACTCCCTCATTAGTTTAAGTAGATCAGCAAGACTTTCCTGATTAGTGATTAAATCTTTTCATTAGGTAACTTCCACCTATGAATCTCAGAAATTTCAAAACCACTCCTTTGTTCTCCGTAGCAATTGACCACTGGTACATTCTTCGAAAGGTAAACTTTATTCACTATCTATGGATAATTCAGTAGAAGGAATTTAAAAAGTTAAAGTAGGAAGTGGAGAATCAAATCCAGTGATTCTCAGACACAGACATATGCAGATTTTTTCAGCTATAATAAAACAAATCTAGGATGGACCACAGGAGTCATTTCGTTCACCCTGTAATCTTGGCCACAGGTTTATTCTTTCCTTTAGCTCTCTGTGAAATCCTAGAAAAGGTGATCACACTCATTAAGTTCAGTTTACTCATCTGGAAACCTGGAGGTCAGTCATTTCTGAAGTCTCCCTTAAGGTCCTTCGTTTGTTAATTAGCAATTGGTTTGCATTCAGAAACCGGCCAAGTGACCACTGGCCTTGCTCCAGACGCTTTGGAAACAGTATGTCAGCTCAACAGGAACAAAATTTATTTTAGACTTGCTTTCCTCTCCACACAGAATTTTTATGTGGCACCAAAAATAATATAGGCAGTCTGAGTTTATACAGGAAATTGTAACTCTCTAAGGAGAAAAAATGCCTATATATCTTATACAGCAAATACAAAAACTGGGTCATCACTATGACCTAGACCAGAGTAAAGTTGGAAAGTCCTTTATAAAAATCTGAAAACTTAGTAGAAGGCAAAATCATAAAGTCCTATGTAAAGAGAGAGACAGAGACAGAGACAGAGACAGAGACAGAGACAGAGACAGAGACAGAGCCCGGGCCCCATGGCACAAGCTTGTAATCCTTTTTTTTTTTTTTTTTCAGAAAGATGTACCAGAAAGACATTCAGTTCAAGGCCAAAGTGAGCAAAGTTCTACACTCATTCCACAACACTGAGAGCAAAACCAAACAAATAATTAAAGAAAGGGAAAAAGAAAGGGAAGTAGGAAGGAGACTGCCATTAAGACAACTTAATGTTACGGTAAAAAAATAACATGTTTGGGACTAAAGAGATGACTCAGTAGTTAAGAGCACTGACTGCTCTTTCAGAGGTCCTGAGTTCAATTCCCAGCAGCCACATGGTGGCTCTGTAATGGGATCTGATGCCCTCTTCTGGTATGTCTGAAGACAGCTGAAGTGTACTCATATATATATACAATAAATCTTTTAAAAAAAGAGAGAGAATAGCAGGTTTTAGACTTAAATCTTAAAGTTAAATAAATTTTAACTTTAAATTAATTGGTAATATTTCACTCAAAACATTTCAATAGGAAGTATGTTATTATTCAAATTGTTTTGAAAATGACCTTACACCATTTATATTGTCATAGTACATAATTTGAATAGTATATATTTTTACCCAATGATACCACAACTAGCAAAGGAGTTTTTTTTCTTAGCGTTCATATCTCAACAAAATAACATAATGATTGGTGCTTCTACAACATAAATTTTGGTTTTGGTAATCTAATAATTATAGAAAAAAATAAAAGCCAAAATTGTAACTACACTATTAGTAATAGAAAAATAATTCTTTCCCACTCATCTTAAATCTCTACCATGCGTGACAGTGTGCAGAGGGAACTTGTAGAGTCCAGTTACAATAGAAACCAAGTAGAGGGATGGGGTTGCCATCCACAGTCAAAAACTCTGACCCAGAATTGTTCCTGTCTAAAAGAACTGCAGGGAAAAAAGGGAGAAGTGACTGAAGGACAGGTGTTCCAGTGACCAACCTAACTTTGGACCCATCTCAAGAGGAGCCTCCAAGGCCTGACACTACTACTGATACTATGGTGAGCAAGCAGACAGGACCCTAGCAAGGCTGCCCTCCAAGAGGCCCAACAAGCAGCTGACTGAGACAGAAGCATATACTTATACCCACTGGAATGAAATTGGAGACCGCTGTGGTCAAATTAGGGAAAGGCTGGAAGAAGCTGAGGAGGAGGGCAACCCCCCCCCCCCCCCCCGAGGAAGACCAACAGTCCCAATTACACTGAGCCACCAACCAGGCTACATACACTAGCTGGTTCAAGGTCCCTGACACATACACACCAGAGGACTACCTGATCTAGTTTCCATGAGAGAAGATGTGCCTAATCCTTGAGAGACTCAAGGCCCCACAGTGTGAGGAGGCCTGGCAGGGAGGGGACATCCTTTTGGAGACAGGGGGGAGGAGGAATGGGATGAGTGTTTGTGGGAGGGAGGGCAGACAGAGAAGGGGTTAAGGATTGGATTGTAGAAATATAAAAGCAAAGCGAAACAAAACAAAACAATCTCTACCATGAGTGAATAAGAGTGGTTCAATATTTAACAGTAGGAGAAAATTATTTCATTATTAAGCAACTTGAAGCCTATTTCAATTAGTAATATATATTGATATTACATTTTATTTTACTTGCTCAATGAATGAAAAAAAAACTATTCTGAGCTCTCATTTTAAAGACACAACTAATGCTAGTGGTTTTAGTTTATATTTGAAATGATTGATTAGTGTTCAGTAACACACACATACAAATATTGTTTCTGGACTTTCTCCCCCATATTTTCAGTTTTGTTGGAGAAATTCCCTCTAGGAAAATGTTGTTCAGAATTTAAGGGAAACAATCTCAACAAGGCAGTTAGCACAAGCTGAAATGTACTTTATAAAGAAATCCTGTCTCACTGTCCACTGTGATATGGACAGCTGTTAGAATTGCAGGAAGATATATGCAATGTATTATTCTTGAATCCTCCACATCACATTAACCAGAGAAAAAGGAAAAACAATCTACCTAGATATAATGTATACTAGGCTTATTTTCAAACATAGGTCATGTATCGTGACAAATCCAAATTATACAAACATGAATTTTAAAAGGTTATAAAGGAAATTTGCTACTTGAGTACACCAAATCCATTTCCCAATAGGGTAATCTTTAAATTCCAGGTTCTGAGGGAAGTCCACGCAGGTTTTAGTTCCTACTTTATTCACTGCAGGTTCTTTCACAGGCAAGTCCCAGAGCTTCCCTTAATATAAGATTTGTTTCTTGACTTTAATGTAAAGAAAACAAAACCTCAAAATAACACCTGATGGAATTGTTTAGAAGATGATAAGCTTACAATAGTTACTACATTTAATTTTCTGTTTAGTACAAATATAAATAGAAAATATCTATTTAATAGATGCTATCATTATTATGTATTAAATGAAGACTAAAAACAAATACAAATACATTCTACCAGCTGTACATTTGGTTATGCTCCAACAAGTCAATCTCTTATTTACATCTTATTTACATCTCTTTGACCACATTTTAAATTAAGAATGATATATGCTATGTCATAATCAATAATTCTAGTAGATTAATGTATTAAGAGACTGACTGCTCAGAAAGCTAATTTGCCATGTGATGGAAGGCTCCTTGAGGTAGAGAGGTGTGAACTAGATCCAATCAGTAAATAAGCAAGATGTGATGAGTTAGTACTTAAAATATTGCAGCCGTGGGAATCTTTTAAAAATTAGGAATTATGTTGTAGGGATGGCCCAGAAGTTAACAACATTTGCTATTCTTGAAGAGGACAGGGGTTCAGTTCCCAGCACCAAGAAATGGTTTACAATCATATGTAACTCTTGCTTACACTCCCTTATGGCCTCTGCGGGTACCAGGTCTACCTGTGGTGTTCATTAATACATGTAGCCAAAACACGCACACACATGAGATAAAATGAACAAATCTAAAATTATCTTTTAAAACACCAGGGAACAAGATATTAGAACCCCTAAGGCACATATGCTCTATTTTGAAGGTTTGGAGTTTTAATATTTATTAATTGTTGTTGACTTAACAAACCAAATGTGCTTTATGTACACTGTCTTGTTTAATTTCATTAAATTTTCTGCTAAACACCTTCTAAGCAATAGCCTTTAAATGTTTTACAATTTGTTGAGTTAGTACAAAGGAATCAAAATCCCCAGCCACATAATTCTCACATAGTAGTAAGAGGCAATTTAAATAATCTAAATAATACATAATTTAATGTAAATAATATATCCCATGGTTTTTGATGGCCATTGCTTCAGCAGAGAAATACATAAAATGGAAAAGAATTTCAGTGTCTGGGAAATAGGAAGACATGGTTCAATCCCTAGGACACACAAAACCAGGAGTAGGAGGCTAGGGAAGATAAGAAACTCTGAAACGCCAATATTTGGTACATTGCTTTAAGACTTCACATGGAGATTTAAAGTAAAAACTAGACTCAAACTAGAGATTACCATAACATAAAATCCAGGAAAGTTATCACTGACTTCAACACAGCAGATTAAAGGTGTGATCTGAAAATAAGCTTCAGGAAGCACACAGTGACCTCCAGACTGCAGCTTCATTGGGCAAGCAAGTTGAGCCATAGGGGAAGTACATGAAGGAAGAAGGAAGCCTTCAAAGAAGAGAGGCTCACATCTTAGAAAAGTAGTGACATTCTGAGATGTCATTATGCTCACATTCTACACATAGTTACATGCCATAGAGGATATAGACTATATAGAATATAGAGCATAGCACAAAGAACATAGAACATAGACTGTATGTTTATATATATGTGTGTGTGTGTGTGTGTGTGTGTGTGTGTGCATGTATATAAACATATATATATATTTGTGTGTGTATGTTATGCATATGTATATAAAGTCTAAAATGGTATATGACCATATTCTCTTTAAATGATTTAGTACTTTAAGTGGCTGTATTAGATTATCTATTTGAGATCTGAGGATTTAAGAGGGATATATTAATTCAGTGCAATTGTTTGTGAAAATATCTAAGATTTCAAACCAACCAAATAAATGAAAATAAGTGCTGGCACAAATGATAACAATGCCCCTATTTGTCACCATGTACTAACATAACAAATAAAAACCCAATTATGTAATGTGTTGCCTCTGTTAGTGGTGATGTTGGCCAGTGAGTATCATAGATCACCAATCACTTCTTGGCCATTACTCATTTGGCTGTACCATCACAGGTAGAAAATGTGGGAAAGAGAATAGGTTGTGTAGAATGAGCAGATACTACAGAAGTAATGCTATGGCTAATGCTTTTTGTGACCTTATTTGTAAAACTCACTTTAAGGTGTAATTTCTAAAGCTTTGGAAAAACTAACACAAATACCTAGATTAATATACTTTTGGTCAATATTATTACACTGTACCTCACTTGATTTTCTTGCTTTGTCTTACTAGTTGTTTCTTTTGAGAAATTAAATAGAAAATATCATATATATATATATATATATATATATATATATATATATATATATGTGTGTGTGTGTGTGTGTGTGTGTGTACATTTGAAAGCAAAAGTGAAGAAAATGTACTTATTTATTTAACAAATATTTATTGTTTTGAGCCTCTGATTTGTCTGAAATTTGAAGCAGAAAAGGGTGGATGAATGAATAAATGAATGAATGTGGAAAGAAAAGACTAAAACAAGTCACAACAGGTTATTGGAGAATAATAAGAGCATACATAGCATACTCCGAGGATACTTTATTTCCTGTAGGAAAGTTACACTTAGGCTAGGCTCTTAGCCATTTACTATTTTACAGCACTGAATTATTTTTTGATTCTTTTTTTAATTGAACTTTTTTTTGCATATAATGTGTTTGGGTCAGATACACTACACCTACTCCTTACTCTTCAATTCTTTCTCTATACTCCTTATCATCATTCTCTCTCAAGAGCATGTGGTCTATTTTTTCCTTAGTAATTTTTAATTAATTATTTGATTGATTTACATCCCAAATACTGGCCTGTCTGGCTCCCCTCCCAGAGTTCTTCATCTCATCACCCATCTCCTTTGCCTCTGAGAGTGTGCCTGACCCCATCATCCCTTCCCAATGATGTCAGACAAGGCAGGCCTCTGCTACATATGTGCCTAATGCCTCAGACCAGTCCATGTATGCTCTTTGGTTAGTGGCTTAGCCTCTGGAAGTTCCCAGGTGTCCGAGTTAGTTGACATTGCTCATCTTCCTATGGGGTTGCCATCTCCTTTAGCTCTTTCAATCCTTCCCCTAACTCTTTCATAGGGGTCCATGACCTCAGCACAGTGGTCGGATGACCCTGAGATTCTACCTTACACCAATCAGATTGACTAGGATCAAAAACGCAAGTGATGGGACATGCTAGCAAGAATGTGAAAAAAGAGGAACACTCCTTCTTTGCTGGTAGGATTAGAAGCTCATGCAACTGCTCTGGAAATCAATTTGGCAATTCCTCAGAAAAATGGAAATAGTTCTACCTGAAGACCTAGCTATACCACTTCTGAGCATATACACAAAATATGCAGTTTATTTGTAAACCCACTAAGTCCACTTAGTGCAGCCTGTATGCACATGGATGTATGACAATCCATGAGAAGCCTCTCATGGCTCACAACAGGGAAGAAAATAGATTTACTCTTGCCCTGTCACAAATAACTCTACAGCAAGGGGTTGACTTTAATGAGCTTCTCTATCACTACTGTTGAGATTTTGCTTGGCTTGATCTTGTTAATGTCTTGTCTATACAGCCACAACCACTGTGAGATGTACTCAGCAAATACCATTATCCTCTATACATCCTCTATCTCTGATTCTTATTGTCATTACTCTTCCTCTTCTATAATGAATGAACCTTGGGGGCATGAGGGAAAGGTGTGATATAGATGTCTCATTTCAAGGTAAAGTTTGCAGACTTTTATTTTCTTTCTGTTCACCAGTTGTGAGTCCCTGTATGAACTAATCATCATATTCTGGAAATAGAAAATTCTGTGATGAGGGTGAAGAAATTCACTAATGTATGATATTAATCAACATGGGCTATTTTAATTTTTAACCCATTTATGACAGTAATTGTCTGTTCTTCCTTTTGCCAGGCATATATTTATGACCTAGTTAGGGGTACTAGACATGAATCCCATCTTGTACAGTGTAACTTAAATCCTTTCAGAGAGTGGTTAGTTATTTACATATCACTTGTGTCACTACTCTATCATGGAGCATATCTTGCCAGATCAGTCATTATTGTAGTTCAGTTATCGCTGTGTAATACTGATGATGACCTTTCTGTCATGGAAATTTTGTAATGTATTTTAGGAAGTTTCTGTAATTATAGATTTTCATATGGGTATTTAAAAGATCTTTAGTCAGTTTTTGCTATACTTCCACAGGTTCTTTCCTTTAGCCTGCCTTCCTACCCAACTCCAATTAACCCCTCTCTCTCTCTCTCTCTCTCTCTCTCTCTCTCTCTCTCTCTCTCTCTTTCTCTCTCTCTCTTGTTTTTTGTTTTTGTTTGTTTGTTTGTTTGTTTTGAGACAGGGTTTGTCTGTACAGACCTGGCTGTTCTGGAACTCACTTTTTAGACCAGGCTGGCCTCATAATTCATAATTTCATTTCTCATTTAAGCTGAATAATAAATATCCTACTGTATAAAGGCACAGTATTTTTTATTAGATATTTTCTTTATTTACATTTCGAATGTTATCCCCTTTCCCCCATCTGAAACTCCTATATTCCCTCCCCCCTCCCCCTGCTCACAAACCTACCCACTCCTACTTCCTGGCCCTGGCATTCCCCTACACTGGGGCAAAGAGCCTTCACAGGACCAAGGAAGGCACAGTAATTTTATTATCCCTTCATCAGATGATAGGCATCTAGCTATTGCTATTCACTTATCATTGAGCAAATATCTCTGTAATAATACATTTAGTTCTTTTTGGTATATGCCTAAGACTTATACAGAGGCAACATGTAGTGCTGTTATTTCTAAACTTTTGTGGAATCTCTACATTGATTTCTACAGTGGCTCCATCATTTTTTTATCATTGCCAGTGGTGAATCAGTCTTTCTCTTTATCTATATTGACATTGGTCATTGTGTTTTGTTTGTTTAACCTTAGCCATTCTGAAAGGGAAAAGCTGAAATCGTAAGGCAGTTTTAATGTGTATTTCCATGATTTTAAGGATGAGGCCTTTGTTCTGTGTACCCTCTTATTGATGAATATATCATATACTTGAGTCATAAAACATTGAAAAGTAATACTGAGATTGGCCTGGAAGCTTCATCTCTACTGACTAGCTTCCATAATTCTATAGCTTGCTATGAATACTACTGGAAGAGAAAAGTAATCACCATGCCATGGGTGAAATAGACACATGAATGATATGGAAGTAACACAACACTTCACAAGATGGAGCTCAGACCTGACACAGACCTGGGACCAATAAATTGTGTCTCACAGGTCAATCAATGGCCCTAAGTGATAACTTACTCCTATTACTCTGCTAATGGGACAAGGGGTTAGACCAACTCGTGATAACTTATTAATATACCCACAGATTAGAGCATTTCTCACCCTTCATAATTAAAGCTTATCAGTACAATAAATGGTGGTTAACAGAAATTTACAACTGATCGAACTGAAGAGAATAATTGTCTGGGGAGTTATCAGCCCTAACTAGGATATCACTATAATACCTATGGTTCAGCAATGATTGTGGAATAAGAATCAAAGCCAAAGACAATGAACTACATGAAATTTGTTTTCTGGATAAAATAGAATGTTGGAAATATGAGCAAACTGTGGCTGTGATAGCTTGCCCAGCCCTGGTTATGCTTAGGCAAAACAAACAAACAAACAAACAAACAACCCTCCAAATAAAAATGAAGGAGATGGTCAGGAATTCCCACTTGTACCTGAGGAGCTATTGGTAATTGACTGCAGCTATGAAAGTGAGGGTTCATTTTCTTTCAAGTTATAGTTCACTGTGGGTCTAACATGCTTACCTAAATGGCCACATACCTAAGCAGCAGCCAAAGTGGGACTTGATGAGATTTTATTTAAAAATGAGGTTGCAAAATGGGGAGGGTCTTCAATAAAATGGGTAAGGGACATGAAAATGTTGAAAGTGAAGTGTATAAAATTCTTGAAGTATTATTATGATAGTTTTTTTAATTTTAATCTCCAGATTTTATTCCCCTCCTAGTCTACCCTCCAACTGTTCCCTATCCTATACCTCCTCCTTGCCCCCTGTTTCCATGAGGATGTTGCCATCCCCCACGGCACCAGACCTCAAAACTCCCGTCAGTCTCTTGAGGGTTAGGTGCATCTTCTCTGACTAAACCCAGGCCCGGAAGTCCTCTGTTGTATATGTCTTGGGGGCCTCATATCAGCTGGTGTATGCTGCCTGGTTGGCGTTCAAATGTCATAGAGATCTCAGGGGTCCAGGTTAACTGAGACTGCTGGTCCTTCTACAGGGTCACCTTCCTCCTCAGCTTCTTCCAGCTTTCCCCTAATTCAACCACAGGGGTCTGCAGGTTCTGCCCATTGCTTGGGTGCAAATATCTACAGCTGACTCAACTCTGCTGGTTGGGTCTTTCAGAGGGCAAGATAGTATTTTTGTTGTGGTTGTTGTTTTTGTTGTTGTTGTTGTTGTTTTTTCTACGGTGAGAAGTTATTCTTATGAAGCATGCTGAGATAGCAAGGTAAAGGTATGCTTCTCTCTACAATATGAGTGTCATAAAGTTAGAGGGTCGTTCAACTGTGACTCTAAATTTCGGGAGAGAAACATAGCCACTACATATCCTTGCCTACTTGTTAGAGAGAAAGCCAAGGACATATAATTTAATTTTGTTTCTTTTCCTACCTTTCATATTGTCAGTGTCTCTCTTTAACAGAATGATACATGGATTAATGATCCTGAAAGTCTACCTTTTAAGAATAGAAGTATACACCTGGGAGGCAGAGGCCAGCAGATCTCCAGTTTCAAGGTCAGCCTGGTCTACATAGTGAGTTACAGAACAGCCAGGGCTACATTGAGAAACCCTTTCTCAAACAAAACAAAACAAAACACAACAAAACACAACACAACACAACAAGAATCAAACTGACAGGAAAAGAAGGAAATTGGAAAGATTAATGGTGATCTTGCATCCCAGGGAAATGCACATTAAAAACATAACACTATCATTTATTTACTTTCACTTGTCAGTACTTTAGAGTCAGGCTTTAGATAAGAGGTGGTGTGTGTTTCTGCATGCACACATGTGTATAAATGCAGGCACATATAAGTGTGCATGTTTATGGGTACCAGATATCAGGCTCAAGTGTGATCCTAGGGATCTACCTGTTTCTGTCTCTGGCTAGAATTACAAGTGTGTGCACCTGTGTCTGGCTTCTTTTCTCTTCTCTTCTCTTCTCTTCTCTTCTCTTCTCTTCTCTTCTCTTCTCTTCTCTTCTCTTCTCTTCTCTTCTCTTCTCTTCTCTTCTCTCCTCTCCTCTCCTCTCCTCTCCTCTCCTCTCCTCTCCTCTCCTCTCCTCTCCTCTTCTCTTCTTTTTTTCTCTTTTCCCTCCCTTCCTTCCTTCCTTCCTTCCTTCCTTTCTTTCTTTCTTTCTTTCTTTCTTTCTTTCTTTCTTTCTTTCTTATCTTAATATTGGTTTTCATGATCAAATTTTTGTTTCTAAGGGAAGTATTTTACAAACTAAGCCACCCTAGATCAAAAATAAACTAAACATCCCTAGATCAAAAATACAAAACAATCCTGGATCAAAAATTTTGAAGATGGGTAGGTGGCCCAATGCCCCACTGGGGACTATGCCTATTCTACTGGAGATAGTGTCTTCAGGTTCCATCTCTCTCCACTGTTAAGCATTTTGGCTAAGGTCCTCCCCAGTGAGTCCTAGGAGCCTCTCACATTCCAGGTCCCTGGGACTTTCTAGAGGTTCCCCTGCCTCATACTCCACTGTAGCATATTTCTATGCATTCTCTTGGCCCTCTGGGCTTCCCTCCTTTCTTGCCCAATACCTCTTATCTTTCCCCACTCCTATCTTTACCTCTGGTTCCTCTATCCCTCTGCTTCCCATTAATATCTTGTTCCCCTATCTAAGTGGAATTAAGTATTTACATGTGAGTCTTCCTTCTTGTTAAGCTTCCTATGGTCAGTGAATTGTATCATGCATATTCTGAACTTTTTGCCCAATATCCACTTATCAGTGAGTACATACCATGCATGTCCTTTTGAGTCTGAGTTACTTCACTAGGGATGATATTTTCTATTTCTATCCTTTTGCCTGCAAAATGTATGATGTCCTTGTTTTGAATAGCTAAATAGTATTCCATTCTATAAATGAAACACATTTTCTATATTCGTTCTTTGGTTGAGGGACATCTGGGTTGTTTCCACCTTATAGCTATTCTACATAAGCCTGTCTGGTCCATATTTACTTATCTGTCATGGTCTATTAAAACTTCCCCTCTAGACTTCCTCAGTCTCTTTTTTCTCCTCCTCTTCTTCCCCCTCTTCTTCTCCCCTTCTTCTTTTCATCCTATTTTCTGTACATATAGAAGAGCCCAGATAGTTGTCCTCGGAATCATCCCCACTTTGGCTTTTGTTGATTGCTACTCTGAGGTCTTTAGCACACTGTCTCCTATCTCCCCTCTCCTTTCTCCACCCTCCCTCTCTCCTCTCTCCTCTCCCATCTCCTCTCTCCTCTCTCCTCTCCTCTCTCCTCTCTCCTCTCCTCTCTCCTCTCTCCTCTCTCCTCTCCCCTCTCCCCTCTCCTCTCTCCTCTCTCCTCTCTCCTCTCCTCTCTCCTCTCTCTTCTCTCCTCTCCCATCTCCTCTCTCCTCTCCCATCTCCTCTCTCCTGTCTCCTGTCTCCTGTCTCCTCTCTCCTCTCTCCTCTCTCCTCTCATCTCTCTTCTCTCCTCTCTCCTCTCCCATCTCCTCTCTCCTCTCTCCTCTCTCCTCTCTCCTCTCTCCTCTCTCCTCTCCCCTCTCCTCTCTCCTGTCTCCTCTCCTCTCTCCTCTCTCCTCTCTCCTCTCTCCTCTCTCCTCTCTCCTCTCTCCTCTCCCCTCTCCTCTCTCCTCTCTCCTCTCTCCCCTCTCCTCTCTCCTCTCTCCTCTCTCCTGTCCCATCTCCCCTCTCCCCTCTCCTCTCTCCGCTCTCCCATCTCCTCTCTCCTCTCTCCTCTCCTCTCTCCTCTCTCCCCTCTCCTCTCTCCTCTCTCCCATCTCCTCTCTCCTCTCTCCTCTCTCCTGTCTCCTCTCCTCTCTCCTCTCTCCCATCTCCTCTCTCCTCTCTCCTGTCTCCTCTCCTCTCTCCTCTCTCCCATCTCCTCTCTCCTCTCTCCTCTCTCCTCTCCCATCTCCTCTCTCTGTCCTACATCCTCTGTCCTCTCTTCTCTCCCCACTCCCCTCTCCTCCTTCTCCCACTTCTCCTCCCTTCTCAATTCTTCTCAATTCTGATTGTACTTATTTTTCTATTGTTTGATGTTGTAAAAAGTCTGTTTATTCCCTTAATTCTATAGAATTACATTTATCCCATGATAAACCCCAAATGAGGTCTTCTCAGAAATTGTTTAATAATCTGTCAATTGCATCCATGCTGGCAACACTTATAATAACATCTAATGATGATGGCATTTAATAATAACACTTTACTCTTTTTCATGCATTGCCAATGACCTAATAATTTCCCATGCCTAAATTCCACAGTGTATTCATGATTCCAAAATTTTATCACCAATCACATTTCCCATTTTTTTGGTTTGGCCTACAGCATTGTTGACTTGTTGATGTTGAAATTTTAACACACAGTCTTCCAAACCTGCCTTTTCTCTTTGTTTTCTCTAGTAAACTATTGGAACTACAAACATGAATTTGTAAAGCGTATACTTTTTCTTCATTCATTTGATTCATAATCAGATTTTACTATTCAGTATGCCTCTTTCTTTTCAGATGCCACTAAAACATGTAGTCTGTAAAATTCTACTGTCTAAAATGCCTAAATGTTTTTTTTTTACATTTATCACTCTTTGTGTTCTCATTTGCATGTTTTCTACCTTGCTATCTCATTAAGAACCACCCTAACCACTTACTGAAATTATTATCAGCTTCCTGAACAATATTTCTAATTTAGTACTTGCTTATGACTTTCTCCACACCTAAGCTCAGAATGGTTTTCAAAAATGAACCTCCAACTGTGCCTTGCTAAAAATTCGTTGTCCTTAAAATAAATTGTAACCTTTTTATGGTGGAAACAAAGCCCTATTTTAAGAGTTTGTAGTATGTACATGGCACTTACAAATCTTTTCTCTAAACACCATAGCATCATTCACCAAGGAGGACTGCAGTGCTGCCTCAATGCCCTCCTATTGATCTGTATGCATGGCTGTCTCTGCATTCTTCCCAGATCTCATCCTATCAGGCTCAGCTTTCCATGGTACAGTAGTGATCTCTCCACATTCTCATGTATTATACTCAGCCTCCCATAAGTCATAGCAAGCATTAAATCTTTGTGTTGAATAGATTGTCTACTGTCTTGCTGTCTCACAATTCTGATTTCCTCCATTTATCTTCCACAAATGTTTATAGTCTTCATTAGTTATAAGTTTTGTGGACTCAAAAAGAATTTCATTCTTGATCATCATTAAACCTCCAGCACTCGGAACTATGTTACTTACACAATATTTATTGTTACTTTAGTAATATTTACTCAATACTTATTGTATGAATTGGCCAAAGTAATATAAGTATCCTAAGAGAGTCATGTCATAAAAGTCAGTGTACTCCAGTTGTATATGGATAATTAACACCTAATATATATTTTCACACATAAAATTTATGCAATCTTAGCAATAATACTTTGAATAAGAAAGACTGTATTAGAGATGAGAGTGCTGAAATTGCTGGGTCAGAAAGCACTAGGTTTAAATTTTCAGGTATGATCACTATGTAGAGAGTAAGAGCCAGTGGTGTGCTCAGCCCTAAGTGGAACATCTGTATCACCCCCATTCAACTCAAGGCTTAGGGATCATCATAGAAGAGTAGGCAGAAATATTGTAGGAACCATAGGTCATGAACGACTAAAGTAACAGGATTTTCCAGTCAAGATATGACAGTTGAACATACGAAGTCAACAGTGACTGTGACTGTATGTATGCACAAGACTGTATAACATTAAACTCATCAAATTTTAGCATTGCTGGGGAGAGTGTCATGAAGTACTACCCCTAGCTGAGGATCTAATGACAGCTAATGTCTGGGATAGAAATACAGTCTTCATGAATATGGCCCATGAGAAAGAACCCAGGCATGTACTGACAGAACTAAGCAAACTTAGTTAAACAAACAAGCAGACCTCACTAACTTTGGTGGAAATGATGTTAGGGGATGGGAGATAATGAGGGGTAGATTTGATCAGAACATGCTACATTTATTTATAAAATTCTTAAACAATATTCATAAATAAAGTTTGAAAGAAAAAGAAAACACTTAGTTCAGATTTTCTCCCACAGATCCATATTGGCAAAAATTCTGAAGCCTGAAAAGTGTAAAATTTGCATAAATGATTCCATTAGACAGTGGTTCAAGCAGCAATCAATCAAGAATAATAATTAACATTTAATGAATATTTGCTAGGTTATTTTCTTGTTGTTTTCTAACTAATATGAAATTATTTATTTGATCCAAACTACTTTAGACTCAACTCACTTACATACTAGAAAGGAAGAAGCCAACTCACACTCTAGTTCTGTAGAATATAAAAATCCAAGTGCTCAGTCTAGCTAATTTATGGCCATTCTTTAAGCCTCATTGAAATTCATCTTCAGTATTACAGTTGAAGATGCTTCATATTGTGAGATTGCTAGTTCTCTGTGGTTTTATTGTTCAACCAGTAGCTTGATGTGGGACTGAGAAGAGTAGAGGCATGGTGATGGGGTGGCAGACAATCGTGAATTTGAAGAAACACTGCATAGTTTAGAGCTGTCTTCAATAACTGCCAGAAGAAGGCGGAAGCCAACCTTTGAGATTATGTTCCTTGATTTTCTTGGGGCTTCACTTGTAATGAATCTGAAAACTGTTGTTGCAAGTTCAGTGAAGAGTAATGGAGAAGTCTGTCAGCTCTCATTCCATTATAAAGCAAGCTTATTGTTCGTACTTCTCATACAGTAGGATGAGTACAAACTATATTTTAATAGACAGTTTTATTTAGGGGCTTTTTGAGCACTGTTTTTGTTTCCTGTTGGGAGATTTCCAGATGGGATGAGAAGTAAAAAGAACCATGTGTTGGATATTTAGTATTCAGAACTGTGGAACTACTCTTGGCATCTGCTCTTTGCCAAGTCTTAGCTGAAACCAATAGGAGTTTTCTGTTCCCATTGTTTATTCTCCCTCACCTTGAGGAAGTTTTGTATTTGTAAGGGACAGAGAGGTAGAAAAATAAATGTTATTGTTTCATTTTTATTTTCACTCAGAAAACTTCAGGCTGATTTTTCAGAACAAATAGGCCAAGACATTTTTTAAACTTTAGCTTTTTCTATCTTACAACACTTTTATAAAGAGCTGATACAATGATTACCAATCTATTGACCCTGTGCATCTCACACATCTGCTCTTGTGGGAAGTCTCCTGGGAAGGTTGTACTCTAAAAGAGTGGAATAAAAGGTCAAGTTTTACTATGTAAATGGCTCTTGATGAAGTGATTTTTATTTAACTAATTATTGTTGGTGAAGAGAATACATAGTTTCATAGTTGCTGTCTGCCTTAGACTGAACCCATCAGATAGAAGAAAACCTTGTATATATTCACCTGTTTTGTTTCAAAATACATTTTTCAAAGGTTCATGAAAGAAAATTAAGACAAGGTAAATTAACCTTTATAAAAGTTAGAAGTATTAGTTATACTCACTGAGATAATCTGTGGCTTTGAGATCATAGGTAGAACTTATTTGTAAGGATCCATGTGACCAGATTATTCAAAATATGATAAGCCAATATAAATATTTGCTGTAGCTTCGTAATACAATCAAACACCACACAGTATTTTCAGTTTGGTGTTATCACCCATCCCTCATGTCTCTACTACTGAGAATGGCTTTGAAGACCACAGATGGAGAGGGCTTATAGTCTTTAATGATCTTTGTGGGACTGTATTTAGTGTTTAAGCGAAGAAAAAGCCAGATTCACAAATGGCTTTGGTTTTTCTCAGCAAAACACTACATCAAATGTGTTTATTTTTATATTATCAAGAAGAGGTTCCTCTCACAAAAGACCATCAGTTGGCTCCACCCTGGACAATCTTCAACAATAGGATGAGAGACAAAACATTTGTCCTGACAATATGGCATTGTAAAAAACTTGACTATGCACATGCCAAAGCTATAAATACTACTCTCTTTATGAAATAAAGAAATCTCTTATCCAACAGATGAGATGTTTTTGATAACTGCCAAGAAAAAGAAGGCAGAAAGAAATTTTCAAAAAAAATGGGAGGAAAAATTGGAGTTCATTGTGATTGTGTGGTAAACAATGAGGAGCTGTTTGGACTCAAAAGGGGTGGCACTGACAACTCAGTTAATTCTAGAAGATAGAAGGTGAAGTCTTCTGATGTCTCTGAGAATTAGTGTAACTGAGGCCCATTGTTCAATTGAATTGTGAATAGCTCTTGCTTTTTTGTATTTTTTTTTGTGTGTTTTGTTTGCTCTTTTAGATACATGTGGCTGTTTTATTCTGAAGTATTATATTTTGCCTCATCTAACTTTGTTTTAATGTATTTCTAAATAAAATAAATATAGCCTCTATAGTTGTTTAATATATAAATATGCAGAAAACAATACAGACAAAAAGTCGCTAAGAAAGCTGTACATATCTATTAGCAAAGCAGTATGAAATTAAAATAAGTGTTAAACTATCTTAAAGGGACAAACAACTTTCTTGTTGTTTTGTGTCATTTTATTTAGATAATGAATGTAAATGACATTTTTGTTCCTTGGGGGTCTGCCTGCGCTGTTAGATAAGTTATTTTCACTCGGTGCCAGTTAATTATGCTGTATCAACTCAAGATATATCTCAAAAGAAATTATCACGAAAGCCACTGGGAGGGAAATGACAAACAGAATGTAAGAGAGGGCCTGGCACTGTCTACATGAGGCTAATAAGTGAAAATTTACTAATGCAGATGCAAGGGACACAGTCGGCCTTAGTTATGAAGTCTTTGCGCTGTCGGGGTATGCAGCCCACCAAAGAACCAAGCATTTCATTTCTTCTCTAGACTCAGTCCCGTTACCGCAATGCTTAGGATCTGCTCTTCTGTACCTAGAATACTGGGCCTCCTTTTTCCAAAACAATTATCAAAAACTCGATGTAAGTAGAATTGTCACACATTTTGTTATACCTTCCAGTGGCTCAAGCATCACGTGCTCTGAGGTGTTGCCTCAGGGCTCTGAACGGCTTTTGTTTCTTCCTTCCCTACCTCATGGATAGATATCTAGAGTTCAAGTTCTCCCAAGCAATGTACCTTTTCATACTCCTACTCTTATTCTGTCTGCCACACGAATGTGGTTTCCAATAATTTACTCTATGTATGATATAAGCACCTTTGCTCCTTATTTTGTTTTCATTTCCTGTATAGAACCCTAGTCTTTATAGATACTTTCTTGGTCAATAGAAAGACAAAATATTTCTGTCTCTATGATCCCCTTTCACACGGTTCCAGCCCAGACACTTTCAAGCTGTGGTTTTCCCCACTCAAAAGACCACTGCCTATTTAAGACCTGAACTGTTAACCATCTCTCAGAATGTCTCCATCCTCTTGACTACTGTTAAACAGGTGGTTCACCTGGAACATGTTCCTGCCTTTCTCTGTAGTTAACCTGCATTTGAGTGCACCATTCCTCCTCTGTGAAGGAGACCGCTCTAAAAGATTCAAAGCTGCATTCCCTTTTCCTCCATGGCAAACTCAATCTTCACTTTGTTCACATATTTATGAAAATGATAGTTAGACGCAAATTCTTTTTTCTTACCCTGTATTATTCAAAGTGAGGCAGGAAATTGTATAAAGCCTTGGACAACACAATAAGGATTGCAAGCCCAAGTTTCACTCTTGGCTTCATTGCTCACTTCCTTGATGCTTTTTGCCATCATCTGCATAAATGAAAAAACCCTTGTCTATCACATATCACAATTTATTTTCCATTCGCTTACTGTTGCAAGCAGATATAAAAAGCAACCCAGATTTAGACACTTTTCTCTGTGACATCTATAGTATTTTTTTATGTGGTTATAGGCTAGCATGGCCAAGATGCCAAAACTATTGCGTTATGTTATGGTTTATACTAATAATTTTACTTATAACCATAAAAATTGAGTTTCTAAAACTGTTTCCAGGTGAATATTATTTTTTGAGATCTAGGGGGCTTTTTGCTTACCACTCAATAAAATGTTTTCTTTATCATGTTTAGAACAAGGTCCCCGTGCAGGGAGATTCAGGATTGTGGGTCAGTAGAAGGAGCTAAATATGCTTAGTACATAGAGCACCAGAAGCTGCTCTCTGAATTTGAGGATAAAGCCCTCATTAAGAATTATACAGTCAACTATTGGATGGATCACAGGGCCCCAAATGGAGGAGCTAGAGAAAGTATCCAAGGAGCTAAAGGGATCTGCAACCCTGTAGGTGCAACATTATGAACTAACCAGTACCCCGGAGCTCTTGACTCTAGCTGCATATGTATCAAAAGATGGCCTAGTCGGCCATCACTGGAGAGAGGCCCATTGGACAGCAAACTTTATATGCCCCAGTACAGGGGAATGCCAGGGCCAAAAAGTGGGAGTGGGTGGGTAGGGGAGTGGGGGGGGTATAGGGGGGCTTTTGGGATAGCATTGGAAATGTAATTGAGGAAAATACGTAATAAAAAAAGTCAAAAAGTCAAAAAAAAAAAGAATTATGTAATAGCCAAAATAACAGGAATGGACATTCAGTGATCAGCACATCAGTGAAGTCAGAATTTTCTAAGTTTGGTCTAAATGCACACAAAAAATAAGATCACATAGGGAGAATTCTACAATATTGTTTGTTGAATGCTTGAATAGACAGTGTCCATAAATTAATTATATATGTGGAAAGGCAACAGCAATTATAAGCAACTGGTAGTGATTGTCTAATTCGGGAAGGCGTCTAAAATCCAATCCCCCAATTTATGTTTTTCAGAAATGAAGGTTAGGTTTTCTCCTGCTGGTTAGAATGGTGTATACATTACTAATTCTCTTATGCACTTATGTCTCATGACATTTCTAACAGAATAGAAAGACTTTACTTGTTTATGTTTTGTGATGCAAAGGAATGAACTCAGAACCATTTTAAAGCTGGACACACACTCTTTTATTGAACTACACCCTAGCCCCAGTGACAATGTTTGACAAACAACTGGAAATGAATTGATTTAGTTCTGATGTCAACAAATGATATTGTTGCCACTGTCAAAGATCTCTCTAAGGGGTTAGTCCCAAGATTGGCATAAATTCCCCAGAATGGCAATACTGAGAGACGTTAAGTATTGATGACATCTACCTGGGTCTTCTCTATCATGAAATAACGTTTAAAAAGCAATATTCTGTGTATTTTTGATTTCTCATTTTGGTTTACAAACTGACAAAGACTACCTTGATCTACACTGGTTTGTTTGGCACCAACATTTCTCATTATAAATTAGCCAGCAGGAAATGTATTTGTAGATTGTGTTATGAATTGGTATCCTGAGAGTTTTGCTAGCCAGAATCGTTGCAATTGAGTGTACCCTGTGGTTATCTCAGGTTTTGCTGACAAAATTAAATGGTTAGTTATAAAAATGAGAACCATAAACTCAGAGTACCAAGCTGTCCCTGGAAATGTTTCAGGGGTGGCTGGCTAGCAATCCCTATAATCTTTGTTTTCTGCTTCATATATATTTCTTAGATCAAGCAACTTTATCTTTGCATCTAATTTCAGAAAATACTTGATAAACTATATCAACCCTTTAGATTGATTTTATAGTAAATAATATACAGTAAATAAGAATAAGATAAAATATGATATATGGCATATGACTAGAGGGCCAGAAGAATGAATGGAAATCTGCAGCTGTTGGGGAATGATTTGGAGATTGTCTGTAAGAAGTACCAGAGACCTTGGATGAGGAAGGCTTCCAAGAGTCAATGTGGTTGACCTTAGCCAAGATGCCTAACATGGGGGACATGCAACCTGAAGAGACCACCTCTTATAACTAGGCAGGACCCCCAGTGGAGGGATAAGGGTACCAAACCACTCACTAAACTTTTGCCCCAATATTTGTCCTTTCTAAAAGAAATGTGGGGAAAAAGATGGGAAAGAAACTGAAGAAATGGCTAACTAATAACAGGCTCAACTTGTGATCTATGCCATGGGTAAGAATCAATCCATCACACTATTAATGATACTCTGGTTTGCTTACAGACAGGAGCCTAGCATAATTGTACTCTGAGAGGCTCTACACATCAGCTGACTGAAACAGATGCAGATACCCATAATCAAACATTGGACAGAGGTTGGGGACTCTTAATGAAGAGTTGGAGGAAGAATTGAGGGCCCTAAACAGGATGGGGACTCCACAGGAAGACCAAGAGAGGCAACTGACCTGAATCCCTAGGAGCTCTTAAGGATCTCAAAGAGCACACCTGGGCTGTACCAAGGCCCCTTAGCATATATGTAGCAGACATGCACCTCAATCTCCCTGTGTGTCCGCCAACAATGAGAGTGGAGACTGTAACCTAACTGAGAAATCCTTTCCCCAGTGGGACTGCCTTGTCTGGCCTCAGCAGGAGAAGATGAACCTAACCCTGTAGATACTTGATATGTTCGTCAGCATGCCTTTATACCTGAGTAGAAGCACCCTCACAGAGGAGAAGAGGAGGAGAAATAGGGTGAGGGACTCTTTAAGAGTAAATTGGGAGGGGGGCAGCAATTGGGTTGTAATAAATAAATTAATAAATAAATAATAGAATATTACATATGACATAATGTATATGACATATAATGTATATTATGTATAATTAGAATATAAAATATAAGATATAATATACCATTTATAATTGTGTAACATAGCACTTATTGAAAAACAGAAATTATAAAATTATTAGAGAAAATTTTCACATGGATATGACTACACAAAAATGTGTTCCTATGCTTATAAAGCTACATTCACACTTTAAATTTTTGAAAAGGATATTAGCTTTAGAAGTCATGCTTTCTCAGCTTGAAATGTGTTCATCTGTCCTTTGCAGCATATTTTTAAGAGTTCATTACTGACCAGGTGTCATATCACAATCATTAAACCCCACCACTTGGGAGGCAGGGAAGAAGAGCTACGTGGATACAAGTTTGCCTTCTCTATATAGAAAGTTCCAGACCATCCGGGGTTATACAGTGAAAACCTACCTAAAAAGAAAATTATCTAGTTCCTATTTCTTGGGAAATAAAAAACTTACTTAGGTATCATTTATAATTGAAAACTGTTTGAATTACTAAAATTCCATAAAGAACTAAACAAATGCCACATTCTCTTATAACTCTCCCCCATTTCCTCACTCTTTAACCCTATATGGACTGACAGTCATAATTTGGAGACTGGGTGGTTAAAAATTAAGGTGTTAAGTTGTAAGTAGACTGTTCTATAGAAAGATAGAAAGTTATTTACCTATTATAAATTTCAAACTGAAATAATAACATAGGGTTTTATTTCTGTCTCAACGATAAAACTCCATATCTCAAAATTAGAAGTCTCCAATAATCATTATATATATATATATATACATATACATATACATATACATATACATATACATATACATATACATATACATATACATATATATATATATATATATATACATGTATATTTTTTTTAAATGAGAACCTTGTAGGCCAGTTTAGATGGCAACTCACATATGAACAACAGCATGCTTTCGGTACTGCTCAGCATCATATTTTAGGAATGAATACACTGAAATTTGGATTTCATATACTTGTAAATATTGAGCATCAAAGCAATAAATTATAATAACTGGTACTTCCTGAAATGTAATGGTCCATTGAAATATCATTTTTGTCCTTGCATAGTTTTCAGGAAAATAAAGTGGACTGCAATAGAAATCTGAGGTACAAATGGACCTTCACTACACAGCCTTGAGATCAGAGTGTCCACCTCTACTCAGCAATTATTCCAACAAGCATTTTTTTTCCAGAAATGATTGCTGCTGTGCATTGTGGGAATACTGGTGTGGGTTATAATTGTAGAAAACCAAGAAGAGTAACATAGGTGGTTTTTATAGAAAGAAACTAGTGTTTATGCTCTTAAGAAACAATAGGCTAAATTAATACAGCATTACCGTGTTGGTAATGCCTAGAGGTTATTCTCTCTTTTGTGTGAAAACCAGCAGATGTTTGAGTAATAGGTACAACTGTGTAGACAACCTATACATTTGAGTAAGCCATTTATGATGTAATCAAGATTTTTATTATTGCCCTTTACAACCAAATTCTAATAAATATGTCAAATTCTCTTCACTTGAAGGTCTAGAAAGCTTTATAATCTATGAGGCACTTAAAATTGTTATGATTGCTTAATTGTGCTATAAACTGGCACGGATTCTTGAGGTTGAGACCATTCTTCTGTGCCATTTGTGCCACTGAACATCAGAGGCAAACATGTGTACATTGCCTGTTAAACATAAGACAATTGTATCTTAGCTTACCATGAGCTAAAATCTTTCTACATAGTCCCTGTGTTTTCTAACATCATTTTGTATCTGTCTCATGACAAGAAAGAGTTACCAGGATCTACCCATTTAATATATACTATCAAGACTATAAGATTGCACAAACTGTTTAAAGCCAACCATATCAAATATAATGAAATATCAGTTATTCTAATCCTTATGATCTAGACTGGTGACGAGCTAATTAAAACACTGAACAGGCAATTAAGGAATCATAACTATTGAGAACTAAGATCATCTCACATAGGATACTTAAAAAAATACAGTAAGCACACAGATTACTTTAAGATACATTCAAAATGAAATTGCTCCCCTGAACAATGCAATTATTTAACCAACACCCATGGGAAAAATTTGCATTTGTAATAGAAAATTCAGCTTAGTTTTGTAATGCTTGTGCAGTTTTGAACATTTTATCATGGAGGCATAACTCAGCTTAAAGTAATAGGTGTTATAGACTGACATTTTTATTAGGTATTTATTTCATTTACATTTCCAATGCTATCCCAAAAGTCCCCCACACGCTCCCCCACCTACCCACTCCCACCTCTTGGCCCTGGCATTCCCGTGTACTGAGGCATATAAAGTTTGCACAACCAATGGGCCTCTCTTTCCACTGATGGCCAACTAGGTCATCTTCTGATACATATGCAGCTAGAGACACGAACTCAGGGGGGTACTGGGTAGTTCCTATTGTTGTTCCACCCATAGGGTTGCAGATCCCTTTAGCTCCTTGGGTATTTTCTCTAGCTCCTCCATTGGGGGCCCTCTGATCCATCCAATAGCTGACTGTGAGCATCCACTTCTGTGTTTGCTAGGCTCCTGCATAATCTCAGAAGAGACAGCTGTATCAGGGTCCTTTCAGCAAAATCTTGCTAGAGTATGCAATGGTGTTAGCATTTGGAGGCTGATTATGGGATATGGCAGTCTCTGGATGGTCCATCTTTTCATCTCAGCTCCAAACTTTCTCTCTGTAACTCCTTCCATGGGTGTTTTGTGCCCAGTTCTAAGAAGGGGCAAAGTGTCCACATTTTGGTCTTTGTTCTTCTTGAGTTTCATGTGTTTGGCAAATTGTATCATATATCTTGGGTATTCTAAGTTTCTGGGCTATTATCCACTTATCAGTGAGTACATATCATGTGAGTTCTTTTGTGATTGAGTTACCTCACTCAGGTTGATGCCCTCTAGGTCCATCCATTTGCCTAGGAATTTCATAAATTCATTCTTCTTAATAGCTGAGTAATACTTCACTGTGTAAATGTACCACATTTTCTGTATCCATTTCTTTTGAGAGGCATCTGGGTTCCTTCCAGCTTCTGGCTATTATAAATATGGCTGCTATGAACATAGTGGAGCATGTGTCATTCTGACTGGTTGGAACATCTTCTGGATATATGCCCAGGAGAGGTATTGTGGGCTCCTCCAGTAGTACTATGTCCAATTTTCTCACAAACTGCCAGACTGATTTCCAGAGTGGTTGTACATGCTTGTAATCCCACCAACAATGGAGGAGTGTTCTCTTTTTCCACATCCTCCCCAGCATCTGCTGTCAACTGAATTTTTGAATTTAGCCATTCTGACTGCTGTGAAGTGGAATCTCAGGGTTGTTTTGATTTGCATTTCTCTGATGATTAAGTATGCTGAATATTTTTTCAAGTGCTTCTCAGCAATTCTGTATTCCTCAGTTGAGAATTCTTTGTTTACCTCTGAACCCCATTTTTAATGAGGTTATTTGATTTTTCTGGAGTCCACCTTCTTGAGTTCTTTATATATATTGAATATTAGTCCCCTATCTTATTTAGGATAGATAAAGATCCTTTCCCAATCTGTTGGTGGCCTTTTTGTCTTATTGGTGGTTTCTTTTGCCTTACAGAAGCTTTGCAAATTTATGAGGTCCCATTTGTCCATTCTTGATCTTACAGCACAAGCCATTGCTGTTCTATTCAGGAATTTTTCCCCTATGTCCATATCTTCCAGGCTTTTCCCCACTTTCTCCTTTATAAGTTTCACTGTCTCTGGTTTTATGTGGAGTCCCTTGAGCCACTTAGATTTGACCTTAGTACAAGGAGATAAGAATGGATCAATTCTTATTCTTCTACATGTTAACCTCCAGTTGTGCCAGCACCATTTGTTGAAAGGGCTGTCTTTTTTCCACTGGATGGTTTTAGCTCCCATGTCAAAGATCAAGTGACCATAGTTTTGTGGGTTCATTTCTAGGTCTTCAATTCTATTCCATTGGTCTACATGACTGTTGCTATACCAGTACCATGCAGTTTTTATCACAATTGCTCTGTAGTACAGCTTTAGATCAGATGTGGTGATTCCACCAGAGGTTCTTTTATCCAGAACCTTATTATTCCAGATGAATTTGCAGATTGCCCTTTCTAATTCGTTGAAGAATTGTGTTGGAATTTTGATGGGGATTGCATTGAATCTGTAGATTGCTTTTGGCAAGATAGGCATTTTTACTATATTTATCCTGGCAATCCATGAGCATGGGAGTTCTTTCCATCTTCTGAGATCTTCTTTAATTTCTTTCTTCAGAGATTTAAAGTTCTTATCATACAGATCTTTCACTTCTTTAGTTAGAGTCACACCAAGGTATTTAATATTATTTGTGACTATTGTGAAGGGTGTTGTTTCCCTAATTCCTTTCTCAGCCTGTTTATCCTTTCTGTAGAGAAAAACCATTGACTTGTTTGAGTTAATTTTATATCCAGCTACTTCATTGAAGCTGTGTAAAAGGTTTAGGCATTCTGTGGTGGAATTATTAGGGTCACTTATATATACTATCATATCATCTGCCAAAAGTGGTATTTTGACTACTTCCTTTCCAATTTGTGTCCCCTTGATCTCCTTTTTTTGTCAAATTGCCCTGGCTAAGACTTCAAGTACAATGTTGAATAGGCAGGGAGAAAGTGGGCAGCCTTGTCTAGTCCCTGATTTTAGTGGGAATGCTTCCAGCTTCTCACCATTTAATTTGATGTGGGCTATTGGTTTGCTGTAGATTGCTTTTATCGTGTTTAGGTATGGGCCTTGAATTCCTGACCTTTCTAAGACTTTTATCATGATGGGTGTTGGATTTTGTCAAATACTTTCTCAGCATCTAAGGAGTTGATCATGTGGTTTTTGTCTTTGAGTTTGTTTATATACTGGATTACATTGATAGATTTCTATATATTAAACCATCCCTGCGTCCCTGGAATGAAACCTTCTTGGTCAGGATGGTTGATTATTTTGATGTGTTCTTGGATTGGGGTAGCCAGAATTTTATTGAGGATTTTTGCAATGAGATTCATAAGGGAAATTGGTCAGAAGTTCTCTATCTTTGTTGGGTTTTTCTGTGGTTTAGGTATCAGAGTAATTGTGGCTTCATAGAATGAATTGGGTAGAGTACATTCTGCTTCTATTTTGTGGAATAGTTTGTGCAGAACTGGAATTAGATCTTCTTTAAAGGTCTGATAGAACTCTGCACTAAACCCATCTGGTCCTGGGCTGTTTTTGGTTTGGAGACTATTAATGACTGCATCTATTTCTTTAGGTGATATAGGACTTTTTAGATCATTAACCTGATCCTGATTTAACTTTGGTACCTGGTATCTGTCTAGAGATTTGTACATTTCATCCAGGTTTTCCAGTTTTGTTGAGTATGGACTTTTGTAGAAGAATCTGATGGTGTTTTGGATTTCTTCAGGATCTTTTGTTATGTCTCCCTTTTCATTTCTGATTTTGTTAATTAGGATGCTGTCCCTGTGCCCTCTAGTGAGTCTGGCTAAGGGTTCATCTATCTTGTTGATTTTCTCAAAGAACCAGCTCCTCATTTGGTTGATTCTTTGAATAGTTCTTCTTGTTTTCACTTGGTTGATTTTGCCCCTGAGTTTGATTATTTCCTCCTGTCCACTCCTCTTGGGTGAATTTGCTTCCTTTTGTTCTAGAGCTTTTAGGTGTGTTGTCAAGCTGCTAGTGTGTGCTCTCTCTAGTTTCTTTTTGGAGGCATTCAGAGCTATGAATTTTCCTCTTAGAAATGCTTTCATTGTGTCCCATAAGTTTGGGTATGCTGTGGCTTCATTTTCATTAAACTCTAAAAAGTCTTTAATTTCTTTCTTTATTCCTTCCTTGACCAAGGTATTATTGAGAAGAGTGTTGTTCAGTTTCCACATGAATGTTGGATTTCTATTATTTATGTTGTTATTGAAGATCAGCCTTAGTCCATTGTGATCTGATAGGATGCACGGGACAATTTCTATATTTTTGTATCTATTGAGGCCTGTTTTGTGACCAATTATATGGTCAATTTTGGAGAAGGTACCATGAGGTTCTGGGAAGAAGGTATATCCTTTTATTTTAGGATAAAATGTTCTGTAGCTATCTGTTAAATCCATTTGTTTATAACTTCTGTTAGTTTCACTGTGTCCCTGTTTAGTTTCTATTTCCACGATCTGTCCATTGATGAAAGTGGTGTGTTGAAGTCTCCCACTATGATTGTGTGAGGTGCAATGTGTGATTTGAGTTTTACTAAAGTTTCTTTAATGAATGTGGCTGCCCTTGCATTTGGAGCATAGATATTCAGGATTGAGAGTTCCTGTTGGAGGATTTTACCTTTGATGAGTATGAAGTGTCCGTCCTTGTATTTTTTGATAATTTTGGGTTGGAAGTCAATTTTATTCGATATTTGAATGGCTACTCCAGGTTGTTTCTTCATACCATTTGCTGGGAAAATTGTTTTTCAGCCTTTCATTCTGAAGTAGTGTCTGTCTCTTTCCCTGAGATGGGTTTCCTGTAAGCAGCAGAATGTTGGGTCCTGTTTGTGTAGCCAGTTTGTTAGTCTATGTCTTTTTATTGGGGGAATTGAGTCCATTGATATTAAGAGATATTAAGGAAAAGCAATTGTTTCTTCCTATTATTTTTGTTGTTAGAGTTGGCATTCTGTTCTTGTGGCTCTCTTCTTTTAGGTTTGTTGAAGGATTATTTTCTTGCTTTTTCTAGGACATGATTTCCATCCTTGTATTTTTTTTTTCTGTTATTATCCTTTGAAGGGCTGGATTCGTGGAAAGATAATGTGTGAATTTGGTTTTGCCGTGGAATACTTTGGTTTCGCCATCTATGGTAATTGAGAGTTTGGCTGAGTATAGTAGCCTGGGCTGGCATTTGTGTTCTCTTAGTGTCTGTATAACATCTGTCCAGGATCTTCTGGCTTTCATATTCTCTGGTGAAAAGTCTGGTGCAATTCTGATATGCCTGCCTTTATATATTACTTGACCTTTTTCCCTTACTGCTTTTAATATTCTATCTTTATTTAGTGTGTTTGTTGTTCTAATTATTTTGTGTCGGGAGGAATTTCTTTTCTGGTCCAGTCTATTTGGAGTTCTGTAGGCTTCTTGCATATTCATGGGCATCTCTTTCTTTAGGTTTGGGAAGTTTTCTTCTATAATTTTGTTGAAGATATTTGCTGGCCCTTTAATTTGAAATTCTTCATTCTCATCTACTCCTTTTATCCGTAGGTTTGGTCTTCTCATTGTGTCCTGGATTTTCTGGATGTTTTGAGTTAGGATCTTTTTGCATTTTGCATTTTCTTTGATTGTTGTGCTGATGTTCTCTATGGAATCTTCTGCACCTCAGATTTTCTCTTCCATCTCTTGTATTCTGTTGCTAATGCTGGCATCTATGGTTCCAGATTTCTTTCCTGTGGTTTTCTCACTTTGGGTTTTCTTTATCGTGTCTCCTTCGCTTATTAAGTCTAGTATGGTTTTGTTCATTTCCATCACCTGTTTGGATGTGCTTTCCTGTTTTTCTTTAAGATCTTCTACCTGTTTTGTTGTGTTTTCCTGTTTTTCTTTAAGGAGTGGTAACTCTTTAGCAGTTTTCTCCTGTATTTCTTTAAGTGAGTTATTTATTTCCTTCTTGATGTCCTCTACCATCATCATGAGATATGCTTTTAAATCCAGGTCTAGATTTTTGTGTGTGTTTGGGTTCCCAGGACTGGGTGAGGTGGGAGTGCTGCGTTCTGATGATGGTGAGTGGTCTTGGTTTCTGTTAGTAAGATTCTAATGTTTGCCTTTCGCCATCTGGTAATCTCTGGAGTTAGTTGTTATAGTTGTCTCTGGTTAGAGATTATTCCTCCTGTGATTCTGTTAGCCTCTATCAGCAGACCTGGGAGACTAGATCTCTCCTGAGTTTCAGTGGTCTGAGTACTCTCTGCAGGCAAGCTCTCCTCTTGCAGGGAAGGTGCACATATATCTGTCATTCGGAACTGCCTCCTGGCAGAAGATGAAGGTATGAAACAGGGCCTGTCCCAGAAGCTGATAGCTTCTGGAGTCCACACTCTTACCTTTGCAGACTAGTCTCAGAGGGATCCAGGAACCAAGATGGCTTCCCCAGGTGCTCCAGCAAAGCCCTCCAGGGCAGGGAGGACACCTGTCCTCTGGCAGGGAAGGTGCCTGGATGTCTGGAACCCAAAAAGGGGTCTGCCTCAGTAGCTGTCCTCTAGGCACCTTGGTGCTGTCCTCCGACTCCTTGCCCAGGTGATCCTGCACTGGCGCCGACCCAAAGGGACTTGTGACCCTGGTCAGGCTGGGTTTTCTGCTTCCCTAATGCTGTCTCAGGTCCTGTGTGATTGGAATGGAACAGAAGTTGTGTTCCATTCACCGGTGGTCCTAAGATCGTGTGGAGAGTCCTCTAGGGACCTTGGGGGGGTGTGTGTATCTGCCAACTCTGCGCCCAAGGTGCTTCCATAATGCTGTCTCAGGTCCCACACGATTGGAATGGAACAGAAGTTGTGTTCCACTCACCAGTGGTTCTAAGATTGCATAGAGAGTCCTCTCGGGACCTTGGGGTCTCTGCTGATTCAGTGCCCAAGGTGACCCAGTGCTGATTCAGGATATATTGATGTATAATACCTTTCCATCATAAGTAGACACACAGGAATTTGATAATTACAAGAAAATATATTAAATTATAAGTCGGTTCAATGATATTAAGGGAATTGTGTTATGTTACATATTTAAAGATATCTGTTTAGGAAATTACCTCCTGTGTAAATGAGTTCAAGACTCTTTCCCACATTCTCTTCCATTCGAATCAGTATATCAGATTTTATATTGAGGTCCTTGATCCTCTTGGACTTGAACTTTGTGCAAGGTGACAAACATGGGTCTATTTTCATTTTTCTGTATATTGACAGCCAGTTAAACCAGCACCATTTATTGAAGATGCTTTCTTTTATCCATTGTATATGGTTGGTTTCTTTGTCAAAGGTCAAATGCCCATAAATGTGTTGTTTTATTTCTGGGTCTTTAATTTTATTCCATTGATCAATGAGTCTGTCTCAATACTAATACCATGCAGTTTTTATCACTAGTGGCTCATGATGTATGATCAAGAATTGATAAATGTGCCAAGCAGTGGTGGTGTACTCCTTTAATCCTAACACTTGGGAGACAGAGGCAGGCAGATTTCTGCATTCAAGGCCAGCATGGTCTACAGAGTGAGTTCCAGGACAGCTATGGCTATACAGAGAAACCCTGTCTCCAAAAACCAAAAAAAAAAAAAAAAAGAATTGATAAATGAGACCTCATGAAACTGGAAAGCTTCTGTAAGGCAAAAGACATAAACAATAAGGCAAATTAGCAACCTACAGATTGGGAAAAATTCTTCACTAACCCTGCATCTGATAGAGGGCTAATATCCAAAATATATAAAGAACTCAAGAAGCTAACCACCAAAAAAAAAAAAAAAAAAAAAAAAAAACAACCCAAACAACCCCCCGATCCAAAACTGGCATATGGAACTAAACTGAGAATTCACAACTGAGGAATCTAGAATGGCTGAGAAACATCTAAAGAAATGTTCAAAGTATTTAGTGATCAGCAAAAAAAGCAAATCAATACGACCATGACCAGAATGGCTAAGATAAAAAAATCTCAGGTGACAACATATGTTAGAAAGGATGTGGAGGAAGAGGAATGCTCCTTCATTGCTGTCGGGGTTGCAAACTGGTATAACCACTCTGAAAATCAATCTGGAGGCTCCTCAGAAAATTGGAAATAGATCTACCTGAACACCCAGCTATACCACTCTTAGAAATATACCCCAAAGATACCCCACCTTGCCACAGTGGCATGTGTTCCACTATGTTTGTGATAGTCAGAAGCTGTAAACAACCCAGACAGAAGAATGGATACAGAAAATGTGGTTCATTTACACAATGGAATACTACTCAGATATTAAGAATGAAGACATCCTGAGTTTTGCCGTCAAGTGAATAGAAATAGAAAATATCATCCTGAGTGAGGTAACTCAGACCCAAAAGGACATTCATGGTATGTACTCACTAGCATGTGGATATTAGCGCCCCCCCCCCCCCGCCCAAAAAAGTGCCAAATACCCAAGATACAGCCCACAGAACTCAAAAGGTCAACAAGCTGAATGGCCCAAGTGAGGATGCCTCAGTCCCACTTGGGGAGGGGGGTGAGAAGAAAGCAACCTCAAATGGGGAGGGAGGGACATGGGAGGGAAAGGGAATGGGCAAGTGGAGAGGGGAAGATGATCAGGCATTGGGTGGATAAAAAGGACTGAAATCCCTGAGGGCCAGCAGAAAGAATAGACTAAATAGGCAACCTCTGGAGGTAGGCGGTTTGGAGACTCTCCAGAATGTACTAGAGATCTGGGATGTGAGAGACTCCCAGAGCTCAAAGAGAGGGACCTTAAATGAAATGCCATACATTGCGGAGAGGGAACTTGTAGAGCCCACCTCAAGCAGAAAGACAGGGCATCAAGTGAGGGATTGGGGTTACCATCCCACATTCAAAACGCCAACCCATAATTGTTCCTGCCTGGAAGAACTGCAGGGATGGAAATGGAGAGGAGTCTGAGGAAAAGAAAGTCCAGTGACAGGCCCAAAGTGGGATCATGCTCAAGGAAGAGGCCCCAAGACCTGAAACTATTACTGAGGCTATGGAGCACTCACAAAAAAGGGACCTAGCATGACTGCCCTCCAAAAGACCCAACAAGAAGCTGAAGAGTCAGAGGCAGACCAATGGACAGAAGCTGCTGACCCCAGTGGTTGAATTAGGGGAAAGCTGGAAGAAGCTGAGGAGGGGGGCGACCCTGTAGGAAGACCAGCAGTCTCAATTAACCTGGACCCCTGAGAACTCTCAATCACTGGACCACCATGCAGGCAGCATACATCCGTTGACATGAGGCCCCAAGACATACACAGCAAAAGACTTCCGGATCTGGGATTTAGTCAGAAAAGATGCACCTAACCATCAAGAGACTGGAGGCCCCAGGGCATTTAGAGATCTGGTGGGGTGTGGTGGGTGGAGACATCCTTGTGGAGACAGGGGGAGGATGAGGAACTGTCAGAAGGTAGATCGGGAGGGGAATAAAATCTGGCGCTGAAAATAAATAAATCAAAAAGAAAACAAAACCAAAAACAAACAAAGAAGATATCTGCTATAAATTAAATTCTAAATATTCATGAATTATGTTATATAATTAATTTGTCATTTATAGCATTGTTTTTATTATCATATGAAAGACAATATTAAGAATTAATTTTAAAAATAAATTCTCCTCTGAAATCACACTGAAAGAATAAGTCTTTGAATCACCTAAGCAGTGATTTTCCATTTCAGTAGCTTTCACATTTGTTATGGTTTGAATATGCTTGGCCCAGGGAGTGGTACTGTTTGAAGGTGTGGCCTTGTTGCAATAGGTGTGTCAATGTGAGCATGGGCATTAAGACCCTCACCCTAGTTGCTTAGGAGGCAGTATTGTTCTAGCAACCTTTAGATGAAGATGTGGAACTTTCAGCTTCTCCTGCCTGAATGTTGCCATGTTCCTGCTTTGATGATAATGGAGTGAACATCTGAACCTGTAAATGTTCAATTATATGTTCTGATGTATAAGACTTGCCTTGCTCATGGTGTCTGTTCACAGCAGTTAAACGCTAACTAAGATAACATTCATAGGTATTTTGGGTGATTGGGTACAGAGAGCACTAATTTAATTTCATTGAAGATTTAACAGAAGCCATCAGACTGCTGAATCTTCTGTGTACACAGACTACTTTCATAGGACTTAGTATTTATTTCATTTTCATATCAGGCACCAAGTGGACAGAAACTATAAATATCTTTCACTTCATTTATAGTTGTATTCTTACTTGGCAAACTATAAATTGAAGTACAAAGATTCACTAACTTTAAAACCGCTGCTTTCCTTTGTGAATTCTGAGTAAGAATTTGTTAGAAGTGATAGAAGCTCAAAAAAATAATCATTGCCCTGGACTCCTAAGACAACCTGAAATGAATGCTCTGCACTTGTGTTATCTGATCTACATCACTGAAAACACAACCCTAGACTGATTATGCCATTTTCTAATAAGTCTCATGTCAATACCTAGACAATAAGATAATCATCCTTTTAATTATTATGAGTTGCTAACTGAATTAGAATAGACACATTTCCTCATTTACATTGTCAATGCTGACCCTGGCGTTCCCCTGTACTGGGGCATATAAAGTTTGCAAGTCCAATGGGCCTCTCTTTGCAGTGATGGCCGACTAGGCCATCTTTTGATACATATGCAGCTAAAGACAAGAGCTCCCGGGTACTGGTTAGTTCATATTGTTGTTCCACCTATAGTGTTGCAGTTCCCTATAGCTCCTTGGGTAATTTCTCTAGCTCCTCCATTAGGGGCCGTGTGACCCATCCAATAGCCGGCTGTGATCATCCACTTCTGTGTTTGCTAGGTCCCGGCATAGTCTCACAAGAAACAAAAAAAAAAGAATAGACACATTTCATAGATCATTTCAAAAAACTCAGGAAAAACATTAAAAATTCTTGAAGATACAAATTATTAAGATAATTAGTAAGGTCTTTTGATGTCTTTAGCTACTCATGATAGACCTTAACGATATATGTATGTTACAGGTAAAAAATATGTAGATACATATCTACATATATAAAATTCAATGATGTATAATAAAAAGCATTATAAGAAAATATTATTTTTTAATTTCTCACAGTTTTGAGGTCTTCCTATTTGAAGATAAATATGTATTATCTAATATAACATTTATGAAATGTGCAGCACATTATTAGATATAGATTATTTTAAACATGAATACTGCATATTATTATATTTAATATTACTTACCTCTATCATAAAGATATTGCCAGCAATTTGGTTATATTTATAATATTTTTGCAAATTAATTAGAACTTTTATAAAAGGTAAGTATTTTCTATGGTTTAAAAACGTTTGTATAAGTATCTTTGATGTGCTGGTGCTATTGGATATGCCAAGTGTTCTTTGAGAAATTGTTATTGATATAGCAAAACTCAGGTAGATATCATTGGTTGAACTATGACCTCAAGATTCATTGAGTGAAGCCCTAATCATCAGCGCCTCACAAATGGAATGTATTTGGTGAAAAGAAAGAAGGCTATTTAAGTTAGAATGATTCCCTTAGCATGAGTCCTAATCTGAATTAACTATCCACTTTATAAAGAAATAAATAGAAAAATCTAAGCAAAACAAGGGCAAATGAAGACATTGAAATAGTAAATATCTTCCAACAGAGACAAATCTAGGAGCAGATATGCTTGTAACTTAATTCTGCCCAAATCAAAGAAATAATATCAGTACTCTTAAACTTTATCTTCTATTTTTTTGCTTTGAGTGTGTGTGTGTGTGTGTGTGTGTGTGTGTGTGTGTGTGTGTGTGTGTGTGTGTGTTTTCAAGACAGGGTTTCTCCGTATAGCCCTGGCTGTCCTGGAACTTGCTCTGTAGACCAGGCTGTCTTCGAACTCAGAAATCCACCTGCCTCTGCCTCCTAAGTGCTGGGATTAGTGCCACCACTGCCCGGCTTCTCTTAAACTCTAAGAAGGGGAATACTAAAGAAGTGTTCTAATCAAGTAGGAATACTTCCAAGCTCATTGTGTCAGGTCAGCATCATCTGATGTCTCACCCAACAGTTATAAAGAAAAAGAAATCTACAAGCCATTGTCCCGATTAGCAAGGATGCCCAAATTCTCAACTACACACTAGCAAACCAAATTGCACAAGAAATCAAAAGGTGAATTCATCCTATAGTGAAAGCCACATGCAAGGCAGTGTGCTATATGGTATAAACGATGAGAGAAATAAAACCTAATATCAGCTTATAAACATATGTGACAAGGATCAACAGCTTTTTATTATTAAAAAAATCTCTACAAATTAAGGGAAAAGGGAATTTCCTTCAATAAAACAGGAAATTTACAAAAAAGCCCACATATATCTTATAACTGTTGGGAAAACAAAAAGTACTTGATATTAAGTAAAGTGCAAGAATGTTAATTCATCTCACCTTTGTTCAGCACCAAACTCAAAGCAATAGCAAGAATAATTACAAAGACAGTAAGGAGTGTCCAAATGATAAAGACAGAAGGAAATATGTTAATACTTAGCTTAGCAATTATGATAAATTTATAGAACTTTAAAGAGACGTTCACCAGATAGAAAGAAGAAATGAATTTACTACCACTTGGAGGATAAAAACAGGCATATGGTCATCAGTTAACATTGTTTATAACAGTGACTTATTTGGAGAGAAATCAAGAAAACCATTAATTCCTGATATAATTATAATGAATAAAATAGTTCTTAATACATTTTAGTAAGGAATAAAAATTGTGAAGTGGAAATTGTAAGAAAGTGATGAATGAAACCAAAGAAGATACAAGTAAGTGGAAAGTTATTAAATATTCAGTGATCAAAATTATCATTATTAAGCTGTCCAGGCCAACAAAAGAAATATGCAGATTGTGTGCAGTGCCATTCACAATTTCAGTGACATTTCTCATAAAAACTCTTTAAAAAATTACTCTGAAATAATCATCAGGCTTCCTTAAAAGGCAGCAAGTAGTTAAGCTAAGCTTGAGAAAGATCTATTTATTAAGTTTACAAATTTTAAATTACCTCACAATAATACATAGCACTGAAACAAAAACAGAAATATAGACACATGTAGTAGAAGAAAAAACATGGAAACATATCCAAGCATTTACAGCCAATGGATTTTTAATAAAGTCACCTAAATATGTAATCCTGGCCTCTTCATTAAATGTTGCTGGAACCACTATCTAGATTCCAAAGAATACACACACACACACACACACACACACACACACACACACACACTATATTTTATTTATATATATACATTATATATATTATATATTATTATATATAGTATAATATAGACATAATTCTATATGCATGGCACAAATTTGGTAGTGGATATCTATGTACAGAGATATTGCATATTTAAATACCTAACAACTAAATGCAATAGCAAAGAACTGGTATAGTCTTTACTTTGCTAACAAGGAAAAATGTATTTCCAATAGTGATAAAACAGGTATGCAACATACAGGCATGCAACATATACATTCTTAGACAAACTAATTAAGGTTGAAGGAGAAATATCCTTATGTTGATAAGTGTGGCTATGACAAGAATTGTGAAAAACGGGGTATAGAAGCACTGGCACACAGCTGGTGTGTTTACATTGGCACAGTGATGATGAACTATTTAAATACGTTCTTTAAAATAGGTAGGTCTATGATATAATCCAGGCATTTTTTTTTAATGTTATAGACATAAGAAATGAAATTAACATCTTACAGAACAATGTAGATGCACTACTCTAAACAGCATAGTGCTGGAAATATTTTCAGTGTCAATGAAATGATAAAAACATAAACTATGACACAAATGTGACTCACCCCTTAAAAACAATGAGATTCTATCATTATTGTAATTAAGGATGAATGCAGAAGATATTATATACAAAGTTGAATAAATAAGGCACAGAATGAAAAAAGTGCAAGTGCCTATGAACAGAGTGAAATGGTAGCTATCAGAGATGGTATGGAATAAATAACTCTTAGTTTAAAGTAAAAAAGTTGTAATTACAGAAGTTGGCAGTATATCTAGGATTCAAAGAACAAGAGGATTATAATAATAGGTTTGCATTGTACAGTGAAAATTTGCTAAAAATCAAATTTAAGCATGATTTACTCAAAAAGTAACTATGTGCATTTCTCTAGTAATTTGTACACTACTATTTAGCACTACATCATATACTTAAATGTACAGTTATTAAAGTGGGTAATTAAGTAGTAAAAGGTAAGTAGGACACAAAAAATTTTCCCAAGGGTTAAGTACACAAATTGCTACCACATACAGATGAATTAAGTAGTTAATCCACTAGAAGCCAAGAAGGAAGATATAGATCTACTCTGTGAGCACCTTCATCTTGGAGTCAATGATGTGACTGTTTATTGAAGCAGTCCTAAAAAATCTAATCCACTACTCATCGAGTAATAAAAAACTATGTTTCTATCAGCATACTTCCATCACTGACCTTACATATGTGTGAAAGATGTTATCTTCATTTCCAAATGCTATTTTGTTGAGTCCTAATTTGACTCCTTTCATCTTGTTCAGTATTCTTAATTCTAATGAAAAGAACATACCTAAAAGAAAATATTCACTGGTAAACACTGTTTCTTCACTTACAAAACCCAGGACATGTGGTCCTCATATAACATCAGAATTCTTCAAATATTCTTCACATATATGCATCAATTCACACAGAGTAGTTTAACTACTGTGAGGTTTAACTTAAAAAGGTAATACAATGTTAAAAAAATTCTACAGACAGAACTCCACACGTTTAAGTGGATAGGAATCTTCTCATGATAGAATGAAACAAAACAAACAAGCAAAAATAAAGAGAAGGAAAGGAAAAAAAAAAAACCTGTATGCAAGATCCCCAAGACTAAGTAAGTAGTCTTCCTGACCAATCATCCTGCTTACTGTAAGATGATTGTTTCTATCTTGGAGAGATGATTCTTGTATAAAGAACTTGCTGTACAAGAGTAAGGGCCAGGGTTTGAATATCCTGAACCAATGAAAATGCAAAGCAGGCATATATCCTGTGCCAGAACTCAGGAGACAGGGAGATTCCTGGTGCTGGATGCTAGATAGATTACTAGCAATCAATGACTTTCCTTAGAGCCCCTGCCTTGACAATGAGAGTGGAGAGACATGGAGGAAGAGACTATAGATGAACATTCTAAAGTATAAATTTCATCATGGCTGAATCTCAATAGGAGAAGATTGGCATCTCCAAGCATTTTGAAATACTTCCTAGTCTTATCTATCCTAAAAGGAAAGTTTCCTTCTCTCTATGTACTACGATATTATTTTTAAAAAATCAAGCTTTAAAATAATAAAAGACAAATAATTTTTAAGATATTAAGAATTTATGCATTAATGTTAATATACTTTCAATTGGTTACTTATTTCTTATATGGTGTCCATTAGCAAATCGAAAATTTTGCTACACTAAGTTCTACAAAAGTTGAAAAATTGATATTATGAATTGTCAACTGTGATTATTTTCATTCATTTATTTTATAACAATTACATTTGGTTTTATTTTTATATTTAACATACCTTACAGAGATTTTCATGTTTTGCTCTTTTTTTCTAAATTATTACTTGAAATTTTTGGTTAAAATTGTATAAAACAAAACTAATAAATTGTTAGGTCCTTTAACAGTCTCAAACAATGATTTTTTTCTGCTTTGTGATATCTTATAGGTTTGAAGTTCTACTTACTTTTATTGTATACAAAAGAAGTTTTCTTACTAGTTTTAACAATAGGTATTATTTTATTTTATATATCTTAAACTATTGAAAATTAGTGCAAAGGATACTGCAACATTAATGCATTAAATGTTTTCAAGAAAATCTTAATTATTTTCTGAGTGCTTAGATCAAGAATTGTATATGTGACAATTTTTATTTCAATTGAACATTTTCACTACATTGCAAATTAATCAAGCTTTACAAATATATGTATCTTTCTTTAAATGTATTAATTTATTGAGAGTAAGTAAGAGAGAATTGAAGTATTGTTTCTGGAGAGCTGTATGTATATTAATACTATGACAATTCTATCATACTCTTTATTTGCTTTGCAATAATTAGGTGTATATTATAAACATAAATGATCAACTGTTTCTGAAAAAAGCATAGATAAGCTTATGGGAAATTCTATGTTAAAGAAAAAAAAAGAAAGAATATCCATACCAAATAACATGTTCAGAGATAAATTTTAAGTAAAATCTTGGCACTCCTAAGTGTTTGACTTCATCTCTTTCCTTCAAATAATAAGTCTAGTGATTTTCTTTTTTATTTTATTAACTCCACTTTACAATATGTATGAGTCATCTTCAAAGGTTAGGAACATAGGTAATTCTTCAATACTGAAATACTAATTTGCTAATCATGAATTATATTGCTTGTTAGAGTGCAGTTCTAGTGAATGACAACCAAATGAGGTCCTTTCTCTAAAGCAAATTCAGATAATTAACATGATTGACGCTAATCTGTCCCACACAAAGCTTCACTGTGGGAATTGGACCTCTAGAAAAATGTCATGCTGCTATTCAAAGTTGGCTCTTAAAGTTCATTTTCTTATATAAACAAAATAAGAAAAGTTACCTAGCAGAGTCAAGATGGAATTATTCAAATTTTTAAAGTAAAGTAAGGTTTCATGGTTCCATCTAAAATGGAATCAATTATGATGTTTTCCTGACATGATGTGCAAATTTTCCAAGAAACAACTTAAGTCAATTTAAAGAAAACCTGTATATATAAAATACAGTTCCTCTGTGGAGGAATTTATAGTTTGTTTTCTACACTATCGAATAGGATGAGACTTAAATAATTGCTCAAGTATACTGTAGAAAGAAAACAAAGCTTTGGTCCTTTGCTCTTCCTCCTTTCACCATATGGATAGAAGAGATGTGTGCCTTTTTGAATGCAGCAGGATGCTGTTCCTCAAATTCTCAACCTTGACTTTATCATCTAAGATTCCTGATGGGAACAGTAGCGTGCAGTGTGCACAGCTGCTAAGATGAAGACAACTCTTCTATAAGAAAGGGTACTGCTCTTCACTGGGTGGAACACGGAGGTTTGATAGCAGTTGTATAGGTAGAAACACTAGGCATAAGAATCTGGCAGTGCAATGATTATAATTGTAATTGTAGCCTGGTGACTAAGGCCGCCATCGGATGGCAGAACCCCAAAGATTTAGAAAGCTCAGAAACATTGTGGAACATTTTTCAGACCCTGATAAGAAACCATGCTATCTTTTCATTTTTCTCATCTTCTTCCACATATAACCAGAGTAAGGCAGTGACTTCTAAACCCGAAATGACAGTTGTTTCTTTTCTAGGAGAAATACAGCCAGAAGATTTACAGAGAAAGTGTAGAAGGAGGGACCTTTATAGCCAATACTAACTTTCTCCATTTTGCATAACACATTGCCTCACTGGACCAATGAAAGAATTTCCCCCCTCCATCTGTTTACAAATATTTATAGTCATAGTGTGCCACCAGAGCTTAATTTGATGTCATGCCAAGGAAAGTCATTCTTTTAATCTTTCCTCATAAATCAATACTACTAACTCTTTCATCATTTTTGTGGCTTTTCTCGGAAGCGCTTTTAATTTATCTAAATCTTTTTTAGGGCTGAGGTGCCAAGAACTCAATCATAAAGGCAATCTCAATAACTATGCATGAAGAGAAAAATAAAAAGGGGGCAAAATCCAGCTCTAAGGCTCTATAATAACTCAGACTTCTGCCAGGGCAGTTCTTGCTATAAGACCTCTTCTTGCCACAGCCTGGGATCACACAGAGAATCTTTTACAAAGATTGGAAGGTGGTCAGGAAAATTGCTAAAATAATACTGAACCAGAGAGTCTTAAAACACCATCCCTTCATCACTGGTTAGACATATGTTATACAAAACACAAGAGGTAGAAAAAAATCTTGAAGTATGTATGTACAAGGACATCTAACTCAAACATCCCTCAACTGTCCATGAAAAATCATGTATTCTTGAGATTTCTACAGAAATGGCAATTCTTTGAGCCCCTTTGTATCTGTCTCTGGTAAAACAGTTCTTTCTTGTTCTTTATTGTGATGGCACCAAAAACCATCAATAGGTTTTCCCTAAGTTTTTTTCTTTGTGTGGTTGGTTTTATTGGTAATCTATACTTCAGTCAGTGCTCTCCTTTGTAAGAGATCGGAGAATGTAACCTTCTAAATTAAAATATATGCTCTCTTTTTAGTAATATGAAAATATTTTCATCTGTCTCAATTGCTACTATAAAGTTCAAATTCAGTATAGTTTTTCGTTATTTTTGTTGCTTTGATGTTTTTTGCTTTAAGGAACAGATGATATTTTGGAAGTAATATTTTAAAATCTGGAGATATAGTTCAGTAGGAAAAGGCAGGGCATCATGTGTGGAGCTAGGCCTTTGATCTGAGGAAAGTAAAGTTAGAAAACACTCTAAGTTCTTCAGTGTCTCCATCAATCCTCACATTGCAGCATGTCTGAGGTGTCAGGATTGAATGACAATATAGTTCAACAAAATTCGTTACAGTACAATTTTTTGCTTGACTTTGTTACGTTAGTTTTCCTTATAACTGAAAAAAGACATGTCAATTTTGTTTGTAAAAACCAGAGGCTTAATTAAGATACATTGTTAAAGGCATTACAGATTGAATATTTGTAGTTTATGCATATCTGCAACCAAATAAGAATACACCAGCTGTATAAGAATGCAGATGGAACTTTGTTTTGTTTTGTTTTGTTTTGTTTTGTTTTGTTTTGTTTTGTTGTTTTTTTCGAGACAGGGTTTCTCTGGCTGTCCTGGAACTCAGTCTGTAGATCAGGCTGGCCTGGAACTCAGAAATCTGCCTCCCGAGTGCTGGGATTAAAGGCGTGCACACCACTGTTTAACACAGATGGAACTTTTTAGCCTATTTCTGTTCACATTTTCTGTATAATATTTAAAATTCTGGAGATGTAGCTCAGTAATAAAATGCAGGTCATCATGTGTGGAGCGAGGCCTTTGATCCAAGGAAAGCTGTCTTGTTTTATGCTGTAAGTAACCAGTTAAGAGAAAACCAGTGAGGAAGATTGTAAGAGCTAAAGTAGAGAGTCAGCTGAGAACACTATCAGAGTGTGTCTCCTAAACTCATTAGGTCTCACCAGCATGACCTAAACTAACAGGAAAGACACCAAGCGACCTGCTAATATAAGACGGTAAAGCTTCTGTGTCCTCAATTCTAGATAAGGAATGGGCATGCCTGAGTGTGTGTGTGTGTGTGTGTGTGTGTGTGTGTGTGTGTGTGTGTGTGTGTGTATTTGTAAAACAGCTTAAAAGCACAAGCCATGAATGAGAGCAAGGGATGGATACATATGATAGGTTGGAGAGGAGAGAAGAAAAGAGGAAATAATATAAGTATAATTTCAAAATTAAAACATCAATGAAAAGACACACATGGACAAACTGTTTTTACCCACAGATCAGTGCTTTGCTCAGCCTCCATCAGAAACATTTTCATGCAATAGATGGGAATTAACATAGAGACTACGACTGTATAATGTATAGAAATTGAGAAGCTTTGGAAAACTCAGTTCTAAATGAATGCCTTCATCACATGCCTTCTCTCAAAGTTCACGGATCTAAGCAGAAGAGGACAGGACACTTTAGAACCAGAGGTAATAAAAGTTCAAGAAAACACTGACTTCCAGAAACAATAGGTCTGAGGCCCACAGGAACTCACAAAGCCTGTGGCAGCGTGCACAGACTTGTTGAGGTTCAAGTCAGGTCCCAGAACTGGGATATATAAGTGGAAACAAATCACACCCCAACCAAGAAGCTATTAACAATTGATACCTGCTGGCAAAGGTAAAATCGGTTTTTGGCCAATGGCATGCTACTGGGTATACAACCATGCTGCAGGGCATGCCCCATGTCCAGGAGCATTTAGTCAACACAAAATGAACTCGAATGACATTTTAGGTGGCCTTCTGTCTCATTTTAAGTAGGTTGGGCATTTGTTGTCTTCTCTGTCTTCTGATTGTTTGCATTTTCATTTTTGAGTTCTGCATTATTTTGCATGGGCTTCCTGTTTTGTCTTTGAATCTGGGTATTTATTTATTTACAGTAAAAGCATAAAGTTGGGTATGTAGGAAAGGGAGGTGGAGGAAAATCAGGAGGAAGTAGGGGAGGAGAAAATATGATCAAAATATATTGCATAAAAAAATTCAAAAAATAAAAATGTGTGTAATACTAGTAAATCAATTCACATTTATATTATGTTATGGAAACATCTAATATATGATGGGACTCAAAACATACTTGTTCTCTCTTCATATCAATGCTTTTAAAAATGTATTTGTACAAGTATAGCCTACTAACTCTAACATGTAATTCTTTAAAGTAATATTTAGTCTTACAAAGGCATCTTTGATTCAGGTATAACATTTTGGAATTTTCAAGATTATCTAAATCTTTTCTGTAGGTGTATACTTCTGAAAAGTATCTGTTTTTGTTTCTACCATACAGAAGAAAGGCATCAAATGAGTTTATGTAACTTAAATATATACAGATTATTGTAAGAAACTCTTCATGACATCCTGGATATTTCTTAACTGTGAACTGTAGGCAGCTGGGCCCCTAAACAACGCAGGCGCTAGCCCGAATCTGGCGCCAACCCCTCCCGAGTGGGTGCATACAAATCAAAGTGCCGACAGACTGACCAATCCCAGGAGGACACATAGCTCTCCCCAGTGCTGGGGTGTATATAAGCAGTCCTCCCTGGGTTTTCGGAGTTCCCGTGGCATCTAGGTGTTCCTGAAATAAAAAAGGCTGTTGAGAAGAATCCAACCGTGTTGCGTTTTTTCTTGCTGGATGAGGTGAGCGCAACAGTGAACACCACCATCCAAAATAAACTTATGGACAAAAACAGTATTTCTCTCTTCCAGCATACAAACCCAAAATGAGTAAAATTAAACTAGCTCAACATCTGCAAACACATGCTTCCTGACCTGGTAAACACATTTGAAATCAATCTTTCTCTGCTCTTGTTAATTCTCTCACTTGCCTGGGGTCCTGAATGCCATTTCTTCACATTCTGTTAGGGAATGATCTTATTATTCATTAAAATAGAAAATAAAGGCAATGATGGTTTTCAAACATAATGTTTTGTATTTTTCTGCCAAAAATACCTAGTAACCTGTTAGTTATGCTCTTCCAAAGAAAGGAAAATGTCTATAGCCTGCATTGATTTAAGACCAAAATAAATGGAAATGAAGGCCTAATCAATACAAATTTTGATGAAATTTCTTCACAAAATTTAAGAAGGTTATATAGAAGCCATACAACTGAATCATCATACACCATAAGAAAAGACTGTTTTTGTTTTGTTGGGTTTTTGTTTTTGTTTTTTTTTTTTTGTTTTTGTTTTTGTTTTTGTTCTTTTTGTTTTTTGTTTTGATAGGAAAGAAAGATGTTCATACATGGTTAAACGGCTAAAAGGAAACAGTTAAAAAAAATGAAACTAGGAATGTTTTCAAAGTCAGGCTTGTATAATGAAACATGACAGGATGCTAACTGCAAAGTTTCTGCAAGGCAAAAGACACCGTCAACAAGACAAAAAGACCACCATCAGATTGGGAAAGGATCTTTACCTATCCTAAAGCAGATAGGGGACTAATATCCAATATATATAAAGAACTCAAGAAGGTGGGCTCCAGAAAATCAAATAACCCCATTAAAAATGGGGCTCAGAGCTGAACAAAGAATTCTCACCTGAGAAATACTGAATGACAGAGAAGCACCTGAAAAAATGTTCAACATCCTTAATCATCAGGGAAATGCAAATCAAAACAACCCTGAGATTCCTCCCTCCCTAAAGGGGTCAGCTTGACATATGAAAAACAATGTTCATTAGAGTTGTATTTGAAGATTTGACCTGATTAGAATAATGATATATTTTCTACTACAGCATTCTCTCTTTGTATTTATTTTAGAAACTAAAAAAGATTTCTTTTTCATTTAGCTTTCAAAGTAATCGCTTTGATAGGCAGATAATGTTTGTGACCTGGTTTGTAAAACCTCATTTTATTTAATGACATCAAACCCTGTATATTGTTAGAGTAGACAGTCTAGCAGATAAGTCTTTAGTGCTTAATTTGTTTATAATATTTATCTCTACATAACATTCTGGACATTTTGATTCTAAAGCTTTTCCATGTGAGGCATCATATGCTTTAATATCTAAAATATAATCTTGTATTCAAATTTTGAATTCAAACATCTCATTAATAATTCTGATATCCATTACCATGTATGAAGGGAAAGGCACGTTAATTGTGACTTTGAGTTCTCTCCAATGGTAAGCTTGTCCTCCTGGGTGGGAAAAAATGCCATACCGCCCTAAATGTACTTAACTCTCCAGAATGACTAACTGGATCCCCAAATAAAACATTCAAGGAGTACATTGTAATCTGTGAGCTAAGACTGGTAGGTGGTAGGTCCAGTGGTAAAAACATAGCCTATCCTCTTGAGAGATTACATTTAAGAATAAGAAAAAAAATAAGTATAGACTGTAATGCCAAGTGTTGACAAATGTTTTGCAGAGGAAATGCAAAAGGCAAAGTATGCAGAAAGAGAAGATTGGACACTCCTGGGTATAGAAGAAATATCACAGGTGACAAAAGGCCACTCTGTGAGAAGAGCTGTCACCATGGATGTGAAGGAACACTGTGTTGGGTCATTTCCCTCTTTCTTTCTATAAATTCATGGATCAGAATTTGGTTTTATCAGTTGGGAAGGAATTTATTTTTTTTTTTTTTTCATTGCACTATATTTTTTATTTTTTTTTTCCATTTTTTATTAGGTATTTAGCTCATTTACATTTCCAATGCTATACCAAAAGTCCCCCTTACCCACCCACCCCCACTCCCCTACCCACCCACTCCCCCCCTTTGGCCCTGGCGTTCCCCTGTACCGGGGCACACAAAGTCTGCGTGTCCAATGGGCCTCTCTTTCCAGTGATGGCCGACTAGGCCATCTTTTGATACATATGCAGCTAGAGTCAAGAGCTCAGGGGTACTGGTTAGTTCATAATGTTGTTCCACCTATAGGTTGAAGATCCCTTTAGCTCCTTGGGTACTTTCTCTAGCTCCTCCATTGGGAGCCCTGTGATCCATCCATTAGCTGACTGTGAGCATCCACTTCTGTGTTTGCTAGGCCCCGGCATAGTCTCACAAGAGACAGCTACATCTGGGTCCTTTCAGTAAAATCTTGCTAGTGTATGCAATGGTGTCAGCATTTGGAAGCTGATTATGGGGTGGATCCCTGGATATGGCAGTCTCTACATGGTCCATCCTTTCATCTCAGCTCCATACTTTGTTTCTGTAACTCCTTCCATGGGTGTTTTGTTCCCACTTCTAAGGAGGGGCATAGTGTCCACACTTCAGTCTTCATTTTTCTTGAGTTTCATGTGTTTAGGAAATTGTATCTTATATCGTGGGTATCCGAGGTTTTGGGCTAGTATCCACTTATCAGTGAGTACATATTGTGTGAGTTCCTTTGTGATTGTGTTACCTCACTCAGGATGATGCTCTCCAGGTCCATCCATTTGGCTAGGAATTTCATAAATTCATTCTTTTTAATAGCTGAGTAGTACTCCATTGTGTAGATGTACCACATTTTCTGCCTTTCTCTACACAAAGAATAAACAGGCTGAGAAAGAAATTAGGGAAACAACACCCTTCTCAATAGCCACAAATAATATAAAATATCTCGGCGTGACTCTAACGAAGGAAGTGAAAGATCTGTATGATAAAAACTTCAAGTCCCTGAAGAAAGAAATTAAAGAAGATCTCAGAAGATGGAAAGATCTCCCATGCTCATGGATTGGCAGGACCAACATTGTAAAAATGGCTATCTTGCCAAAAGCAATCTACAGATTCAATGCAATCCCCATTAAAATTCCAACTCAATTCTTCAACGAATTAGAAGGAGCAATTTGCAAATTCATCTGGAATAACAAAAAACCAAGGATAGCAAAAACTCTTCTCAAGGATAAAAGAACCTCTGGTGGAATCACCATGCCTGACCTAAAGCTTTACTACAGAGCAATTGTGATAAAAACTGCATGGTACTGGTATAGAGACAGACAAGTGGACCAATGGAATAGAATTGAAGACCCAGAAATGAACCCACACACCTATGGTCACTTGATCTTCGACAAGGGAGCCAAAACCATCCAGTGGAAGAAAGACAGCATTTTCAACAATTGGTGCTGGCACAACTGGTTGTTATCATGTAGAAGAATGCGAATCGATCCATACTTATCTCCTTGTACTAAGGTCAAATCTAAGTGGATCAAGGAATTTCACATAAAACCAGAGACACTGAAACTTATAGAGGAGAAAGTGGGGAAAAGCCTTGAAGATATGGGCACAGGGGAAAAATTCCTGAACAGAACAGCAATGGCTTGTACTGTAAGATCGAGAATTGACAAATGGGACCTAATGAAACTCCAAAGTTTCTGCAAGGCAAAAGACACTGTCTATAAGACAAAAAGACCACCAACAGACTGGGAAAGGATCTTTACCTATCCTAAATCAGATAGGGGACTAATATCCAACATATATAAAGAACTCAAGAAGGTGGACCTCAGAAAATCAAATAACCCCCTTAAAAAATGGGGCTCAGAACTGAACAAAGAATTCTCACCTGAGGAATACCGAATGGCAGAGAAGCACCTGAAAAAATGTTCAACATCCTTAATCATCAGGGAAATGCAAATCAAAACAACCCTGAGATTCCACCTCACACCAGTGAGAATGGCTAAGATCAAAAATTCAGGTGACAGCAGATGCTGGCGAGGATGTGGAGAAAGAGGAACACTCCTCCATTGTTGGTGGGATTGCAGGCTTGTACAACCACTCTGGAAATCAGTCTGGCGGTTCCTCAGAAAATTGGACATAGTACTACCGGAGGATCCAGCAATACCTCTCCTGGGCATATATCCAGAAGAAGCCCCAACTGGTAAGAAGGACACATGCTCCACTATGTTCATAGCAGCCTTATTTATAATAGCCAGAAACTGGAAAGAACCCAGATGCCCCTCAACAGAGGAATGGATACAGAAAATGTGGTACATCTACACAAGGGAAGGAATTTAGATACAAGTCACAATACCCTATTTCAAAAATCTCTATCATGTAAATAACAGGTTACTGAACCATAGTGTTTTATTGATTATGGGTGAATCATATTAGTTAAAGCTATTGAAAATTAACCATTTTGCTCAATCGATAATCATTAATACTTCTGCAAAACTTAACTCTTACACATCTACCACACAACTAAGTATAGCTGCTGTTCATTTTACTCTGTAGCTTTTCTTCCCAAGTGAAATGCCATTATGTAAACAACCAATGCAATTCAGACTCTTGCTTTATGTTTGCAATGGCTATCAAATTATAAATACTGCATCTTCTATTTTGAGTAAAGAATGTGAGGACATGGATTTATTGTATGGAAGTATTGCTATGCTATTACTGATACAATTATGATATTTAAAAATTAATGCACAAGTTACTTTGAAACACTGATATCCCCAGTGCGGTGAAGGAAAACACTAAGCCATTTTCATTTAAGATTATTAAACCTAAATGCATTATTCAAAGATCCAAAACACCCAAGCTACTTATTTAGAATTACTAATCTCTTTTATTCATCTAAATAAAAGCACTGACTCTATTCAGGCATAAATTGCATTCAATTCAAAACAGAATTTAATATATTTTCTCATAAAATATTAACATCACAATAATTAATCATGCAACCTTAGGTACATTTTAATATTCTAAGGAGAATCAGGGGGAGCACAGATCCAGTGCTGCAGCTTAGAGATGTAATGACAAAGGTTGTTTTCTAGGTATTAAGAATATGCACACCCTTTCGTTCTGAAATAATCTATTTGAGGTTCATAGGCATTTCAAATGTTCCATAGTCTTCTGCTGTTTACAAGTATTAATATAAAAATCATAGATTCCATCACAATTGAGACTAGTTCAGAAAATAAAAAACACCAAAATAATTTCTAGATTCATAATCAAAACTCTTGTGATGGAGCTCGGTGTGGATGCCCATTTCTAATAAAAATAATTTCCTCATTATAATAAGAAAATTTTTTCTTTTGTATATGAGAAAGATTTAAGTAGCCCATGTGGAAAGAGAGGCCCATTGGTCTTGCAAACTTTATAAGCCTCAGTACAGGGGAATGCCAGGGCCAAGAAGTGGGAGTGGGTGGGTAGGGGAGTGGAGGGGGAGGGCATGGGGGACTTTTGGGATAGCATTGGAAATGTAAATAAAGAAAATAACTAATTAAAAAAAAGTAGAACATGTGTTTCAAATATTCAGATTACATATTTCTAACTTTAAATTATCTTCTGAGAAAACATAGAAAAATAATATAACCTGACGTTATAGCCTAAGTGAGATAATGTAAATTACTTAATATTTAGAATATTTAAATCATTGAATACAGAATAAGGGAACGTGCAAAGTAACTTGAACATATCTTTAACATTAAGATAGCATTATTGAATAAAAATGATAATATATGGTTTTGGTTAAACATCAAAATTTGGAAAATATATAGTAAGGAAAACTATGTTTATCTCTATTTCTAGAAGGTGGTGAAAAACTTCCTTAGAAAATATCACTTGAAAAAAAATATGTGTGTGTGTGTGTGTGTGTGTGTGTATCAAATCACACATGATTGTAATCTCATAAACAATAAAATAACAAAAATCTCAATTAATAAAATATGTATAGTGTAACTGATAAACAAATATTAATAAATTATTAGGAGCAAACAGACTATAGAAAAAGGCAAAGAGAAAGAATTAGCATTACAGAGAAGATGATATTTGTATTTTTATTAAACATACAAAAATGTTTCCTCTCACTTATAGTTAAACACTAATCAAAACAATATTGAAATACACAAGAAAATGGAGAATTTAAAATTTTTACTATGTCCATTATTAGTGATTCTCTGTCAAAAGTACTTCTCGAAAACCTGGTTGGATTAGGAATTGTTACTTCTATGTTTGGATATAAAATTTTCTATATATTATACTTCATTTATGAATATGAACAATGGATATAAATTATCTATATATTATACTTCATTTATGAATATGAACAAGTGAGTTCTGGTTGGAGGAATTTAGCCCAAAGAGAGTATTATTTTACATATGAAGGTAATAAATACAAATATGATTCCTGCAGCTTTGCAGCTAGGACAAATGTGGAGAAAAATTAACTTAATTTAAATATATAATGGGAAATGTTTATATATTTTTACCATAATGATTGTATGCAATTATCTGTTATTAAAAATGATGTCAAGTTACTTCTTCCAGCCTAGAGGAATAATTACATGTTTTTAAATGAAAAAGGGAATTTGCTTTACAGGGAACTGTACATAGCATTATTCTATCTTGAGAACTCATGAAAACTGTAAGTGCATGCATATCTATCTATTATCTATCTATCTATCTATTTATCTATCTATCTATCTATCTATCTATCTATCTATTTAAAGGTATATGATAATCAAATGCATCCTTATGTTTGCAAGAATAGAAGAGTATCATATAAAATGGGCTGTTATTTTGATTATTTAAAGGATCTAATGGAAAGAAGTAAGAAAGTAGAAGAAAAAATATTAATTTCTTAAAGCAAAACTAATTCTTTAATCACTTTTAAGAAATTGTGCCACTTTTAACCATGATGGAAATTTTTGATTCCCCACCAATCTATCAGTTGAAAGAATCTATGTTACTATTACCCAAGAGAAGAACATGCATATACCCATAGAAAGATGCATTAACAGACATCCATAGAGTTATTATTCAAAACAATCAAAGATGAGAAAGAACCAAGTATATATTTGCTGAATAATTGTTAAATAATATGTAGCATATACCTATGACTTTATATATAATTTCCTCTTACATATAAAACGCCCAAACTGCCAGGGTAGCATTGATAGAATGGTGACTGTATAGGCTTGTTGGACCAACAAGACAATGACACTGTTCCTAAGAAATGTTCTTTTGTCATTTTTCTGACATGGCAGGTGTGTATTGGGGAGAGTTTTCTGATATTAAATGCTTGTGCTAGCTGCACAGCCTTGTCAATATCCATTGTCCACTTTAAGTGAGTCAATTATATACTGTGCAACAGTATTGTGGTGATGTTGAAAATAATGGAGATTGCATGCAGCATAGAAGTTCCAAATTTCATCTCGAGCATATACATTTTATATCCTGGCATCTAATCAGATGGAATTCCATGTAAGTAAAGTGTTATTGTTTTTTTTTTTTCACTCAGATCTTCACATGGTGGCATGAATTTGTAATCCCAGCTCTCCAAGCAAAAAGGAATGATCTCCACAAATCTCAAGTCCTTCTGGTCTACCCAGTAAATTCCAGGCCAGCTACGGTATAGTGAGACTGTCTTAGAGGAAAGAAATGAAAACAGAAAGCCAAGAAAAATGGGAGGACACGAGCTTTAGTTTAACTTGTCAATACTTTTAAAAAATATCTAATTTTGAATATAAGGAAGACTTACAAGTTTGTAATAAAGTCACTTGACTTTTCCTATATGTCTATCCAGGATTTATGAAACCTTCCTTGGAAGTTGAGGTCCACATAAATACAAATGTAATACTATGATGTTACAGTAAACTTTCCCCTACTGATTCTTCAGTTGTAATTAGACAACTCAATCTACTTCTAGATAACAGTAAAGACAGTAAGATCCTTTTGAGAGAAAACCCAGATTCATACTCACAAGTGTTTATATACTGTGTGGTCAATTGTGACTAACTACATGTCTTTTTCTTCCAGTTTTGGTTTTAGATCTATTCTTCATAAATAACAATATTAGAAATAATATAGATGTGAGACTGTCTTGGAATAGTGAAAGGGGTGGGTTTACTGTAAGTTCAAGGACAGTCTGAGCCACATGGGGTGTTCTAAGCTACCCTGAGTTAGGGCAATAAGGCCCCTGTCATAAAAAGCATATAATTAGTTGATAATATTCTGGCTTTCAGTTAGGGCAGGGTCTATACAATCTCTAACCAGTATTCCCTTGCCCATATCCAATGATATCACATACAAAACAAGGTGCTTTCTGTGTGCTGAAGCGGTAAGAGCTCGAATGCTGAGGTCACATTGAGCTTATCTTGCATTCTGGTTCAAGTGCTTTCTAAGCATTTCCTTGGTTACTTACTTAACCTTTCCAAACCTATATCCTTCCACACAAAATTGCATCTGCTTTGAGGACCTTTGGAATTTCCTTACATGTCACTAATAGGAAGCCTTCAGTGCCTCTTAAAACAACTCATTCAGTATTTTCCTTCTTTCTTTTTTCTAAATTTAGCCTACAACTTACTGCCTTAATCAATCCCAGCTTGATCCTATTTTTAGAAAAACAAATCCTCCCAATTTTATTGTCCTATCGTCCACTTCACATTTTAAGTCTTTAAAAAAAAAACACATAATGCACGGTTATGGGAATAAGCTGCCAAACAAACTCTAACAGCTTTAGCATGACCTTTAAAATTTCTCTATGTAGTCTCATCTTCCTGCTATTCCAGTAAAATTCACACATACATAGTATTGGTAACAACTCGTTTTCTCTAATTCTGTCATTTGTCTAAAGTCATCCTAAAAGAAAGAGTAGCTATATTAACTTTCACCTTCTTTCTTCCATTATCTATGTCTACCTATATTTTAAAATTTCCTGTTCCATTAAAAAATAATAAATGAGGGCTGGAGAGATGGCTCAGAGGTTAAGAGCACTGACTGCTCTCGCAGAGATCCTGACTTCAATTCCCAGCAACCACATGGTGGCTCACAACCATCTGTAATGGGATCTGATGCACACTCTACTGGTGTGAAGATGGCTACAGTGTACTCATATAAATAAAATAAACAAATAATAAAATAAATAGGCCTGGCAGTGATGGCACACGCCTTTAATCCCAGTACTTGGGAGGCAGAGGAAGGTGGATTTCTGAGTTCTAGGCCAGCCTATTGTACAGAGTCAGTTCCAGGATAGTCAGAGCTATTCAGAGAAACCCTGTCCCGAAAAACCAATAAATAAATAAATAAATAAATAAATAAATAAATAAATAAATGTAACCTTACTCATCCCAATCGTTACAATTGACTTCCTTAGAGTTTACAGACTTGTCAAAAGTATTCCTAATCCTTTTAGAATTTTAAATTCCTATCTAGAAACCAAGTCTCCTCTTTTCAAGTCTCCAAAATGGCAGTTTTTAGAGTCTGGAAACCTATTGGTTTTTTCAGAATTATTTACTGTAGTTTGTGTTCATTTATATATTTTATTCATTATTCTCTCTCTCTCTCTCTCTCTCTCTCTCTCTCTCTCTCGCACACACACACACACACACACACACACACACACACACACACACATTTGTGCACAGATGCAGAGTCCAGCAGTCAATGTGAGGCATCTTCTTCTATTAGTGCTCTCTCTCTTTTCTTTTTTTTTTTTTTTTTTTTTGGAGCCCAGGTCTTTGATTGAACCTGAAACACAGATTCATTAATACAAGCTGCTCAGGAAGCTCCAAGAAGCCTCCTTCTTGAATTCCATAAAGCTAGAGTTATATGCTCACTGCCATATCTGTCTTCTTATTGTGGGTTCTGGAGATTCTAAATGCAGGCCCAGTGCTTAGGTGGCAAGGTTTCTATAAGTGCATTTTTTCCCGTTTCTAAAGGCTGACTCTATCCTGTCTTCTCCCTTGCATTGCCGTACAATAGTAGGGAATTTTGAAGAAATAAAAATAGATCCTGATTTCCTTCAGCTCCTTCATTTTGGGATTATTCTTTAAACAATCCACTCCCCTCTCCCCTTTTGGACTCATAACTGTCGTAGGACATGTGCCCTATTCTAGCAAAACCAAGTATTACTTCCAAAGTGCAAGTTTAGTAAAGAGTCTCTTTTTAGAGGGAACTATGGTATTAAAAAAGAGTATGAAAAATAAACCTACTTGGGCTTAAAGTAGCTTTAAAGTTTATCTGAAAAGATGGAAAAAAATTTAAAGGTTAATTATAGCTAATTCCAAAGGTCGACAGAATACAAGGTTAAAAAAAAACTGTTATTTGAAGATGAACTGAAGACAGGTCTAGCTTTAAAGAAGGTTTAATTTCTTGTGAGTTCAAAAGGGCAAGTTTATAAGCAGCAAACCTTGGTGGTGGTGGCACAATCAAGATGCCAATAGCGTTGTGCTTTTATCTTAAGTAAAGAAAGCAGAGAGGGAGATTTACAGAGTGAGATGGTCCACTGAAAACATAAAAAGGAATATTGTACTTTAGTCCATGTTCCTTGACTATAGAAAAGCATCCAAAGCTAGATACTTTATAAAGAAATGAAGGTTATTTGGCTTATAGTTTGGGACATAAAGCGGTCAAAGAACATGAAAGCAGCTCTGATTAGGGAGATCTGATTAAGTCACACTTGGACTCATGTTATTGAAAGCCCGTGCAAGAGTGACCACAGACAAAGAAGGAAGAGAGAGTAGGTCCAAGTCAATTGTGCTTATTTACTTTTTCTAGAACTATCTGAATGCCCACTTGAAATACTTAAAATCCCTAAAACTTTACAACTTCTGCTCTGGTCAAACACTGCTACACTCACATGTGGACTTTAGACACACTACATTTAACTAAGCATAAGGTAACTAAAACTAAGTATGAATCTTACCGATTTTAGTTGGAGTAGATAATCCTCAAGGGTAAGATGGTAAAGTTGAAGAAGCTGCATTACTTGAAAAAGAAATGGTCAAAGAAGAGGGGACCATTTGTGATTATGATTTTACGTGAACATCATCTATGGAGTACCTGATCCTAATCACAGCTTTGCCTACAAGTTCTCTATTCAAAATAGAGTGATAAATACATAATCTGATCATTGTGATTCATATTTATTAGTAAGTGGTTAATGCAAGGAAGACCTCTTGAATATATTTGTGTGAGAGAAATAACACAAAGGCTTACAAAAGATTAGGCCACAGAATCTGATAATCATATAAGTGCAACATAAAAATGTATTGAAGGCAGAGCACTCATCAATAGAGGCAAAACTGCAGAGTCCTGGAGACCAAACACTATGAATTTTTACCAAGCCATAGACAAACAGCAATGTCCAGAGGCTCCCAGAGCTCAATGCAGCCTCATAATGATGTTAAACTTGGAGTAATCTTCAATTCTAAGCAACATGGAATGTAAGATTATAGTTTGACATTTTTGTCTGCTTCAAAATTAATTCTCCACAATCAGTTCTTACATTTAACTGATTAAACCCCCATTGTGCCCCTTCTGTTTCTTCTTGGATTCTATGGACTGCACTAGAAAGTTCAGTTCACATTCCGCATTATTTGCATTCCCTCTGCTCTGACATCACACGTTTCAGACTTTTATGTTCTGCTCTGTGGCTCAAGAGGGCAACTTTACCACATGCTGCCATTGAAATCACTGCTCCTGATTGCTTGGGTGGGTGCCACGGTACTTTGTACAGCTCCCAGTGGCTCCATCCCACCTGATATACCCACTTAGACACTCTCCAGTGGAGAACCAAATATTGCAAAAACAAATTGAAAGTCACTGAACAAATGAGGGTTTTAGGCCCAGTGGGGTGGACTAGATGAACAGAGCACTGCAGAGCTAATCAGGGAACCATACAACCTGAAAACACAAAAAGAGCTGAGCCTATAATAGTGGAAGAGCCTCACAAGGCATGTGTCTGATAACTCCAGTTAGTTTAAAGATGCCTTGCCAGGGTGTCCTAAATGCAGGCAAACACTGATCTTAGTGTGAGAATACATAGCTTCAAAGATGAGCTGAGTTAATAGCTGTGTCTATAATTCCAGGCAAAGTAACCCATTCCCAAACTGCTTATAATGTCTCAGTAAGATATAATAGCAATCCATCTCATGTGTACTGTGCTTAGCGAATAGTATGTGAGAAGCTATCAAAAGTAAAAGAAAAAAAACATACTAAAGAACACTCATATGAATTACATTCCAAATACTACAGACTTACAGGTACAAGCAGCTATTTATCACTGCTATTTTCTATATTAAGGTGGAATCTACTAAGGATGGTTACATTTACCAGATCAGGATTTGGCATTCATTCCTCAATTCTAACAAAATGATGCCCGCAAATAATAAAAAAAGAATATGAAATTGACACAGAAGTGTGTGGAGAGTTACACAGCTAGCAGGTATTTTCTATCTCATTATTAAATTATGCATTGTACATTAAAATTCAAACACAAGATAAACTCTCTCTGTATTTATGTGCATATACCAGTCACTTATTACTTTACTATTTTGAGACAGAGTCTCTCTCTAAGACTGGATTTGACTGATACAGCTAGACTGGCTAGCGAGAAAACCTTCGAAATCCTTCAGTCTCTGCTTCCCAGGCTGAACTCACCAAGATATGCAGCATCCTTCCTGACTTTGTACATGGGTCTAAGGATTGAATTCTGGACTTCATGCTTATGCAGAAAACCTGTTACCATACCCCGAGCACTTAGACATATTTTCCAGAATAGCATTTAAATTCTTATTTTAAAAATGAAGTCACAGTAATGCTATTTAATGGATGTATAAACATGAGTAGGTACTGCTAATGAACCCTAATGTCCCTTCTTTCTCAAGCTTTAGATGGATGTGATATAAAGCTGGTGAACATCATAACTCTTTCTTCAGACTCCACTCCATCTCTTCATTAGCATTGCTGCTCATGTTTCCTCAAATGCCAGAAGCAGGGTATTGTATATTTGCCTTCTACAGAAGAGTGAAGGAGTGGCTAAGCTTGTAAGCAGTGGGGAAGTCCACAGAATGAATATGTCCAAGATGTTCTAAGGAAAACAGCTACCAATGGAGACAGCTGCTTCCCATCATTCTATCAACAGTAAATCCCAAAAATATAGTGATTAGAATGCAGTATAGAATAAATAGGTGTAGTAACTCACAATAGCATACAAAAATGAGGTCATCTAGCTCATATCACTAGAGTAGTTAACATTTATTTTTTACATTTATATAAATGAAGACTTTAATTTTTCAGTAATGATTTTGATCTCATTGGAACTGATTATGGCAGATGTTATAAAAGCAAAAAAAAAAAAAAAAGGAAAAGGAAAATAATGAACTACTGATTGGAAGCACGCAGTTAACAAGTGACTCACTCATCACTATCAATTACACAATAAAGCAGTCAAAGAGCCTTCTGATGATCACAATAGGAAATGTGAGCCAGGCTAAAAATACTGATGAACTACGGAAGTAAAGACATGATAGACACCCCCGTGACAAGCCCCCCGAAACAAAAAAACAAAAACAAAATCAGGTAAATTCTCATACTATTAATGCTTGCTGAAGTTATCCTCTAGAGATCTGACAAATGAAGAGAGGACCCACGGTGGTGGTGGTGGTGGGGTGTGTGTGTGTGTGTGTGTGTGTGTGTGTGTGTGTGTGTGTGTGTGTGTGATTTGTAACTCTAGAGAAGCCATAGTTTGACCAGGGTAGAGGAATATTTGTGATAGCAAGAGCGCAAGGCAGGCTTCATACCCTGTTCCAGGTACTAGCCACAGATAGTAGAAGGTATTTTGTTTTATTCATTTTGCACAGGAAGGGTAGTAATCACTACAAATGTGAGCTCCAAATATATAACAAAGACAACAACAATATAACAACAGTGACCATGAGCAGTCTGTGTGGACTACATAGATCAATGAGGCTAAGTCCTTAATTTTACCTTCCAAAGGGCCCCGATTCTGTCATTTGTGTTCCTAATTTTAGAACACCTATTTTTAAAAAGGAAATGGTTACAAAAACCCAAGCTAAGATTAAAGATTTCTCTAAAATGTATTTTTAAATAGGTCAAGTTGATCCAGGAATTAGATTCCTTCCTCCAACCCATGAACAGGCACTGAGAATAGAAGAAAGTCTAACTCACTTGGGGCTGAGACAGAGAGAAGTGGGTTGCTTCAGTCCCACTACTGTTCCGCCACCCTGAGAACCCGCCATACTCCTTACAAGGGATGACTGAAGACTGAAGGCAGAGAATAAAGTTGTTTTGTGCCTGCTGCGCTTTCATCTTGGCGAGCAATATTCCGAAGCAGCTTGGTATCTCTGTCTCCTCACTGTCTTCCAGCTAGTTTCTTATGCCTACTGAATAGCTCTTTCTACTTCTTTTACTTGTACTTGATTGCTTGAAGAAATTTCAGCCAAATAAAATTAAAAGGAATAAAACTACCATTTCAGTGGTTACTCTAAATTATCTGCTTCAGTACATTACCAGAAACACGTACTCAAAAACTCTTGGTTCAAATGTCATCATTTTGGATACACACTAGCATTTGTTGGTCAGGCTTACACAGACTTTTAATCCTAGCTAGGAAGGACGTGGAGGCAGTTAGATTGAAAACCCAGGTCCTTTCTAGATAAGAGTAAGTTCAATGATAAGCTGTGAAACTTGTGGAGGACCTACAACAAGCCACCAAAATCTGGATAATGCTATTATAGGCCTGCAACTCACTCAGAAAGCAGACACACGAGGGTTAGTGAATCTGGCCCATTCTTAGCTACATAGTGAGCATAGAAAAAGAAACGACAAGACAAGACAAATATAAAAAGATGACTGAAGATACAGTTCACTGGTAGAACAACTTTCTACCGCAAACAGAACCCTATGTATCATACCCAGTATTATTTTTTTTTAAAAAAGTACCAGAACAATCTCTCCTTTACTGGAGCATTGATGCTCTAGGCCAGTGGTTCTCAACCTTCCTCAAGCCTTGACACTTTAATACAGTTCTTCCCAACTGGAAAATTATTTTCTTTGCTACTTCATACCTGTTATTCCGCTACTGTTATGAATCAAAATGTAAATATCTGCATATACAAGATATCTGCTATTCAACCCCCCAAAGAGTTGCAATGCACAGGCTGAGAACCACTGCTGGAGGCTGTTTTTGCAGTGCATGGCAATGGAAAGAGCTATCTCACTACCTTTGTGCATATGTAGATGTATACCCTGAAGAATCCCTTTGTTTAGCAAATTATATCTTATATCTTGGGTATCCTAGGTTTGGGGCTAATATCCACTTATCAGTGAATACATATTGTGTGAGTTTCTTTGTGAATGTGTTACCTCACTCAGGATGATGCCCTCCAGGTCCATCCATTTGGCTAGGAATTTCATAAATTCATTCTTTTTAATAGCTGAGTAGTACTCCATTGTGTAGATGTACCACATTTTCTGTATCCATTCCTCTGTTGAGGGGCATCTAGGTTCTTTCCAGCTTCTGGCTATTATAAATAAGGCTGCTATGAACATAGTGGAGCATGTGTCCTTCTTACCTGTTGGGGCATCTTCTGGATATATGCCCAGGAGAGGTATTGCTGGATCCTCCGGTAGTACTATGTCCAGTTTTCTGAGGAACCGCCAGACTGATTTCCAGAGTGGTTGTACAAGCCTGCACTCCCATCAACAATGGAGGAGTGTTCCTCTTTCTCCACATCCTCGCCAGCATCTGCTGTCACCTGAATTTTTGATCTTAGCCATTCTGACTGGTGTGAGGTGGAATCTCAGGGTTGTTTTGATTTGCATTTCCCTGATGATTAAGGATGTTGAACATTTTTTCAAGTGCTTCTCTGCCATTCGGTATTCCTCAGGTGAGAATTCTTTGTTCAGTTCTGAGCCCCATTTTTTAATGGGGTTATCTGATTTTCTGAAGTCCACCTTCTTGAGTTCTTTACATGAAACTCAAGGAGAATGAAGACTGAAGTGTGGACACTATGCCCCTCCTTAGATTTGGGAACAAAACACCCATGGAAGGAGTTACAGAGACGGAGTTTGGAGCTGAGATGAAAGGATGGACCATGTAGAGACTGCCATAGCCAGGGATCCACCCCATAATCAGCATCCAAACGCTGACACCATTGCATACACTAGCAAGATTTTATTGAAAGGACGCAGATGTAGCTGTCTCTTGTGAGACTATGCCGGGGCCCAGCAAACACAGAAGTGGATGCTCACAGTCAGCTAATGGATGGATCATAGGGCTCCCAATGGAGGAGCTAGAGAAAGTAGCCAAGGAGCTAAAGGGATCTGCAACCCTATAGGTGGAACAACATTATGAGCTAACCAGTACCCCGGAGCTCTTGACTCTAGCTGCATATATATCAAAAGATGGCCTAGTCGGCCATCACTGGAAAGAGAGGCCCATTGGACTTGCAAACTTTATATGCCCCAGTACAGGGGAATACCAGGGCCAAAAAGAGTGGGGGTGGGTGGATATGGGGGACTTTTGGTATAGCATTGGAAATGTAAATGAGTTAAATACCTAATAAAAAATGGAAAAAAAAAAAAAAAAAAAAAAAAAAAAAAAAAAAAAAAGAATCCCTTTGTTGGTTTCCAGATCTGTGGCTGTGGAAAAGCTGGCCAAGACCAGTATTACCTTTAATGTCAGGGAAATAGCAGCATGGATACAAAGTTCCTTTTAGCCTATACACCACACTGGATATCAATCTTATTCATTCTCCTTTTCCCTTCATTTGATTATTATTGGATTAATATGGATTTCAATTTATTCTCAGCATGCTTCTGACTCCTAGACATGTTTAAGGTTCAAGAAATACATACTTCAAGGAACTACCCTGCTTCTCATCCCTTTATTGTTAGTTTCTCCAACCAAATCAACTCTGTGCCAATGATTCATTCTTATAATGAAATCAGCTCATTTTTAAGGGTGGATTTAATGCTGAGTAAGTTCCCTCCATTATAGACAAAGCACCTCATAGTTTACTGCTTGTAGGATTCTGATGCCCTTGATTTCACACAGTGATTGGCCTGACTTACAGAAGGCACTTTCAACCTGAAGTCTTGTCTATCTGCTTGTGTTCCAAAAGTAAACTAAGAAGTCTTGGTCATCCAGAAAAGCCCTATGCTCTGACTGTTGGCCATAAAGCTCACACATAGGTCTTTCCTCTATTGAAGGGGAAACAGATTGGTTTTTTTTTTATCACCATTGTTTCTTTACTTTGTTATTGGTGTTTTCACAGTAGAACATCATCAGACCCAACGCTTTCTAGAAGATATTCTTCTCTAAAATAAACCCTCTTCACGGAATTGCGCACCAGTAAGTTAGTGTTTCTTTTCTTCTCGTATAATTAATGGGGCACTTTGTGAACTTTCATAATGCTTACAACTCTGGCTGAGAATTTGACTTCCTGAGTAGCCCACACATCTTCTAAGAGATCTTCCTAGGGCCATCACTTCAAGCCTGTCACCCTTGTGACTAGTTAGACTCTTTTTCTCATGCTACAGAAGTCAAGATTCTGAAATGACATATTGACTCTTGACTTCTAAGATAACAGTTCCTCTAAAAACTTTTCCAACTGTCAGTCCTTCTCCTGTTCTTTGGCTGAATTTTCTTTCCTGCCATAGAGTGATGTGAATGTTATAAGGTCTATGTCCTTTCTACTCTCTCCTCTAACCTTTCTATTCATGTTCTACTAGCCTTCTCAATATAACATGAGGTTTTAGACACACAGACATTTTAAATCCTATGCTGTTCAGGCATCTCCTTCTTGCTAGGATCATCTGCTCCCTTCTTCTGGCAAGTGTAACAGCTGCCTTCTGGCTTCTTGGAAGCATTTCTGGACCAGACTCTCATAGCAGTTAATTATTATATTAAGTACAGTACAAACACTACTCAGATTTGGACTGTGCAATCCCCTAAGTTCAGTGCATACACTAAGAATCTAAATGCAGGGTTTCTGTCCATTTGACAGTCCTGTTGCATTATAAAACCATCTGGCAGAGTTTTCCAAAGTGTGTATGAATCACCTTCTCTAAGCAGGTAAGTGCAAAATGTCTCTAAGAAAAGAGAGATGTAAGCAGAACACTTCTGTGTTCTGTGAAATCACCATCAGAGACTTGACCTTCGCTGGGTGAGGGGTTGCACTGGTCCCATTCCTACTTCATCCCACTTTCACCCATACATTACTTGAAGTTGTTTTACTCAGACGTAAGCATATAAATAGAATTCACTAACCCAGATAACCCATCCCTCTCATCTTGAGTTTGTTATAAAATGTCAGATTTGATCATGATTATCTCCAAAGGACATTTTGCCAAAAAGGCAAATGATCCCGAAAATGTTTTTCTACTTTGCAAAGTCAACAAATTACAAGAAACAACTAGGTGGATATGATTTGTGTCAGAAATTCAACATTGCCTTCAGTAAGGCTGTTATGATGAGAAATTCCCAGAATGACATCTTACAACCCAGAAATCAATTTGACAGTGTTTCCTTTAGTTTTTTCCACTCATGTTTCGAGACCCATTCTCTTTTTAAAGACAGAGTCATTTCCTTATTTTCTATTTAATTTTATTTATTTATTTTCATTATTCTCATACGCACTGCTCCAAAGGTTAGAGGGTTGAAGGAGGCCACAGCTGATATGTTGCGGGACAAGGTTGAAGTACACCCTATTCTTAAACTAAGTTGCCTGATATCTTTTCAAAATTTTATGATTTTAACACTGAAGCTTCTTTAAAGGGCATGTCAAATGGAGGGTATGTGCCAAAAATCAATAAATGAAAGCTTAGAGGGATAGCATCCGTGCAGGTTGGGGTTGAGGGTGTCAGGTGACCAGTAATTAATAAAAAATGCAGCTAAATAGAGAAATCAAGGGTAGCATAGGCTACAGGAAACACACACCATAAAGAAATAGTGAATAAATGAATAACTACATTCTTTAGGATGGGGCTGATCAACAATTGATGATATCCAAAGCCTATCAACACATGATGCTTACATCATCATTAGCATTTATCATTTCACAAGGAAGGTAATTCAGCTAAAGATAACATTTACTGATGTTACAGGGAGACTCACTAACTTCTTGCTGCTATAAAAATTAATGCCACTAGACCTTTGACCCCTGGCCAAATTTCTTCAAAGTTTTTTTTTTTAAGAAATATATTTAAGTGCAAGATAGAATGATCACCAAAATAAATACAGATATTATCTTCAATTTATCAGGCCAACAATCGAAGGAGAAAGGTTAGAACCCTTGCGGAGATGCTCATTCCCCACCACGTTTCTGGAACTTCTGAGAAAACAGGCCAGGATGAAAGTTTTGCTGACGTTTCTCTGCAGCAAAAGTTAGGGCTTACATAACTGCACCGTGGCTCCATCTCCCATCAATATCAGTGCTGAATTATTTCCTTTTGCAAAATGATAAAAGTGAATGAATATCTAAGCTTACCATGTTAATAACCTTGGACTATCTGCACATACACAGTCCTGTGGCTTTACTGATATTTCCACTTGAGCTGATTGGCTATTTATATGATTTACTTTATTTCTAATTATGTGCTTGTGTATTGGCCTATGTGTGAGTATATTCTCGTGAGAATATCTGCCTGCAGAGGCATGGAGTGGTACTCTGACTCATGGAGCTGGAGTTCCAAGAGATGGAGCTGTAGGTTGTTTGATGTAGGAAAGGGAACAGAACTTAGGCCCTCTGCAAAAGCTGAGTATGGCTAACTCCTGATCCATCTCTCTAGCCCCACAGAGATACATGTATTGTTGAAGAGCCACAAAAATATTAGAACTGTCATACGAGATTTCTGAAATTAGGAAAGAAGGCACATGAGTATGAATGGAAGTAAATAAAGACCACACTGGAAGATGATATGCCTGAGGTGTGGGAATGACGTGAATCTTGGGGAGTCTTATTTCTTCATCAGACATAGGAATTCCAGTGGGAAATATTAGCTCGCCTTAGCATTTCAGAGAACAAATTATGACTAGAATTTACTCTTCCTAATTCTTCAAAGTGAATATGTTTGGTACGAGAGCTTTAAAGTTCTGCCAACCAAATGGAGTTACTTTTGTAAAGAATTGTGCTCGTGAATACAAATAGCTACCTGTGACAAAAGTTTGTTTCTTAAAAGTTGACAATCATATGGATGTGAGTAAGAATGCCTTTAATTGTGCAATGCAAACCATCCATTTCACATACATGTTAAAGAATCAAGGCACATGCTGTGGTATTAAAATCCACTTTTAAAGAATACTTATTTCTTGCTGGCAGGGTGGCTCAGATATTCAACCTGCTTACACACAGATATAGGGACCTGATTATATGCCCCAAACCCATGAAGTAGGCATAAGAGGCAGGTTGTTTTTGTTTTCTCCATGCTAAAGAGAGAGAAATAAGCAGATTCTGCAGCTTTCTGGTCAGACAAATTAATCTCATCTGTGTTGTCCAGATTCAGGGGGAGGCACTGTCCTTAGAGCTAAGGTGAAGAGAATTGGAGAAAGGCACTTGACAAAATAACATGTCCTCCATGCAGCTAAGCATACACACACACACTATCCCCAACATACACATGTATACCAGCATGCACATGTCCTCACAAATACACTATACCCCACCACACAGACATATACAAAAAAAAAAAAAACAAAAGGGACCTAAAAAACTATTTCTTTACTATCGTTATTATTGTTGTTGTTATTGTCGTTATCACTGTTGCTTTTACAGTCTAGCCAATGAGCCCATTCAGTCCTCCCTTCCACAGTTCTTCATCCCATTCCACTTCTCCTGTCTCCAAGAGGATGCTCCCCCACACCCCAGCCTACACACACCCAGAGGCCTCAAGTCTCTTGAAGGTTAGGCTAATAATCTTCCACTAAGGCCAGATTCGGCAGTGTTCTGCTGTATATATGTTGGGGGCTTCAGATCAGCTCATGTATGCTGCCTGGTTGGTGACTCAGTGTTCGAGATATCTCAGGGGTCCAGGTTAATTGAGACTGCCGTTCTTCCTATGGGGTTGCCGTCCTCCTAAGCTTCTTCCAGACTTTTCCTATTTGTTTATTTAACGTTTTAAGTTTAATTATTTTTAACATTTTAATTCTACTTATATAATTTAAAAATAAAACAGTGCATTCAATGTATGAACACATTTTTAATTAAACATTAAAACACCGTAAATAAATATTTCTTTTCAGGTGAGTATGAAATTGATAATTGATTAACAGTCAGAATCCATATGGTTCCCAAGTTTTTGTCTACAGTACTGGGATCCATATATTTGTTTTCATAAAATACAAAGGCAATGTGGTCATTGTGGCTTGAATTAACAGCTGTAGGTTTTGTTGTTTTTAGAGACTTAGCCAGCACCAAACCTTGTTGAATCACAGAAGGTCAACAAAACAAATGCCCTGAATTCTCCTCCAAATGCCTAGACCCAAATATTTATCAGTCAGAGCTACCTTCATGTGACTCTTGCAGCAATATATTAATATAACCAATCTACTCATGAAGTTTACCTAAGCAAACATCCAATTATACCTTTCTTGATCCTTTGAGAGATACTACTGAATTTCTAAATAGGTGAACACATATTAAATTAAATGCAAAGAATGTTTAACACTTCCCTTCACATATGTTAGTATGCACACTTTCTTTCTATAAATGGTCCTTTAAATTTTACAACAGGTTAACTTGAGAATTTCACAATAGTGAAAAGAAGAGATGTATTTGCATAATTAAATTTCAAGTGGCCAATTAGAACAAAAATATATTATAAAAAATTGTAGTCAATGTAAATGATGTTACTACTGCTCCAATGATTCATTCTTGATGAAAAACATTTACAAGTATGTTAATGGCTTTAAACTATTTCAAATATGCTTAGCCATTCATATAGCAACATAAATCTGATAAAGAGAGTGGTTTCTAATGCCAAATGCCTGTTCCAATTGCTCATATTGAATTTGAAAACAAGTTTTGTATGTATAACTAAAATCCCCAATTTTTGTATCTATTTCCCTGCACTCATCTAAAGTACAAAATATAAAATGATCATAACATAATATATACATGCATATAAACATATGACAATTTGAATGCATATAATGTATTTAAATTAATCACTTCATAATATCAGAAATGCTGAGAAGCAATGTTTAAGGTATTAGCCTAAAATAAATAAGGCTTTAGACAATGGGCATTTTTATGTGAAATATAATTGGTGTTAGTTATAACAAAAACACTTAAGCAATAATTAAATATATATAATTAATATATATAATAATTAAATATATATATATCCTTTGATCATATATTTAATTAATATGTATATATGATCAAAGGATAATAAATGGAACCAAATTAGCTGCACTAAACACACTAAACATCTAAATAATTCGCTTATATATTATGGAATTAGAATGAATCCATATAATCACCTTAATGTTTAAAAATGTTAAGAATATAGATTTTCTCTTTTAACTGATGACTACCTAGCAATTTATGCTACAATTGTCCATGTTAACTTTCACACACAATAAGCATGGAGAACAACACACATTGAGAAAAACAGTCTCTTCATTTTTTGTGAGCCTAACTGAAAAGAAAAAATTACTTCATATTTATCAATGAGTATATCAACCAAATTTCAGTGACAAATACTGGAAACAGTAAGTAAATAAAAGTATTCTAAAACACACATGTTTCTAGTTAAGGAATTTTGAAAGAACTCCTCTCTTTTGTACTTTCCATATAATAGGAAGCTTCCATATTGTATACACATCTCTACGCATACATTCTTATAAGTATTCCATGACTAGGCTAAAACACAATGCTGAATTGTGATGGGAAATGTCTTAAATTAGCATCTAAATTGTAGAAAAATTTAGAAGGACTCTTTTCCCTATAGTTCTATAAACAAATGTTTATAAATAGAAAAATTGGTATTTCCATGAAATTATATACAGTATTTTATATAATAACTGTATTATAGGTTGATGTGAGCATATATAAATGCAGATATATAAATATTAAAAACAGGAGTCAGAATTATGACTAAGAATAATTGGGGTTACATGAAGAGACTCAGATTATGAGACATATGGAAAAAAAGATCAGAGATCCTATGGTTAGTTATCTGTGCCTATATAGTTATTCTGATGATTTAATGATTATCGATATCTAATAAATAAGAGCTATCCCCTTTCAATGAATGGGGCATTGCTCTAGTAACCTGTTCTCGTTTCATTTCTACAACTGTAACAAAATAGTGACCAAGGAAGAAAGGCTTATTTTAGTTTATGACTTCACATCACTGTCCATCACTTGAGGAAGTTAAGGTAGGCACATGACTCAGGACATTAAGATTGCCTACTTGCTATTTCTCACAAATTACCTCTGACCAAGTAACCTATTTCACATTGAAAGATGTGCATCAGGAAGCGTGGAGGATGCTGTTGCTGTCCAGCTCCCAGGCCAGCTCATTCTCAAAGTTATTTTGTTTACTTTTTAGAACCACGTGCCAAGGAATGGTACAGCTTATTGTGTGCTGAGCCACCTATTTGTTAACAATCAAGATAACCAACAACAGATATATCCATATAGGTCAAACTGCTCTAGCCATGCTCTTATTTGATGTCCCCTTCTCAGGTGACACTAGGTTGTGTCAAGTTGGCATTAAAAGCTAAAAGGCAGAATGTTTAGGTTATATTTTATACTTATGGTAAGACTTTGAGAAGCTATTATTGCCATTTTTGTTTTATAGAGGGAGCCCTGAGACACCATAAAGTGAAATGGCAGTACAATCATCTCATTTCTGTGCAAAATATCCAAACTACGATGCTTTCCCACCCCTTAAATCCCTAGTTAATATGATAGAAACTTAAAATTTAAATATAGCATATCGGTTGTCTCTTAGGGTTTGTATGACATCTGTCCAAGATCTTCTGGCAGTTAGCATCTCTCTTAAGAAGAGATGTAATTCTGATAGACTTGCCTTTATAAGTCACTTGGCCATTTTCCCTTACATCTTTTATTTTAATAGTCTTTCTTTGTTCTGTACATTTAGTGTTTTTATTATTCTATGGTGGGATGATTTTCTTTTCTGATCCAATATATTTGTTCTTCTCTGATTCTTGAATGTTTATGGCTATCTCTTTCTTTAGGTCAGTTAAATTTTCTTCTATGATTTTGTTGAAGATATTTTCTGGCCCTTTGAACTGGGAAGCTTCATCCTCTTCGATTCCTATTATTCTTATGTTTGATGCTTGGTCTTTACATTGTGCCCCAACTTTCCTGGATGTTTTGAGTTAGGAACCTATTACCCCTTGTGTTTTCTTTGACAGAAGTGTCGATAGCTTCTACACTTGAGATTCTTTCTTCCATCTCTTGTGTTCTGTTGGTGATGTTTGTATCTGTAGCTCCTGATCCCTTTCCTAGTTTTTCCATCTCTAGGGTTGCCTCCATTTGTGATTTCCTAAGTGTTTCAATTTCCACTTTTAGGTCTTAGGCCACTATGTTCAATTCCTTCGCTTGTTGGGTAGTATTGGCCTGTTTTCTTTAAGAGACTTGTGTTCTCCTTAAAGAACTTTATCATCTTCATGACAGGGTATCTTAGGTCAGAATCTTGCTCTTTGGGTGTCCTGGGGTGTCCTTGTTCTGATAGGAGAACTGGGTTCTGATGGTATCAAATTACATTGGCTTCTGTTACTGATGTTCTTGTGCTGGCATTTTGCCATCTGGTTATTTCTGGTGTTAACTCGCCTAGGTTTCTCATACTGTGCATGTCTCCTTGGGGCAGGTAGAGCTGTGTGACCAAAAAGTACAGAATACCCATGATATATCTCACAAACTATATGAAATTTAACAAGAAGGAAAATCCCAAGTGAGGATATTCCAGTCCCAATTAGAATGGGAAGAAAATAATCATGGGAGGCAGAAGGAGGGAGGGATCTTTGTGGGAGAGGGGAGGGGAAGGGAAAATGGCAGCAGGATAACATATGGGGTGAGAAAAGAGAGAGACACAGAGGGCCAGGAGAATGAATGGAAATATGCAGCATCAGGGCAGCAGGGGTTAGGGCAGCCTCTAGAAAGTGCAAGATACTTGAGGTGTGAGAGGCTTTCAGGACACAATGGGAATGACTTTAGCCTAAATGGTCAACAGTGGGGAGATCAAGTCTAAAGAGACCATCTCCAGTTAATAGACAGGACTCCCAATGGAGAAATGGGGCAACCAAGCCACCTTCAAAACTTTTGACCCAGAATTTTTCCTGTCTAAAGAAAAATGCAGGAAAAAAATGGAGCAAAGACTGAAGGAATGGCCACACAGTGATTGGCACAACTTGGGATCTATCCCATGGTAAGGCTTCAAACCCTGACACTATTACTGATGCCATGTTATGTTTGCAGATAGTAGCCTAACATGGCTCTCCTCTGAAAGGCTCTACCAGCAGCTGACTGAGATAGATGCAGATACTTACAGCCAACATTGGATTGAGGTCATGGACTCCTATGGAAGAGATGTGTGAAATTGAAGGAGCTGAAGGGGATGGTAAACCCATAGAAAGAACAAACATTTCAAATAGTACAGACCTCTCAGAGCTTCCTGAGACTAAGCCACCAACAAAAGAGCATACATTGTCTAGTCCATGGCCCCAGTACATATGTAGCAGAGGAGCTCGTTCTCTGGCATCAGTGGGAGAGGGTGCACCTAATACTATAGAGACTTAATACTCTTGAGAAAAGGGGATGCTGAAGTGGGAGAGATGGGCATCGGAGGGTGGGTGAGCATGGTAGTTAGGAGGGATTGCAACCTCTCAGAGTTAAAGGGGATGGAGATGAGTTGAAGAACTCTGGGAGGTGGGGGGACTGGGAAGGGTGGCAACTTTTGGAATATAAATAAATAAAATAATTTAATAAAATTATATATTTTTTGCAGGATACTTTTAAGTTAGAACTATTGAAATATACCATGAAATTAAATGTTGCAATTTGCAAGTAGTAAGGCTGTTCAGCAACTATAAGTAGTCATCCAGAGGACCAGGGTTCGAATCCCATCATATACTTGGAGGCTCATAACCATTCGACATTCCTGGAAAAGGTTAGGAAAGGTGGCTTGGCAGTTAAAGAAGTGTACTGTTCTTAGAGAGTTCCTAATTATCTCACTCAGGATGATATTTTCTAGTTCCATCCATTTGCCTACAAAACTTAGGATGTCCTCATTCTAGAATTAGGTGAGTGAAAAGGACTGAAGCCCTGAAGACAAGCAGAAAGAATGTAAGCAGGCAACCTTGGGAGATAGGAAGTTGGGGAAATCCTCCAGAATGCACTAGAGACCTGGGAGGTGAGAGACTCTCAGGACTCAAAGGGAGGTACCTTAGATGAAGTTCCTGACAGTAGAGAGAGGGAACTTATAGAGCCCACCTTCAGCAGAAAGACAGGACATCAAGTGAGGGATGGGGTTGCCAATTCACAGTCACACCTCTGACCCATAATTGTTCCCATCTGAAAGAATTACAGCGATGGAAATGGAGAGGAGTCTGAGGAAAAGAAGGTCAAGTGACAGGCCCAAAGTGGGATCCAGCTCAAGGGGAAGTCCCAAGGCCTGACACTATCATGTAGACTATGGTGCACTCACAAAAAGGGACCTAACATGACTTCCATCCAAAAGACCCAGCATGTAGCTGAAAGAGTCAGATGCAGATATTTTCACCCAACCAATGGACAGAAGCAGCTGATCCCTGTTGTTGAACTAGGGAAAGCTGAAAGAAGCTAAGGAGAAGGGTGATTCTATAGGAGGACCAGCAGTCTCTATTAATCTGGACTCCTGAGATCTCTCAAACACTGGACCACCAAACAGGCAGCATATACCAGCTGATATGAGGCCCACGACACACATACAATAGAGGACTTCCAGGTCTGTTTTCATTCAGAGATGATGTACCTCATGAGACTGTAGACCACTGGGAGTTTAGAGGTCAGGTGGAGTGGGGGATGGAGACATCCATGTAGAGACAGGGGGTGGGGAGGAGGTATGGGATGTGGAAAAGTTGTAGGGTGGATAGTGGGGTGGGGGGGATAATATATTGAGTGTAAAAAATAAATTAATTAAATTTTTAAAAAAGAAAAGAGCATCAGATCCAATTATAGGTGATTATGAGCCACTTTGAGCCACTGTAGTTGCTGGGAATTGCACTCAGGAACTCTCTAAGAGCAAGCCCCCAGGTCCTTTTAGCAGTATTTTAATATTGAAGACGTTTGTATGTTTTATATGTTATCCTTCAGCAAAATCACTGAAAATATATATAACATCTATATCGATCTTGAGCAAGGTGCTGTATGAGTACCTTCAGTAGATCAAAGTTTATAATTTAAGAATTAGTGAGGGTCTTCTTGTATTAAAACGACAGAGCATTTACATTTGTAGGATATTTTCACTTCTCTCACTAAGGCAAAAAATTTTAAATGACTTTTTTCTTCTGAAAAGCAATTGATAATGATTTAATAACATAAACAGGAAATATGGGCCTATTCAGAAGTAAAATATGACACAAGAAAGAATATTCCTTAGGTATTATATGAAGACAAATCATAATAAGGAAATCAGAAACAGTAATGGAGAAGGAATAGGTCTGGCCAAAATTTTCTCTGGACCCCATAGTATGTAGGTGGGATGATAAAGGACTCACAGATGCTAGCTGGGCAAAATTATGTAGAAAGAAAGAAAAAAGGATACAGAACATCTATTTGCATGGATCGAGGGTAGCAGAAACAACAGATCCATATTGTTCCTGTATTCTCTAGTAGTTACCTCTCCATTATCTCAGAGGTAGATTTAATTTCTTCCATTATGAGACCTCAGGAAACCCTATTATGATTGAATGAGATTCTAAATCCACTTTGCATAACATATAAGACTAGATTAGCTTGTCTAGTTCTTGAAAAATGCATTTCTATTCCACATAACTCATATAACACAGAGAAAGGGAATACATACAATGTAGTGTGCAAGTATGTAGTGAGCTGCTCAGCACAGGACTCAACTCATATGGACACATGAAAAGGTACCACATTCAATAAAGTATGCAAGTGTATAGTGAGCTGTCAGCACATTCTGCTTCCTCACTTAATGATGCACTGCTTCCATAAGACATTATAAAAGTTCAGTAGAATATGCAGGGTTTATAAAAAAGATAAAGTTGTATGACTATGCAGAGTAATGACAAAATAAAGGATTAAAAGAAAAAACACCAGCCTTTCAGACTTCAGAGGGAAAAAAATCACCATGGGTCAGCTGATGTGGTCAGAGATGGCAACCACATAGTGGTGGGTCTGGTGATCATCCAAGTACCTTTGTGTAGTACCAAGGATATATAATTAAGCTGTGACAACTAATAATAGCATGTGGTATAATAATAGCATGTACCTTTGACTTACTTCCATTTTCTGACCATTTTCTTCCTATTTGAATTCATAATGCCATGGTAAAAATAGTCTTGTTGACAGAACCAGGATATATAGAGAAAATAATTCAAAGTACACAGCCTGTTAAAACTACCCATTCATTATTAAAGAACTCATACTGAAATAAATATCCCCATAGTGTGTTTTCTAAGTTCTTCTAACTTCATATCAATTTATGTATTTATTTGCTCATGATAGGTCCTATAGATTAACCCTAGGGCTTTACATGTGATAAGCAAACATCCTACCTAAGACTCATTTTCCCAGCTCTCTTTTTTATTTTTTGTTTGGAGACAAAGCTTTAATAACTGACCTAAACTGGCCTTAAAATTACTCTATAGCCCAAGTATATCAAACTTTTTGATATACCCCTGATAGTGGCCTAAAACTTTGAGAGGTACTATTACTCTGAATTGTCCCCAAACTCACCAACTTTCTCCTCAATGCTGAATTCCTTGTTTTTTCATGACCATAAGTTTTATGCTATTTCCTGTATCTTACCTTACTCCATTTGAAGTTTATGATGAAGTGTCAAGCAGACTGCCCTCTCTATCCTCTTCCATTTGTACATTTATACGTGGCTGGGCAACATCACATCATTCACTATATTTTCTTCAATAAGATTTAGGTGTTATATAGCCAGCAACAGCAATGAGTAAACCAATGACAGGTAATAGCACTAAAATACAAAGCTCTTGACATGTCATATGATCACTCTCTAGATGAACTATATTATTCAGAGATATTTCTTTGCCTAACTAGCAGTAAACTACTAATAGGAACATGAAAAACAAGTAAACGCATGTCCCAATACAAATATAAAATCACTTCACATTTTTGTTTTCTGTGTAGTTTGTCATTAATGCTAATATCCACTGATTTGCAAATGCAATTGGGGGAATAAAAATTACAATGAGAGATTAGCATGAAACTACATTATAATTAAAGCAGATATTGAAAGTATATAGTGACTTAAAATGCATGGCTGTGGTATGGGATTTCAGTGGAGGAAAGGAGCTTCTGGGAAGGCCTAATTATGACTGCCATCATCATCCATACACATAAAGTATTTACAAAACTGTTCAGAGTTCTATCAACAAATTGCTTCATCAAATGATCATGTCAACATATCAACATTAAAGGATTAAATGATACTAAACCATAAGTTTAGAGCTCATGTTTATATATCATGAATATATATATATATATATATATTCATGTTTATATTTAGAACTCATGATAAATACATCATGATCATATTTAGCATTCATGCTGCATGAAAGCAAATGAACCTGCAATGCCTACAGCTGTTCTTAAGCTCAGACTACATTCTCACACAGATCAGTTTTCTCAGTAATATGAGATCTGATATCTGGAGTCATGGAGTTTTTTGCATGTCTATCTAATAAGGGCTAGAAGAAATACAGGAGAAATTGTGTTGTTTCTTGTATATCTAGCAAATTAGATTTTGTTTGCTCATTTGTAACTCGGCCACATTACCATTGCCACAACTCTAGCAGACATTATGGCTGATAAACACTTTCTCCATACTTGGGGAGAAAGAAAAACATGAAGTCCACAAATGAAGTCATATTAGTGTGTTAATGTTGATTAAAAATAATTAATGGTTTGGGATACATAGAAGAAGGAACAAAGCAGGGAGGAGGAAGGAGAGGAACAGACAGAAGATAGAGAGGGGACGAAAGAGCAAAAGAACAGTGAGAGAAAGGACAACCACGAAACTCTTATAGACCATTCTGATTTGTAGCAAACAGAACTGGAACAGTCCTCAGGTGTCAACGAGTACTTTACCCTTCCAGCTCAATGCTATAAACCAGAGCAACATCCCACTTTTCCGTAACAAAGGATGCATGTTCTCTCATGGTGCTGAAACAAAAGTGGAAGAGTGAGTAGCAGAAAATGTAAAGAAGAAGTGAAGTGTAGGGAGCTTTCCCACAGTAGTAGTATTTTGCACTAATTTATTATCTATCATTAAAATAATTATTTATTCATGTCATATAATGCTTTGGTAATTTCTCAAGACTTTTTTTCATGAAAATAAAATAACAAAAAAAAAATGTGAACCCAGTCTTCTCAACTATCATGCTCCTATGCTGCACCTTCCATTTATACACTGTAAGGGGTCATGTCTAGTCATCACCTTCCATATCTACCACTATTTACTGACAACTAAACTTCATCCTTCCCTACTCCTTAAGGGCGTTCTTTACAAGTATCTGCTTCCAAAGTCAACTCAACATTTTCTTTTTTTAATCTATATTAATATATCTGCCAGTTTTGACACTCTACTTAATTTTTAAAATTTGTATTATGACATCTGAATACAATTTTTTACATTAAAGTTCTTGTCCTTGTTTTTCTGGCTCTTTGCAGTTTCTCTCGTCTGCTCTCTAAATGTAGGGGAGATGAATATATTCATGGCCAGTATTTCCCTTCCACTGCTATTGACATTTCACACCATCAGGTTCAACTACTTGTAACTGCAGTTTGTCATTTTATTTTTTGCAACTGATTTGGTCTCGCTACTCTCTGTCCTTTATTATGCTGATGATTGCATCGTTTGCTAACAGTATTTTCTCATTTTGTTCCCACACTGTTATTGCGACCACTAACACCACCAAAAAGAAAATAAAAACTAAAACCAACCAAACAAAAAAACAAAAAGCAAAAAAATACACACAAACACTCCTTTACTTTTCATGAAGTTGCAAATCAGATTTCAAGTTTTCAACTACATTTAAACATATAGAAAGAGACAAGTCTTTAAAGAATTAGAAACAAAATTGTACATTTATATTCTTGATATAACTTCCCCTTTGGAGACTTAATGCTGAATAAGCTCTCCCTTTCTTGTTATTTCTGGACTCTGACTGGCTGGATCAACTCAGCTGTTCTGACCTAAACTCCTCTCCATGGTAACTGATGCAAACTGGCTTCTCTAGGCTTCTCACAAAATTGTTCAGCTTGGTCTCAAACTATTTGTTCAAGTAGATTAGAACAACTTTTTGTAATCTTCTGTCTCCGTCTTATTCTCTGACTAGTTTGCAGCCTTGTTACTAAACTAAAATTCCTTAAAGGGAAAAATTGCACAATTGAAGGACTTAGGTTTGTTGGTAATTTCAACCACCCATTCAATGCTCTAGCCACACAAAGGTCTGATTCAGAGTTAGTCTTGGCTGCTCTCTCGTGCTTCTTATCATTGTACAAGAAATTCTCCTGTATGTTATTATTTGTCTTCAAAGACTTGTGCTCATCTTCCCATCAAAATATTTCTGGGCATCTCAAACTGAGTTTGAATTTGAGTCACTCTGCATTTTATAATAATTAGGCTCAGGCCATGCTAACTCAAAGTAGGACAGTTTGACATCTGAGCCAACAGGACAAGCAGAAAGCACCTGGTATCCTACCCTCTTTTTCCCCGTAACAGACAAGTAAAGTATGGTTGGCCTTTCATCAGAAGCACACCAAGTTCCTAGAGAAAGAAATAACTTCATTACAGACGCCAGCACACAGAGTAGATGATTTTGAATGCATAGGACTTTCTACGCTGTTCCCATTTATTAGTAGGTCACCCCTGTTTTATCCAATCACACATTTTCATAAATGTCCATTCTTCTATAAAATTAGAACAAAAAGTACACAGGATTGGGGCTAAGGAGATAGATCAATGATTAATGATCTTGTTCTGCCAGCTCGAAAACATGATTTTTGCTTTCAGAAGCTAAGTAAAGAGGCTGGCACTGTAGCCCTCATTTGTAACCACAGAACTGGGGCATGGAAAGAGTCAGATTAATGGTGCATCCAAGCTAGCTAGTCTGCCTTGGGGTAAGCCACCTTCACACATATGGTATCAACTGACTATGCAGTCATTCTCCTATAAGCCTGATTGTTGACTGCTTTGCCTGCTGCACATTAAAGGCTGGCAGGCTATGCTAATATTGGTCACTTCTTTACCTGTCCAAAAAGAAAGGCAAGCTGCCATGGGGGAGGAATCACTCCTACCATGCTACCAGGTTTTTTTTTCCTTCTTTGTACAAGAAAAAGTTGTGACTTTTGAGCAATAAAGTACTGGCTGCTAAAGCTGGGGCAGGAAGAGAGAGACAGAGGGATAGAAGGAGAATCAGACCAGAAATGTAGAAAAGACAGAGTCCCTTGGAGGGATGCAGTTGAGTCTGGTGGGCTAGCTGAGGACCTTCCCCAAAAAACAGGCCAATGGCCTTATGTTATACAGATGTCTCCATGTCTTTATTATTAAACCCCAATCAGGACCCCCAAATTCCCACAATTTTTCTGGTAGAATCCCTCAGCTCCATTTTCAGAGGGAGACCTTGTCTCAAAAAATAAGGTGGAGAAAAATAAAGGAAGATACAAGATGGTACAATTTCTAGCCTCAGAATTCTTGCAAATATGTATAAACTCTCTCTCTCTCTTTCTCTCTCTCTCTCTCTCTCTCTCTCTCTCTCTCTCTCTCTCTCTCTCTCACACACACACACACACACATACACAAAAGCACACCTTCATGCAAATGTGGATGCAGAAGAAAAATACAGTTTCCTAGTTTATTGAGGCCTCATTTTTTAATGTAATTGAATGTTACTACATCATGAAATCTTTATATTAGACCCGTATCATTGTCTTCTTAATCTGTCACTTGTTCTAGAGACCTTAGTTATAAACAATGATGAATGAGAAAAGTCACTTGCTTTTCTCTCACATAATATGGTTTTCTTTGTAAAGCTATTACTGGACTCCTGGCTCATTTGACTCCAGTGCATATTTTGATGATGTTATTATGACAGTTATTTTTTTAAAGAATTCAAGCAAATAGCTTTACTGACCCACAAAATGAATAGTATATTATTGCTTGTATCATGAGTACTTTACTCAGGACAGTAATGATGAAAAACTGCACTCTACTTTATCTACACATTAAAAATAACTCCTTATTTTGCATGGTACCACAGACCTGTACTCTTTGGGATAGTATAAACATGAAGAACATGAGTACAAGTCCAACATCTGCTACATAGAAAGTAAGCCCACAGCCTTTGTTGTAAAAGACCCTGTCTCAAACAACAAACACAAATCAGATTTTTGAAAATCCCTAAATATGAGTGTAGAAAAAAAAAGAGATGATGTTCATCACAATAATTAGCAAATCAGGGTCTTCAAGCAATACCTCATAAAGCATTTTCTTTTGCACATGGTCTCTAATTCATACAAATATTCTGTTTATATCAAATGATTAATGGTGAGTATACTTCAATGCAGCTTTATCAAGACAACAAAGTAATTAAAATGTCTTTATATCATAGAAATACGATATGCTCTTTACCTTCCATTTATTAATTAAATTCCTAAGTAAAACATAATATATTTTCTTATTTCACGTTTTTGCACTTGGATCTACTGTGATTAACATAACTCTGATGCATTAGTGCCAGAATGTAATATTCTTTAATATCTATGTATTCCACTGGTTTTCAGCCATGAAAAAAGATAGTTCCATGCTGTTTTTAAAAATGTATGTGAATTAATCATTTATTTCATTTTCTTGCCATGTTTTTTTAAGATCTGCATGTCCCTTGAAGATAAGGAGAGTAGGAATATTAAGTACTGTTACTACTGTTGATGGTAAAAGAAATTAATCTATCAAGGCCACCCCAATAGCTATGTACTCGACTTGGCAGGTGCAAGCGTCTGTCCAATTTTATAGTCTTACTAATACCTTTCTTGAATTTTGAAAAGCAAAATCACTTTGACAGTTGCATGCTCTATTTTTAGATTCCGTGCCTTTTGTCACATAATTATGCATAATCTTCTATGTGCATGGAGCATGAAGACAATGCAGAAAAGATTTAAAGAGCTTGAACTACCAGAGTATAAATGACACATGAAGCAATCTTAAATTCAATCAACATATTCACCTCTACAAAGAATATTTCCAAACATTATCTACGTTCATGCATGGCTCAACATCAGAAACAGCACTTTCAGAGTTGATTTTTGAAAAAAGGCAAACAGTTGAGAACATCAAAGATTACTTTAGGTTTAACTTTAAATAGTTTTCAATGTGAGGAAAAATATCCTGCAAAGTAAAAACTTCCAAGCCTACATAATTATATGTGAACATTGATTTTTTTCCCTTATTTCTTTCGGTAGAAATTCTATGCACATGGCTTACTACAAGGTAGTGCTGGGAGAAATGCTGCAGTAGATGCTTAGTTCCAAGAATTGACACACATAAAAACAGTCTAAATGGACTGGCAGAACAGGAAATTGGTATCAAGTTTTGGAAAGAAACTTGGAAATCATGTTGAGTAAAATAATATATTTTATCGGGTAAGTTAGGTATCTGGCTCAGAAAAATGAAGCAACTTTAAATAACAAAGTCATGGAACTAATAAATATTTCTGATACTTGATATAGCACTAAAAGTTCACAATGTGGTAACTTTCTTCTACCAGTAATTTGGGATATTTTGTTAGGCAGACGCATTTCGTAGTAATGATAGGAGCAAAGAAAATTAAATGTCTGAGAAACATAATTTTCCAAGAAAGCATTGGTACAAGAAGAAACCATGACATTTCTCAGGATTTATATACTCTTTCTCAATTTCTTTCCCATATCAATCAAAAAGAATAATAGAAATAGTTAAGAAACATCACAAGATAATTGCTCCACTTTTTCTTAGTACCTCTATTAGTTTTATTTAACAGACAGAAATCAAAGCAGATATTCATGAATGAGTGGACATTCTGGGCTACATTAGACATAGATATACTCTTACATCATGTTTTGAGTGATTACACCTCCAAATATTATACCAATCCATCCTAACTGAAGACAGTTATAGCTGCAAAAGTTCTTTAAATAACCTTTGGCTTTATGGGCAATTCTTTGCTTTTTGACATTCAAACACTATTCTCTTAGTACACAGAAGACAGTTTTACTTAGTTATAATAATATTCCAGATGAACTTCCAACCCTTTTTCACATAGGTATGGATTGCTAGCTACTCATTATTTTTTGTTTCCTAACTAGAAATTGAAATCTGAGAAAAGGGATGGCATATTTCCAGGTGAGGCTAATGGAAAGCTACACATTGTTATACCTGCTTTTTACCTAAATGGTCGGCCCACTTTAGACTACTAAGAAGTATAAGTTTTTATGGCACAGAAAACAACTAGATGGCACCTAGATGAGAAAGTCGGACCCACAATGTTCTGAGTTCTCCTTCCAGTGGGAAGAGGATGTCAGGAATGTGAAAAAATAATTAGCAAAAGAGGCCATCTTGATGTTGTCTTTAAATTTTAAAGTGCCCCTCCCCTACTACCTGGGGTTAAGAAATAGTCTAGAATAATTCAAATGTTTTGAGTAGTGAGCCATATGATTTTTGCTTATTACTACGAAAAATATACAAAATAGTCTTATGTCTGTGAGCTATGTGTCGAAACTGACTTTCACTAAATAATAGGCATGGTGGACATCACATTTTCATTTTGTTTCACAATTCTTTTTTTCACAAGATTGTCCCTAAAGCAAGATCTTTCAACATTCATGATGTCTTTCCCCATATTCAAAAACAACAGAACAGAACAGAACAAAAGCCAAGGGACATTTGCTCCTAAGTCAGAGAAATTGTCTGCTTCTGGGTATGTGTCATTTTGTATTATAGAAGACATGACCATGAATTAACAATAGTAGCAATAGCTCTAACCATTTACTACCAACAGGAACAAAGTGAACATGAAATGTATCTTCATTGTCTGGGTTTCATAGAAGAAGGTGCTGAAATGGGAGATCAACATGTAATCTTCTAAAACTTACAAGCACAAATGCTTGTGTTCACATGGCAAAGATGCTACAAGTGTCCTTCCTTCTCAGTTTCATTAATGTGGTTCAATTGCACAAAGTAAAGAGTATTATTGTATATCATTTCATGAATGCATGTGACACTCTCTGGTTATATTTTCCCTTATCACTTCAACAGCTCTTTCCTTTCTCTCTGTACCCACTTTAATTCAATGCTTTCTTCTCTTAAACTCTACATAGAGTTTGGTCTCACTTCAATATTCTAACCTGATTTGGTGTTTATCATATTTTTGTGGTTTTAGATATACCGTTTTCACATTCAGTTTCTTCTTAAAGCATATTGGGGAAAAAAAAGCGTGATTCTATACAAGAATGGCATGCCATCCATATAAAATCCATATTCAATTACACTAACTGAATCAGTTACACACACTTTGAGCATTTCAATTTTGATTAAGAGAGAGCAAATGAACAAGAGTGAGAAGAAAGTTTCCTTTTTAGGGGAAAAGAATTTATCAAAGCTCATTATTACAAAAACAAATGTAACCTGTCTTTCTCTCCCACTTTTCTCAATAATATATATATATTATTGCTTTTGTCATAAGTTTTCTATAAGGTAAACTTAGTAGGTTATGCTGGTTAAACTTGGCTTAATATTTAACTAATTTATTTATATAGTTAGTTCATACCCATCTATATAATGCCAATAAACACCATGACAATATTAAAAATAAAGGATGTTTAAGACTGATTGTACTTTTCAGAAATTAACAAACATTTCCAATTCAAAATTGTTAAACAAGCTTTAAACTATGTGAAACATATATCATCAGTGGCTCAGATATTCTTTAAAGTTACTTCATAGAGTACTATACAACTCGATAACTCAGTACAGGAATCCTTGAGAATGGGAACAAAATGCTACCTGTAGGCAGACTTACATCATAGTTTATGAAGAGAGAAAAGCAGATGAATCCCAAGAGCAAGAGAACACAGAAAATGTTATTAGTATGCTGACATGGGAAAGAAAGGCAGTGTTTATATAAATATAATTGTAATATAAATAACATGAAAGGTTATTTTTTCTATATTGGAATGAATTTCATAGTTAGAAATCAGGCCAAAAACTGCAAATCCTTCTGTATATACTTAAGTATATAATGCCATTATGGATGTAACAAAGGAAGAAACAAGAGGGTTTTATATGCTTAGATTGCAAATGTCTAGAATAGCCTATGACACTGAGCATAATCACTGACAGAAGTAAAGCCACTCATATTCATGTCTGGTAGAGAGATGATAACTAAAGTGTGCAAGGCTGAATCTAACCATCTAAATTCTGGCCATCCATCATTTAATATTCATCACAACTCTGGAAGCATAAAAAGGATCTTAAATAAAAAGAAAACTATAAAGTGTAACACTCATTTGATCAAAAACTAGAAATGTAAAGCAGCAGAAATAAAAAAAAAAAAACAAAAATTCTTTTAGCTGGCAATACCCTCAAAAATGCAGATAAGAAAAATGCCAGCTCTGACCAGTACAGAAGGGGGAAAGTCAGTCACCAGCTTTCTAGGTCTATCAAACCCACAGGTTTAACTTTTCAATTCATATTCTTGCATGGCTCGTTATGTTTAGGTTCCTAACCAGGTATTTGGCCATAGCAGGATGTTTAATAAGGTGTCAGATGCACAGAACATTACTTCTTGAGTACTATATTCATATACCTTTGAATTTCTAAGATTCAGAAGTATATTTTAGCAAAATTAAATTTAAATGATCATTATTAATTCTCTGTTGTATCATACATTGTATTCATTGTTTGAATTTCTGAATATATAACTTTATTGAGTATATATATATCTGTATATGAATACACATAGGTATACTGTATACACATATATATGTATATACATATACACATATGTAATATATATATGTACTTGTTTTGAATGTGTGCTTGCTTGTTTTGTATGTGCATTAAGTGAATCTAGTGCCCATAGAGTCCAGAAGATGCTGTTGTATCATCTTAAACTGGAGGTACAATAGGTTGTAAATTCCCTGACATGGGTGCTGGGAACCTAACTCATGTCCTCTTTATGAGCAACAGCCACTGTTTTTCATAGAAAAATACCTTCAGCTCCCACATAACTGTTAAAACTCTTTTTTGTTCTAGACTAGAAGAGGAGGAAGGCAGAATGGAGTAAAAAGAAGTGTCCACAGGGCCAGGAATGTGATACTGTCACCAAATCAACTCCCACCTTCTCCCAGAAAGAATCCCTGACGATCCCAAATGATATTTATGTACTTGCACCAACCACACACAGGTTGCTCACATAATTTCAAAGTGAGAATGGTCTTTGGTTAAATACCTTTACACTTCTAAGGAAAAGTCAATGACTTTAGTCAATGTTTCATTGAATATATTATAAGGAAATAGTCGCTTTGGTAATTCATTAATGTGACTTTAAGAATAACCAACATCTCATAACTCTACAAATATTCTCAATATCCATACATACATATATGAATGTAAAATTTACTGAGGTTGAAGTTTAAGATGCTATCTTTAATTCAGGTTTCATTTGTACATGACCACCATATTAAACACTAGGATGTCACTAAGAGTTATAAAGTTTTGTACTGAATAGATTCACACTATGGAACAAAGACTCAAAAAATTTAGATGTGACAAAATAGATATTTAAAAGACATTGAAGCAAGTCAAAAATAATCATAAAAGTGATGCATTTTCCCTTTTTAATAAGATTGAAAATGTCAAATTTAGTTCCATTTCTAATAAAACACATAAAGAAAAAATAATTTTTCAAACAATCTTTGCTTTAGTCTATTAACAGTTGTATATATTTACATATGAATTGGCGTTTGTTTTTTTTTTTTTCCATCAGGATGGCTTGCTTGGTTTACTTAGTTCATTTAGAACTAATAAGCTAAGGCTGCACTTCTGACATGTTGAACTCTATTTATGGAGTCAAACTAGAGACAAATCAGATAATTTGGCACAAGAGTAAGTCTTTTAATACATATATTTATGGTTTAAAACATATCATGAAGCAACACAGATCCAACACTGTAGCTTTCTAAATGACAAACCCGACGACCTATCTTTCTCTCACAGTAATAGTCAGGACCATCATATGTTATAAACAAATTAGACACTGCACCTCTTGTCTGTGTCTGTATACATGTGAAGAGCAGATATTACTGTCAGAGATCTCTCTTAACAGCTCTCTATCTTATTTTTAGAAGTAGGTTTCTTACTGACTTTAAGATCAAGGTGCCAAATAAGCCCAAAATATTCAATTACAGTTTTTACAGAGTTCGTGGTTCTCAACCTTCTTAAGTTTCTGACATTTAATATAGTTCCTCATGCTTTGGTGACCTCCAACCATAAAATTATTTAATTTCTACTTCATAATTATAATTTTTCTATTGTTATGGATTATAATGTAATTGTCTAATATGCAGAATATCTGATATGGAAGATCTATGGGGTCATGAATCACAGGTTGAGAACTTCTGTTCAGAGTACTAATCTTCCAGATACAAACTGCTGAATCCAGCTATTTATTTATTTATTTATTTATTTATTTATAGCCCATACCTCCTCCCCACCCCTTGGCTCTACGAGGATATACCCCCAACCCTACCCCACCAGACCTTGAAACACCCCGGGGCCTCCAGTCTTTTGACGGTTAGGTGCATCTTCTCTGACTGAACACAGACACTGCAGTCCTCTGCTGTATATGTGTAGGGAGTCTCTTATCCACTGGTGCATGCTGCTTGGATGGTGATCAAGTGTCTAAGAGATCTTGAGGAACCAAGTTAATTGAGACTGCTGGATCGACCTCCTCAGCTTCTTCAAGCTTTTCTTCAATTTAACCACAGAGGTCAGCAGTTTCTGTCCATTGGATGGGAAAAAATATCTGCATCTGACTTTTTCCGCTGCTTCTTGGGTCTTTTGGAAGGCAGTCATGATAAGGTCCCTTTTTGGGAGTGCTCCATGGCCTCAGGAATAGTGTCAGCCTTGGGACCTCCCCTTGAGCTGGATCCCACATTTTCACAGGCATGTAAATACTCAAACTAAGTTCTATATCAAGAGAGCCATATCCTTAACCTACATCACATCTTATTTAAAATATATTTTATATACACAGGAAAATAATATTATACCTCAGTACAGCAAAATATCATACTCAACATACAAAGGAAGATTAAATATTTGTTTATCAATTCACTACAGATTTTAATTCTGGAAAGTATTCATTTTAATACAGAAGACCTTAAACTGTTAACATGTTAAGAATTTTTGGCTGGGGGCGGCAGCACATGCCTTTAATCCCAGAACTTGGTAGGCAGAGGCAGGCAGATTTCTGAGTTCAAGGTCAGCCTGGTCTACAAAGTGAGTTCCAGGACAGCCAAGGCTATACAGAGAAACTCTTTTCTAGAAAAACAAAACAAAACAAAACAAAACAAAACAAAACAAAACAAAACAAAACAAAAAAGAATGTTTGTACATGCCCCATGGTATATGGCATCATCTCAGAGGCAAAGGAGAGAGTGGATTCAGTAGGAGCTCTGGGAGGGGAAAACTGGGAGGGGTCAACATTTGGGATATAAAGAAATAAAATAATTAATTTAATAAAATAATTTTTGTACACATTATAGCAATTACAGCATAGTGCACTCAAAGAACATAGTAATACATTATAAATCAGGGGATTTCAAGCAATAAAATCATTTCTCATTATTCTTGAAGCTAGTAAAGAGATTCAGTTTGATACGTATATGGATGTCTTGAGTCGCACATTGAGGAAACCTCAGACATGTAGTTTCCCAGCATCATGCAAATGAACAAAATCAATAAAGTGCTGTATGGAGTTTTATATCCAGACTCTGGCTCCCTGGAACTAGGAAGGGGCATGGATTCTTTGATAGGAGACTAAGATGATTCAAAATTCCAACTTAGATGTGCTCACTTTCCCCCTAACAATTGTACTGGTTTCTTTTTTTTTTTTCTTTTTTTTTTTCAGACTCCCGTTGTAATATCCACTTGCTGCCATGTTCTCCCAGAGCAAAAACTGTGCATTTCAAAATAGTGTCAGCATGCAAGTTTCACTATGTCTGATCTCTGCAAGGATGGCTTCTATACTCTCTGCTTCACATGGTCTCAGTGGAGTGATAGAAACAAAGTACACTGCCTAGTGATGCACTTAGTAGAGGCTTGAAATCATTCTGTCATCCCAGTTTCATGCTCGAAGCATTTCCTTTCCTTTCCTTTCCTTTCCTTTCCTTTCCTTTCCTTTCCTTTCCTCTCCTTTCCTTTTCCTTTTCCCTTTCCCCTTTCCCTTCCCCTCCCCTCTCCCCTCCTCTCCTTTCTTCTTTTCTTTTCTTTTCTTTTTCCATGAGCATGCAGTTTTATATGGATTTTGAAGATGCAGTTAGGGGATTTTAGACTATGTCCCTCTGAATATTCAAACTATTGACAAGTATCCTTATGGGTGACAGTGCAGTAAGCGCTGGATGAAGTTGACAGTGGTATGCAATATGGAGGGACACAACCTCAAGCCCAGGATATTGGCCAACCAGCAGAAAATGGAAGAAACAAAAGACAGAATCACCTGTTAAATTCTTAGAAGAAGCCTTGCTCACTCCAGACAGAGTCATAGTGATTTGAAGCTTTTCTTTCCAGACATCACAGCGGTTAAGAACATGGACGGTTCCTCTATACATTTTCATTACTTAGCCACACCCTCATTTATTTTGAAGCCTGATCTTTTTTTTTCCATTTCCATGAACATTGGTAATCTAAGATATTTTCAAATGTTATACTGCTTTCTTTGATTAAAAACAAATCCATCTTTAGTCTTGTTTTCACATGTTTATGAGCAAACTTTTAAGAACAATCAAACAATACCTTTAATCTTTTTTTCTAGGTAACTTCTTTGCCTATATAGCTGTTCATCTTTTACATGTTCTGCTTTTTTCATAACACAAGGCTATGTGAATCTTTCCCAAAGTTCTTATGTAGATACTATGGCCGTTCCCCCACTGTTCAATAACATGTTCTCCATCTCTGTCTAGGTTTTCATCAGAAAAGCTAGTTTTGGCCACATTTCTCTTCTATACTGATCCGGAAGATACATGTATACTCTGAGACAGCTGAATTTCTCACTACTACCCTTTTATTGTCTTTGACTCCCACCAGAATCTCCTCTAATGTTGTATTCACAGAAATGCAATTTTTTCTTACAGCATATTTTGAAATTTTTTCCCGTTTCAGAAAGTTCACCCAGTTCTGAACTACTGCTAGGTTTGGGGGATTTTTTTACAATGGCACTCCAATTAGATACCATTTTTTCCTTATACTGTTTGAACTACTTTATAAACTAGAAATGATTAGTGGTTTATAAGAAATAGATATTTAAATTCTACATTCTTAAAATTTATAGGCTTGGAAGTTACAAAAATGGAGATACTTGTATGTAGTGTCATGCGAAGCCTACTTACTCTCTTATAGATGATGTCTGTTTTGTGTTCTCTCATAGAAAGACAAAGGCAAACAAGCATCATTTATCACTTTATTAGTTGCATTTGTGAGGTCTCAACACTCATTGCCTGATTACCATCCACAAATCTAGTACCTTAACAAAATTACAATGAATGCTTAAGATTTCAACATGTATATTTTGAAGGGATATATTAATTCAATCCATCAAATGGTTTCATTAAGAAAATATTTTAAAATATTTCTTATTAATATGTTACTACCACATACTTTATAGCCCCCAATATACAAAAACTAGGTCTAATTAGTATGAGAGGAATTGGACAATCGCAAGGCCAGTAACGCTGTCACAATACTCAGCTTACTGGGCAGGAGCTATTCCCGAAAAGTTTTAATACTATTAGACTCTAAGGACTTAGGAATTTTGGATATAAAAAGTAGAATAATATTTATTCCATGTCCTTTATGGGAATTATAGATTAGAGAATGATCCAAGATAGATTTGGAAGAGATTAAAATCAAGGGAGACAATTATATATCTAAATAATTAATACTTCATTTCGAAGAAGTACAATTTCAAGCAAGTCATTCACTTAGAGATATATCAGTTACTCATCTGCTCATGACAAAACTGGATTCAATGTTGATATGCACATATAATGAGATACTCTTAATAAAGGGATCCACAAAAGGTAATCTTCAAAGAAAGTTGGTTTCAGACTAATATAATGTTGAGTGCCCTTATTATCAATATTGTTTACTTGAGATAAGAATTTAGCAAAAATATTTTGGCTTCATTAGATTCTTTGGAGCTGTTCTTATTAAAGCTGGGAAGTGTATTTATTTCAGATTAATTGATGCAAAGGAATCAAAGACCATATACCAAGGAAAGCAAAATGTTCAAAACATACCACATAGTTTAACAATTATGAGAACAAAGTATTAACTATGTCTGCACAGTAGCTTACATCTCAAGAGTCTACCTGAGCATATAAGAATGTTCACGTCAGCACAGCAACAGAAAATTGAAGCTGGAAAAGAATGAAAACCAACTCATCCTTATGTGCAGGTGAAACGCTTCCATATGTAAAAGACTTCCATCAGGAAAATTTTAGATGTGTTACTTACTGTAAAGTTACAAGATGAAAAACAACATGCAATTTTTTTTTTTGAGTGAACCACTAACAAACTTCCTGAGGAAGGAATTAGAAAAAGTATCCCTATACAATAGCTTCAAAATTATAACATGTCTAGGAATGAACCTCCTTAAAGAGGAAAAATATTTATAATAAAAGATACTGAAAATAACACATCGAGGAAGACACTAGGCATTGAAAAAGTACTTCATTGCTCCTAGGTTGGAAGAATAATATTATGGAAATGGCTACACTATCAAGACTAACCTATCAAGATTAAACTCTCATCAAATTCTGATTCATTTTTTTAGAATTAAATAACTTTTTTATAGTTCACATGAAGATACAAAAGACCACAGATAACCAAAGCAATGCTAAGCAGAAAGACATCCACAGACGAAATCTCACTTCCTCCCTTGAACTTATACTACACAGCCATGGGGACAAAGTCAGTCTGGTTACTGGCATACAGAACGGCAGGTAGAAAAACAAAATGACCCCAAACACTTAAGGATACCTAATTTTTGACAAAAGTATTAAAACTTCACTGGAAAATGTTTATTTGATATGTTGTGCTGGCAATGTTGCAAGAAAAATCAAATAAGATCAGTGTGTCTCAGCAGGCAGAAAAATCAATTCAAAATGAATCTAAGACCTTTTACCAGCATATGAAATGTTGAGTGTGTTCAAAGAAAAACATAGAGAAAATGCTTCAAGATGCAAGCGTCGGCATGAACTTATTTTCAAATAGGATTCTACTGGCACTAGGAATAACCCAATAATTGACAAATGTGATTATCTGAAATTCAAAACCATATGTATGACAAAATAATTCTGTCAGAAAAGTGAAAATATTGCTTAGAGAATGGTACAAAAATTCTGTCATCTATATTTCAGATGAATATGTTACAATTCAGACTATATAAAGAACTGAATAAAATAAAGATCAAAAGAACAAGACTGTCAATCAATAAATGAGATTTCACACTGGAACCATGGTTTTCAGAAAAAGAAATTCAAATAACTAACAGTTATTTTATATAAAAAAAATCATTCAAAACCTTAAGCCATCGGGGCATTAAAAACTAAAAGGACTTTGAAATTCGATCTCACCTAGCCTTTGTGGCTCTCATTAAGAACACAAATGATAAAAAAAATGCCATGCTGACAGCTTTTGCAGTAGTCCCCATTCCAGTTGTTTGTGACCCACATGAAGACCAATCTGCACATCTGCTACATATGTATGGGGAGGCCTAAGTACAGCCTATGTATATTCTTTCATTGGTGGAGCTAAAGGGCTCTACAACCCTATAGGAGGAACAACAATATGAACTAACCAGTACCCCCTGAGCCATGTCTCTAGTTGCATATGTAGCAGAGGATGGCCTAGTCGGTCATCAATGGGAGGAGAAGCCCTTGGTCTTGTGAAGATTATATGCTCCAGTACAGGGGAATGCCAGGACCAGGAGGCAGGAGTGGGTGGGTTGGGGAGCAGGGTGAAAGAAAGGTATAGGGGACTTTGAGGGTAGCATTTGAAATGTAAATGAAGAAAATATCTAATAAGAAAAGAAAAAATAGAATGATAGAAAAAATGGAAAAAAGGAGGTGTGGCCTTGTTAGAGTAGGTGTGGCCTTTTTGGAGGAAGTATGTCACTGTGGAGGGTCTCAGATATTCAAGCAATGCCCAGTGTGGCACAGTCTCCTTATGCTACCTGTGTCTCTAGATGTGTAGCTCTCAGCTCCTTCTCTAGCACTATGTCTGCCTGCATACTGCCATGCTTTCTGTCATGAAGATAATGGACTAAACATCTGAAACTGTAAGCCAGGTCCAATTAAATGATTTCCTTTATAAGAATTAATATGATCATATGTCATAATGTCTTTTTAGATCAATAAAATTGTAACTAAGAAAATAAAAGACTCTTAGAGTCCCAAGGGTCCTAGCCTCACAGAAACTTGAAGTGCCAGGGTAGAGGATATCCAGAGGTCTTTTCCACTCAGAGAAGAGGACAGGGGCACATAGGGGCATGGTGTGGGAGGGCCAGGATGGAGGCAGTGAGTTGGAGTGTAAAGTGATTAAGTGAAAAATATAATACAATTTAATTTTTTAAATGCCTTGGTGGATGTAGGAAAAGAGAAACCTTTATGCTATGTTTATTCACATTTCAAACAATTCAGCTACTATGAAAATTAGGATGGCAAGAGTGTTCATAAGTAAAACAATAAAATAGAACAACTATATGACCTAACTATACCATTCCTGGGCTTTTATGCAAAGGAATCTAAATAACACCACAGAAATAATTTCACATCCATAGTCATTGATGCTCTACTCATAATAAAACAAATATAAAACACCCTATATACCTTCTAATAATTGAATGGATACTAAAAATGCATTATCTATATACGTTATAATTTCATCTGCAAGAACAGCAAAACTGAAAATTTTAAGAAAGTAAATGCCTCTGAAAATCATGACATTAAATGACATAATTGACAGCTATTGAATGTTTTCTTTTATACGTGGATCCTAGATTTTAATATTTCTATGGATAGATCTATATCTATTTACATCTATATACTCCTATATCTATCTTAATATCTATATCTATCTCTATCTCTAGAGATAGAGATATAAATATGAAACTAGAGAGTATACCATAAAGAGAGGAGGGTAAGTTTCAAGGAAGGGAAACAGTTAGTAATATAATACTGTAAAGTGAAGGGGGGAAGTGAACTGCTTTTGTATAAGAGAAAAGAAAAACAGGCCACATAGGGAGGGTAAAGGAGAAGTATAGAAACAAAATATATGACAATGCCATCTTGAAACACTTATTTGTATGCTAACTAAAATAAACAATTTACTTCTAAAAAAGATGAATATAGTAAAAGAGAAGAATGTTTCAGTCTCTGGGTTAAGTATAGTCATATTGTATGGCTTAACTTTGGCATTAGCTATATTTGTGCCAGAAAGATATATAGGATATATGTATTATGTATGTACGTAAGGGTGTGTGTGTATATATATATATATATATATATATATATATATATATATATATATATATATATATATCCTCTGTATTTGTATAAGACTCCTGTCTCCATGCACTTCTTGACATCCACAATAGTGTCTGTGATTGGTGGCTGTATATGGGATGGTTCCCCAGGTGAGGGAGTCTCTGCATGGCCTTTCTTTCAGTCTCTGCTTCACACTTTGTCTCCATATCTCCTCCTATGGGTAGTTTGTTCCCCCTTCTAAGAAGGACAGAAGCACCCACACTTTGGTCTTCCTTCTTCTTGAGCTTCATGTAGTCTGTGAATTGTATCTTGTGAATTCTAGGTTTTGGGGTAATATCCACTCATCAGTGAGTGAATACCATGTGTGTTCTTTTGTGACTGGGTTACCTCAGTCAAGATGATATTTTCTAGTTACATCCATTTTCCTAAGAGTTTCATGAACACACACTGTGCCTTTCAACTTGAGAAGTTTAGAATACTGAGAAGGAAAAAAATATTTGTCATATAAAATTCTAGCCAAATGACCGTTTTATTCCTCTCTCTCTCTCTCTCTCTCTCTCTCTCTCTCTCTCTCTCTCTCTCTCTCTCTCCCTCAATTTTATGTTATCTCTCCTTTTGTGGATACTTTAGGGGAAAAAGTGAAGACTGAGGGACGACAAATTGTGGGGTATATGAGACATAACAATTTAGATAACTTATAGAACTACACTTACAGAGTACATGAGACAAGAAGAGGGAAACAGGGAAGAGTAGATGGGGGAAGGAAGTAAAACAACTGAAGGGAGAAGAGCTGTGATGGTGGTAGGGCAGGGACACAAATCTCTACACATGTGCATGAAGATTACAGGATAGAACCTAATATGTAATATGCAAACTTAAAATTTTAAAAAAAGAAAAATAGAATTGAAAATATAAATGTTACAAATGGAGTTTAGTAGAGATGCTTCAGTGGACATCTTCATTCCTATGGGGGACTTTTGGGATAGCATTCCAAATGTAATTGAGGAAAATACATAATAATAATAATAATAATAATAATAATAATAATAATAATAATAATATATGTCAAAAAAGATAAAGTCCCCCAGCAAGTAGGTACTCAGATTGCATTGGTGATGAGAGAAAGGCCGGAAAGAACAGGATCTTTGCTATAACATGCCTTTGGATGGTTGGGAAAATAATTATTTGGTTCTAGTTTGATGGCTACTATACAGTCAGTTTCCCTGACTCTACTTTCCATTAATTTATTTTTTATTCTTGAAATTGAAAAGCTCCCCTTGCATCTAAAGTAATATGAAACAATACTCCCAAACCATCTCCTCAAAAATGGTTCTTCTTTTTTCCCAGAATAAGAAACAGAATTCTATGATGCTATCATTTTTTTACAACCAGCTGTCTCCCTGTTCATTCTCTCTTTATCACATTTCCATCACATAGAGGCAAATGGAAGTGTGTGTGTTTGTGCGTGAACAATATGTGCATTATGTTAGAAGGGAATTTTCACCTAGCAAGGCCTGTAACATCCACAAGTCCATGCAACAAAGGCTAGAGTGAGCAAAGTTCTTTCAAAATATTCAGAGTCTTGCATAAAATTGAACCACCTGGACGAATTTCTCTTTTTATCATCCCAGAATTCTAAAGTCTGTGCTTTATAGCCCTGTTCAAGAAGAAAATGCTAGTGTATATTTAGGTGAATCTTCTTTGCTCTTTGCTTCCCTCTTGGCATCACTCCCCTCATTATACCGTCCCCTCCCCCCTAGACCACATGCCCTTTCTTTCTTTTCATTTTACTTCTTTGTCTTCTGAGCTAAAGACCTTTTATATTAACTGAGTACCTAAATATTACTGAAATATTTAAATTTTGGATTCACAGTCAATCCTGACATGCTTAAAATAGTACACCAGGAGCTATTTTAAATCCAGTCTGTTTCTCTTCTTTCCATTGGAAGCTTTTATCATTCATCTTTGTCTTGTTCCAGGAGCATATTACTATGGCAGACTTATTTCTGAAAAGATTCCTGTCAATTGACATTTCAATTACCACATTTACATTGCTTGAGTTGATTTCAATGTAGGATCATTTTTTATGAACATTATTTTTAAAAGTCTATAATTTTTGCATAAAATTCATTAATTTATTTCCTGCTTAAAATTAATAAAGGGTATTAACATAAACATAGACTATATATTTTATAGTGATGTTTGTGCAGGTATATGAATGCATCTAACTATTGTATTATATCTTATTTTGTATTCATTTACCTGCTAAATAAACTATCACTTGAACCATTTTACTAAGAAAAAGTTTTTGTGAAAGGACTATTATATTATTGGAATTGTTTGTATCATAAGTCAATATATATTATTGACCACCTGTGTTTAATTTATATAATAAAATATATACAATTCTATATTATTATCTTTCTATATTTAATTTTTATGGTCAGTCTTTTCCTTGAGGAGAATTCAACCTCTTGTAAGTACGTCTGATTCTATAGAAAACATATCCCATTCATCTGTAGAAAAATGATTCCCTTTGGATTACCAAATCTATTCCACACATGATACACACACACACACACACACATTATTTATATTTATATTTATATTTATATTTATATTTATATTTATATTTATATTTATATTTATATTTATATTTATATTTATATTTATATTTATATTTATATTTATGTGTGCCTGGCAAATACAGAGGCAGATGCTCACAGCTAACTATTGGACTTAGCACCGATCCCCAATGGAGGAGTCAGAGAAAGGACTGAAGGAGTTGAAGGGGTTTGCAGCCCCATAGGAAGAACAACAATATCAACCAACCAGAACTCTTTTCCCCAGGGCTCCCAGGGACTAAACTCCCAACCAAAGAATACACATGGAGGGACCAATGGCTCCAGCCAAATATGTAGCAAAAGATGACCTTGTTGGGCATCAATGGGAGAAGAGGCCCTTGATCCTGTGAAGGCATGATGCCCCAGTGTAGAGAAATGCCAGGGAGGGTAGGAGTGAGTGGGTGGGTTGGTGGGGGAACACCCTCATAGAAGCAGGGGTGGGATGGGATAGGGATTTCTGGGGGTGGTGGAGAAACCGGGAAAGGAGATAACATTTGAAATGTAAATAAATAAAATATCCAAGAAAAAAAATAAAAATAGATACTTCTAAAATGAAATCATTACTAGCTTCAATAAAAAAATAATAAATGAATAAAACACTCATTTGGCCAAAATTCTATGTGACAAATAATTTTTTCCTTCTCAGTATTCCAAATTTCTCAAGTTGAAAGGCACAAGGTGTGATACCACTGTTGCAGTCTAGCCAGAAGGATTGGGTTAAAGTTGGTAATTAGAATCCCCACTAGAAAGAAACCCTAGATCAGAACACTGGGAGAAGGACAGATTTAGCCTGTGCTAAATCCCAAGTGTTCACTATACTACTTCTTTCTATCTCAGCAGGCTAGATTTGTGTCTGCTTGCCACAAGACATAGTCATCAGAGATGAGGAAGCTCAACTGAGGATATTCCTCCATAGTGTCCAGCTTTAGGCAAGCCTGTAGGTTATTTCTTAATTGTTGATCAATGTTGGAGAATCCTACCATCCCTGGGCTGGTGGTTTTGAGTTCTTTAAGAAAGTAAACATGGGTGGGTTGGTGAGCAGAGAAAGGGGATAGGGAATAGGAGGTTTTCAGAGGGGAAAGTAGGAAAGGGTACAACATTTGAAATTTAAATAAGTAAATATCTAAAAAAAAAAAAAAAAGGTAGGCTAAACAAACCAGGAGGAGCAAGCAAGGAAACAGCACCCCTTCATGTCCTCTTTATCAGTATCTACCTCTAGGTTCCTTCCTGCCTATGTCAAGACTTGTTTTAACTTACTTCAACGATGAACATTAATATGCAAGGGTAAATCAAATAAACCTTTTCTCTTCAAGTTCCTTTGGTCATGATATTCAATCACAGCAATAGTAAACCTAACTAATATACTACCCATAATGAAATACCCAAGTCTCTTTTTAACATGTGAAGTGAATATTTTTATATGTGTAGAGAATGCTTCTGTATATATATATATATATATATATATATATATATATATATATACACACACACACATATACATTATATATATATACATATACATTATATATATATACATATATATAATGTGTAGTCACAGAATATATACGTAACACACACACATATATATATATATATATAGTTATTGTTATTTGGATTATCATAAATATTTCTCTTTGTGTTGATTAGAAAGTAATTGCTAAAACTTTTGAAAAGAGTAAGAAAATTGTTTCAATCGCTATGTGATAAATTTTAATGAGTCAGTTCCTCACTCGTCCACATTGAGATAACTGTACCAAATACCAATAAACAAGTCCAGGAAACTAATATATGTCAAAACTGTAGTCTTGTGTCAGAGAGTAAATTATACATGTTGTAGGTGTTCTTTGTCACATTTACTCATCACAGTGAGTGATTACACATATAGAGTCATAGTGAGCTGAACATTAAGTTAAAAGTTCCAAGATTACAAGTGATCATCACACTTGGTTTGAATTAAGTTTGTGTCCATTCCCATTATACCCTTCAAATGCCGTCTTGTTATTAGGCACAACCTGAAAGCCAGGGTTCTCTCTGACACCATATTAAAATTTTTCTGCCATTATTATTTACTTAGTATTTTGGTATGCCCGGGGAGGTGGTGTTTTGAAAACATCTATGTGATTTGATTCATTTACTGTCATTTGGTTTGTAAGAAAGAGTTCAATTGGGGTCCAAAGGAACTATCTTGTTTCTCAAAATGTGACCACCATTGCAAAAATGAACCACATATTCTTTATTCACTCTTTGGCTAAGTGATATCTGAGTTGTTTCCTGTTTGAAGCTATTTCAAACAAAGCATCTATGAACATAGTGGAGCAAGTGTACTTGTGATATGTTGGAGCACCTTGGATATATGCTCAGGAGTGGTGTAGCTGGGTCTTCGGGTAGAACCATTCTGAATTTTCTGAGAAACTGTTAAACTGATTTCTAGAGAGATTATGCAAATTTGCACTCCCACCAGCAATGGATGAGTGTTTGTTTTGCTCTACATCTTTGCCATCATGTGCTGTCACTTGAGTTTTTTTATCTTAGTCATTCTGATATGCATCAGAGAGGAAGATGAAATCTCAGGATCATTTTGATTTCAATATCCCTGATGAATAAGAACGTTGAATATTTCTTTAAGTGTTTCCTGACCATTAGAGATACTTCTGTATATAGCTTAGCTCTATATTTTGGATATTAACCCTTTGTTAGATGTAGGATCAGTGAAGATCTGTCCCCAATCTGTAGGCTGTTAGTTTAGTAATCTGTTCAGTAGTATTGATGGTCTCTTTTGTATTACAGAAGATTTTCAGCTTCATCAATTCCCATTTATTAATTGTTGATCTTTGAGCCTGAGCTGGTTTTTGTTCTGTTCATAAAGCTGTCTCCTATAGCAATGTTTTCAAGGCTATCCCTACTTTTCTTTTACTAGATTTAGTATATCCAGTTTATTTGTTTGTTTATTTATTTACTTGTCTCTCTATTTATCTATTTATTTGTCTACCTATTTATTTATTTATTTATTTATTTATTTATTTATCTATCTATCTATTTATTCATCTATTCGTCTATTTATTTATTTATTTATTTGCCTTGGATAATTTATTTTATTTTTTAATTAATTTATTTTTAACACTCCATATTTTATCCCCCCTCCTGGTTCACCCTCCAACTGTTCTACATCACATATCTCCTCCCCACTCCCTTGTTTCCATGTGGATGTCCCTATCACCCACCCCACTTGAACTCTAATCTCCTGGGGGCCTACAGTCTCTCGAGGGTTAAGTGAATCATCTCTAAATGAACACAGAACTGGAAGTCATCGACTGCATTGTGTTGGGGGCCTCATATCAGCTGGTGTATGCTGCCTGTTTGGTGGTCCAGTGTTTTAGAAACCTCAGGGGTTCAAATTAATTGAGACTCCTGGTCCTCCTACAGGACCTCCCTTCTCCTCAGTTTCTTTAAGCCTTCCCTAATTCAATACAGGGGTCAGCTGCTTCTGTTCATTGGTTGGGTGCAAATATCTGCATCTGACTCTTTCAGCTGCTTGTTGGGTCTTCCGGAGGGCAGTCATGATAGGTCCCTTTTTGTGAGCACTACACAGCCTCAATAATAGTGTCAATCCTTGGAACCTCCCCTTGAGCTGGAGGCCAGTTTGGGCCTGTCCCTGGACCTTCTTTTCCTCAGCTCTGCTCCATTTCTATACCTGTAATTCTTTCAGACAGGAACAATTATGGGTCAGAGATGTAACTGTGGTATGGCAATCCCATCCCTCACTTGATGTCCTCTCTTCCTCCTGGAGGTGGGCTCTATAAGTTCCCTCTCTCTACTGTCAGGCATTTCATCTAAGGTCCCTCCCTTTGAGTCCTGAGAGTCTCTCAAAACCCAGGTCTCTGGTGCATTCTGGAGGGTCCTCCTAACCTTCTATTTCTTGAGGTTACCTGTTTCCATTCTTTCTGCTGGCCCTCAGGGCTTCAGTCCTTTTCCCTCACCCAATACCAGATCAGGTTACTTTCTCCCCCTCAAACCCCTTTCCCCATCCTCTTTCCCTTCCAGGTCCCTCCCTCCTTTCCAGATTATGATTGCTTTCTTCTTTCTCCCAAGTAGTACTGAGGTGTTCTCACTTGAGCACTTCAGCTTTTTGACCTTTTTGAGTTCTTTGGACTATATCTTGGGTAATCTGTACCTTTTTGGGGGGTGGGGCCTAATATCCACTTATTATTGAGTACATACCATGCACGTCATTTTGGGTCTGAGTTACCTCACTCAGGATGATATTTTCCAGTTCCATCCATTTGCGTGCAAAACTCAGGATGTCCTAGTTCTTAATAGCTAATTATGGAATAGTATTATTCCATTGTGTAAATGAAACACATTTTCTGTATCCATTCTTTTGTTGTAAAGCATCTGAGTTGTTTTCAGCTTCTGTCTATCACAAGTAAGGCTGGTATGAACATAATGGAACATGTGTCCCTGTGGTATGGTGGGGTATCTTTTGTGTATATTCCCAAGAGTGGTATAGCTGGGTCTTCAGGTACATCTATTTTCAGTTTTCTGAGGAACCTGCAGATTGATTTCCAGAGTGGTTGTATCAGCTTGCAATTCCCACCAGCAGTGGAAGACTGTTCCTCTTTCTCCACATCCTCTGAGGTTTTGATCTTAGCCATTCTGATTGGTGTTATTTGGAATCTCAGGGTCATTTTGATTTGCCTTTCTCTGATCACTAAGAATTTCAACATTTCTTTAGGTGCTTCTCAGCCAATAGAGATTCCTTGGTTGTAAATTCTCAGTTTAGTTCTATATCCCATTTTTTCTTTTTTTTTTTAACAAGTATCTCCTTTATTTTTATTTTCTTTCTTTTTTTTAATTAGGTATTTTCCTCGTTTACATTTTCAATGCTATCCCAAAGGTCCCCCATGCCCACCCCACCCCCAACCCCCTGCCCACCAACTCCCCCTTTTTGGCCCTGGCATTCCCATTTTTTCATTGAGTTGTTTGATTTTTTTTTTGGTAATTAACTTCATGTGACCCCCAAAATTCTACCAGAGAGTTTCTCCTTTTGATAAACAACTTCAGCAAAGGGGCTAGATATAAAATTAACTCAAATAAATCAGTAGTCTTCCTTTATATAAAGGATAAACATGTTGAGAAAGAAATTAGGGAAATAACTCCCTTCACAATAGCCACAAGTAATATAAAATATTATTTATAATATTGGGGTAACTCTAACCAAACTAGTGAAAGACCTGTATGATAATAACTTCAATTCTCTCAAGAAAGAAATTGAAGAAGATCTCAGAAAATGGAGAGATCTTCCATGCTCATAGATTGGCAGAATTAACATAGTAAAAAATGTCCATTCTACCAAAGGCAATCTATAGATTCAGTGCAATCCCCATCAAAATCCCCACACAATTCTTTAAAGACATGGAAATAACAATTCTCAAATTCATCTTGAAAAGCAAAAAGCCCAGAATAGCGAAAATAATTCCTAACAATAAAAGAACTGCTGGGAAAAATCACCATCCCTGACCTCAAGCTTTGCTACAAAGCAATAGTGATAAAAACTGCACAGTATTAGTACAGAGGCAGACATGTTGATCAATGGAATAGAACTGAAGACCTAGAAATAAAACTATACACTAACTTGATCTTTGACAAGGATGTCAAAAATATACAATTGAAAAAAGCAAGCATCTTCAATAAAGGTGCTGGTCTAACTGGCTGTCTGTATGTAGAAGAATAAAAATAGACCAATATTTGTCACCTTGTACAAATCTCAAGTCCAAGTGGATCAAGGACCTCAACATAAAACCAGATACACTGAATCTAGTAGATGAGAAAATGGGAATGAGCTTTGACCTCATTGGCATAGGGGTAAGTTTCCTAAACAGAACTCCAAAGGCTCATGCTCTAAAATCAAGAATTGATAAATGGGACCTCATGAAACTGGAAAGCTTCTGTAAGGCAAAGGATGTAGTCAATAAGACAAATTGGCAACCTACATACTGGGAAAAAATTCTGCACTAATCACATATCCATAGAGGGCTAATATCCAAAATATATAGTGTATGTATTTTTATGTTTAGGTCTTTGGCCCACATGGATTTGAGTGATAAAATATGTATCTATTTGCCTTCGTTTACATACAGACACCCAGTCATACCATGACCATTTGTTGAAGATTCTTTCTTTTTCCTAAATAATAGTTTTGGCTTCTTTGTCAAACATCTATTATCAGTAGGTCTGTGTCTTTGATTTCTGGGCCTTTGATTTGATTCCATTGATCAACTTGTCTGTTTCTATAACAGTATCATATAGTTCTAATAACTTTTGCTGTTAGTACAGCTTGAAATCAAGAAATGGTGAATCTTAAGTTCTTTTATTGTATAGGGTTATTTTAGCTATCCTCAGTTTTTTTTTTTAATTTTTCTTATAAAGGTGTGGTTCATTTACTCAATGGAATATAAGAACATCATGAAATTTGCAGGCAAATGGATGGAACTAGCAAAATCATCCTGAGTGAGGTAATCCCAACTCCAGAGGACAAGCATGGTATGTACTCACTGATAAGTGGAAATTGGCCATAAAGTACAGGATACCAAGCTACAATCTACAGACACAAAGAAATTAAATAGCAAGGATGGCTTAAGAGAGGATGTTTGAATCTCATCAGAAAGAGGAATAAAATACCTTTTTTTTGAGTTGGAGAGAGGGAGGGAACTGGATAGAAAAGGGTATGGGAGGGGAGAAAGGGGTAGAAATTGGGTGTAGGGAGAGCGGGAGAGAGAGGGGGCCAGGATAGTAAGTAGAAACTGACAGGAACATGGGGTGGGCATCTATAGAACATGCCAGAGATCTGGGGTGGAAGACGCTCCAGGGGATCTGAGTGGAACTCTATCTGAGAATCCTAGCATTGGATGATGTGGTACCTGAAGAAGTGTCCATCTTTTATAGCCAAGGTATGACTCCCAGTTGAGAGATAGGACACCAACCTACCCATAAGAGCTTTGACCCAAAGTTTTTGCTGTCTACAAGAAGTGTAGGGACAAAGATGGAGCAGAAACTGGGAGAACGGCTAACCAATGACTGATCCAACTTAAGACTCATCCCATGGCCAAGAACCAATCCTAGACACAATTAATGATACTCTGTAATGCTTGCAGGAGCCTATCATAATTGTCCTCCTAGAGGCTCTACCTAGGAATTGACTAAAACAGGGTGAGAGACACACAGCTAACCATTAGATGGAGCTTTAGGGTTCTTCTCAAAGAGTTGGGAGAAGGATTGATGGACCCATCCCAAAAGACTTAGGAACTCCATAAGAATACCAACAAAGGCAACAAACCTGGAGCCTTAGGAACTCCCAGAGACTGAACCACCAACTAAAGAGCACACAAGGAGTAGACCTAGGCCTCCCTCACATATGTATCAGATAAGCAGTTTGGTTTTATGCAGATCACCCAAGAACTGAAGTGGGGGATATTCCTAACTCTGTTTTCTCCCTGTGGATCCTATTTCACTAACTGGCATGCCTTATCTAGCTTCAGTGGAAAAGGATATGCCTAGTTCCCTAGTGACTTGATGTACCTCTGTGGGTTGATAACTGGGTGTAGGGAGAATCTTACATGTCAAGAGGAGAAAAGGAAGGGGTAGGGCATTCTGAGGGGGGTAATAGGAGAGTGAGAGGAATGTGGGGGCTTCTATAGGGTTGTAAAGTGAATAAACAAATTAATTAATTGTAATAAAAAGGAAAAAAAGGTGTCCACCAAATGATTGTCTAGGGGGACATCTGGATAAAACTTTTAATGAAGTGTTCTAATACACAAACCTGTTAGAATTTCAACAACATTAAAATTTGTTAGAAGTATATTTCCTTTAAGTGCAATTATGATGATAACTATTCCAGCTCTTATTTAAGCAGATGGTGAGACTCTGGATTTTAATGGAAGCTGTGGAGTGAAGACACTTATGCCGAGTATCACCTATGATAGTCTGTGGTTTTCTCACAGGTGATAGGAAAAACTGAGCCCCTCATGCTTACAATATCTATGAGAAAAATCTCACGGGTTTATTAAAAGTATGGCAACTGCATCTTTACTCCAACTTTACTCTTACTGACCAGCTACAAATTGTTCAAAACAAGAAATAACCAATAATCTCCTCTTTATTTTCTTTTTAATGTTGAAAGAAAGAGTGAGGAAAAAATCATGTCTTGGTACTGTGGAGTAGAAGGAATCATGGATTTTGTACAGAAAGGTAGACTGTCAAAAATCAAAAAGATCAGAAAGAAGCGGTCAAGTAGTATGGGAATTGGAGCAGTTCCCATGACAGAGCTTCAAACAGAATTTCTCATTTAAATTATCAGGCAGTTTAAATTTAGCTTATCTGATAAGCCCCTACCATCCCTTGTGTATTTCGGTAAATGTGAAAAATCCTTGTCCTTGAAAAATATGCTTCAATGTTAATGTCTTCGTGGGAGTGGCTGGATGAAGAAGGACATTCACTTATTAATTTCAGAGTCATGGATATCAGTTTCAGCACTGTACAACAAAATGTGTCAAATAAGAATTAGAATTCAGATGACTAATCCCTTGCTTAAATTCAGACACAGATGTAGAAAAAGTCATCCAAAGGCACAAAAGAGTAGTAAATATCACCATGAAACCCTAAGAAATGTTTCTAAATGAATAGCCTGGAGTACTGAGGGAAAGGGTATCAACAAATTGACTAGAAATAAAAGACTTATTAAAGAGTACATACAGAAAGGCC